>NC_048437.1:25807458-26407458 GCF_004353265.1 Vitis riparia
CAAACGAAAAAAACCCCAAAAAATGTCTTCCATAACCAGAAAATGAGACATAAAAAATTAACCCAAAATTGCAGTTCAAATGTCAACCATGCTTGCTCTGATACCAATTGAAGAGAATTGAAATAGCATAGGATCACATGTTAACATTTAAACATGCATTTAATAGCAAAAATTCATCCGGTTACCTTGGTTCATGCCATGGGAAGCCATTTCTTCTCCTCTTATATCCAATAAGTTGCTTTCCGGGTGCATGATGGTCCGAGAATGAGAGATCAATGAGTTCTTCCCTTGCCTCCCAAAATTCAGTCCAAAGTGAAGTGTGTGTGTGTGTTTGCCGGGAGTGCTCTCCAAAGAAAAGAAAAGAGGATAGCTCTCCAAAATGCACACACATCTCTCTCTCTCTCTATATATATAAATAAATTCATATATATATATATTACACATTACACACTTTATTTGGACGACTTAACTTAATGGGTCAGTCAAGTGAATTAGGGTGAGCCCATAAAAAATCAAGCAACAATATGTGTCCAGTCCCATTATGGACCACAATGCCAAAAATAAATTAACACTGATTTATGATATTATCAAATTGATTTTGTAAGTCCACACATAAAAATTCCAACATAGATCCCATTTTCTCAAGGAGTAAATACTGAATGACAAAGCATTTCTTGAGGACTAGCTTTATTGAAAGGGAGAGAGCTCCTCAGCTTGTTTCCTTCCCACATGAAATCCAATTCCTTGAATATACTTTCAAACTTGTCAACAGAAACATAACTAAAAGGTTGATCTTTGGGGTACCAGTACTGTGCTTGATCCTTTTTGGAAACTACCTTCATAAATATAGATATGGCATCAGTTCAAAGCAACTGTTTTGAACATGTTTGAGTAAATTACATAGGAAGGACGTACTTCTTGGAGGAAATCAGCAATGCCTTTTCTTGGTGAGCACCTAAAACCACAATGTTCTAAGAACTCCAGTGCGTTATCACGAGGGCCATGGTATGCAATCTTTCCTTCTGCCATCAAAACAATGTCATCAAAGAGATCAAAGGTCTCTGGTGCTGGTTGAAGAAGTGATACCAAAATAGAAGATTCTGTAATATGTGTTAGTTTCTGTAGACAAGTAACAATCTGAAAGGTGGTAGAGCTGTCTAAGCCTGTAGACATTTCATCCATAAAGAGAGCTTTTGTTGGACCAACTATCATTTCTCCTGGCAGATGAAAACATTGAGGAATCATTATGACAAAGAATATGTCAAATGCATTGGAAACTTTATCTCAAAGCTAGCTCCATATGTTTCAGAAACCACAGATCTCATATAATTTGCTACTTTTTTCTATCAAGAAAATGTCCTGGGATTTGTAAAATGACAGAATTAAGGAGCCACCTGAAATGTCCTGGCTAATTCAGTACTAGCTATGCCTGTCCATGACCACCTGAAATTCCTCTTTTCATCGCATCTCCCACAATCCTTTCAGCGCAAACATCCAGCCCAAGTATCTGATTTACAAAAATATGGTGGAAAAATTGTTATCAATTAATGCAAGGACGGTAGTAACATCATAACTGATCCTTGCATTTGGTAAAGAGAATCATCTTCAAGATGTAGTCTGTTTGAAGGCTCCTTTTTAAACCATTGATTGAAATTGCCTGTTAGTGCAGGTTTTCATCAGAGATAGCTGAAAGGAAAATAGACCAAGCTGCCACTACCTAGTGAACATGATACAAGATAAAATTCTTTACCTTCATAAAAGTGTCTATGTCTGCTTCTGGAATAATCCCAGCTTGCTTCTCTCTTCTACTTACTTCCGTCAGAATTTAGAAGCCTTTATTTTGTTCTATAAAACATTAAATAACAATTTTCAAAAACTGTTTTTTCGAAACACTTCCTACACAGCGCCTTAGTTTTTGTTTGGAGTGCTTAAACAATTTTAGTATAAAACACTTTTTAAAAAATTCAAATATCTGACAAAATTTAAAAGTTAAAAAATTACTTGTAGTACTTTTTAGAAAAACATTTTATAGATAATTATTTCAAATAGCCAGTTCTTTATAATTTTATTTTAATTTTAAAATAAAAAACATTTAAAATGAGACAAATTCACGGGGATAAAAGTAAATATTACCCTAAAAACGGAAGTCACACAAAAGTACAAAAAATACCAATGCAGTCTTGAAAATATTAACAAAATACAAATATCAGCATGGGATAGATGGTTAAGGCAATGTTCTGGCTATGAAAAATCATTTGATGTTCTTTAGGATCATTTTCGCAGGATTTGAGCCATGGGTTCTTGTTAGCAGGGAGCTTTAGGAGGGCATCCACAATGGCTTTGTGGTAATGTGGGTCAACAAGGATATGAAATTCCTCTCCCCACTTGGATTTGGGCCAATTCTCTGACACAGACAACTGGGCTTGAATTGGATTTTCAAGTCAAGCTAACCCATTAAGCCACTGAGTGAGTAATTGAAAAAAGCTGTAAAATCTGCATTTCCATCCAAACATACACTGCTTAAGCTCATTAATGCAGTGCACAGATAAGTTGCAGAAACTGTAGTAATCTGTGTGCTGCAGAAACAGACCTATTATTCTCTCTATATGGCTGTCCGTCTCTGTAACTATTCCTTAAACCCAACCAATTAGCATTTCTTTCCGGCAAATCACTGCCCAGAGAATCTTTTGGCCTTTTCCTGGTAAATCATAGTGGCAAACAACTGTTATATTTTGTGCAATTTTACCCTCACCTCTTTTCTTGCAACCCCTTTTTCTCAAGGAAGTTACTGTCTTTTCACAATCCACCCATCTCCAAAGGCATCCCTCATTTCAATATACATACATCGTCCACTGTTCTTGTCTCCTTAATACTCTCTTTGATAGTCTTACTTGTATTATAATCTTGTAGCTGCGTTGTGACAATGGAGATGGCAAAAGGGCCTTTGGCATTCCTTCCTCAGCTGGCCTTCACTTTTATACTGTGTTTTTCTGTTTGTGCAGGTGAGTTTTTGCTCACCTTTAAGCATTTTAACTCATTGTGTTTGGCCTTCAACTTTTCTCTCTTTGGAGGGTTGTTTGGTGGACTTCACATCTTGTGCTTTCAATCACACCACATTTACAAACAGGATGCTAGAGATGGGCATGTATTTGATCTATCACCATTGTGTAAGATTTTAGTATTATATTTTTCAAGGTTCATTATTTGAGGGTGTGTTCTTCATCTCCGTTGCATTGCTTCTTACTAGGCCCACTGAGGTGGGTTCTTCACCTTTTGTATTTTCTCTGCACTAGATCAATGAGAAAGGGGGAATTTTAGTGAATTTGCAGCCGTTGGATGATTGATTCTAGGCTCAGTCCACCAATGATGATTGATGCTCTCTTCACTCTTTCTCATCTAGTGTCATTCACAACTATGTTTTGATTCATTTTTGTACTATCAAAGATATCTCATTATTCTAGCTCATTAGGTAGAGTTCCTAATCTTCCTCTTTTTTGGTCTATGGACAGTATTGGCTTCATATTAAGATCATGTTTCAATAATTGCACATTAATGTATGGATCATGAACCACATAAACAGAGTCAGGGTTGAGTCAGTGAACCCTACAATTTCACAACTCTAAATTTGGGTTCTTTAACAATGCAGGGTCAAGGACGCGTGGTGATGAAGGAAAGCTGGTAAGTTCAGTGTTACTTCAATTCCTGCCACTGGTATGTATGGCCTTCTGATAGATTGGTTTGTGGGAAGATAAGTTGCAATATATCCATTAGGGTAATATCGGATGAATTGCTGATCTCTGTTTTTAAGTGCTTTAATGCCAAATGCCAAGCAAAAAGAATAAATGAGCTAAAGTGGATGCCACTTAACTGAAGCAACCCAAGTGCTCCCTTGTAATATCTCTTCCCCAAGAGCAATCCATATAAAGAAGGAATGTGAGACTGCCATCAATCAACTTTTGTCACTTACATTTTAAATGAATAACTATAACCCTGTAGTTTTTGAAGAATCAACAAGCCTTGAAAAGAGGAGATAATGACCATGATTTTCTACCTTAAGAAAGAAGTATTGAGTGTCCATAAATCTAACCATGTGGTCACAGGAAATTATTTTTCAGTTTTGGTTTTCCTTTCTGTAGTCTGTAAAATGTTTTGGCAGGTCCGAAACGGAGATAAGCCATCTTGGTGCATCGCCAAGCCTTCAACCGATAATCTTAAGCTTTATGATAACATTGATTACAGCTGCAAGCAAAATGGAGTTGACTGCATTGGCATTGCACCTGGTGGTAAATGCTTTAATCCAAATAATGCAGTTTCACATGCTTCAATGGCTATGAATCTCTACTACAAGGCTGCTGGAAAGCACACCTGGAACTGCCATTTTAATGGCACTGGTATGATCGTTCTTGTTGATCCATGTAAGTGTCTAATGCTCAAACAGTGTTACAACAGGGAATTTTGTTAGATTTTGTCTTCCTAAAAACCCTAATAGTCATTTTGAGTTCATATCTCAAATTCTTTTTCATGTCTTTTGGCAGCCGTTGGAAGCTGCATCTATCAAGTTTGAGAGATCCGGAATCAGGCGAAGGGAAGACATGCATGCTGACATGCCAATTAAATAAATCAGAGTTGTTAACTTAGCCTGCTGTATCTTGTACAATGCTCCTTGTAAGCTCAAGGAGCATGAAGAGGCTGTGAAAACAAAACAACAGCAACTCTGCTTTGATATCCCCTCCAAATAGCTACCCAATAAAAGCATTATTAAGGACATCCAACAATGCTTTATTAAGGAAGCAACACTATCACTTCATTTCGAGTGTTCTGTTCACACAAGATATTTCATCTCATCATATCGACGGAATGAGCCTTAGACATCAACCCATTACAGCCATTTAAAAGGGCCTACCATGCCTCCTGGAGATCCAGGTCAACAATATATGATTGAGACACCATCTACCACAATCACCCATTACATAAACACACGATGTAAGGAACTCAAACTGCTAAGAAACACCATGTTACTACATTGTGTCACAGCCATGCTGACATTTTCTTCATCAAAGACTTCTTAGTACAATCCAATTCCATCAATTATGACAAAATTCTCATATATCTTTTGGCATATTTGAAGGTAACAAAATAGTGAAATACCATTAAAATGAAATTTAGAAAAGAACAAGAAAGAAATTAAAGAAAAAAAATAAGGGAAGAAACACATCAAATAGAAAAGGACACCTTAGGAGAACATCTTTTCAGCTGAGAACCTTTGAGACTCATGAGCGATTCCTTATTCATCTGTTCCCAATAAGTCTAGTACATTGCACGGCAGGGTTTGATCAATCTTTAAAAGCTTAGGCCTTCTCCCACTTGAGGGGCTTCACAACCTCCCAGGTGAAGTCTGGGTCATCCCTTCCAAAATGCCCATAGGCAGCCGTCTTCAAAAACCTGCCATTGCCACCCCTCTTGAGGTCAAGGTTAATTGCAATCATTCCTGGCCTGAAGTCGAAGTTCTCCTTCACAATTTTGAGGATCTCCTTGTCAGGAATCTTTCCAGTTCCATAGGAATCAACAAAGACAGACAAGGGCTCAGGAACACCAATGGCATAAGAGACCTGCACAATGCATCTGCGAGCAAGCCCATTTGCTACGATGCTCTTGGCAGCCTGCCTGACAATGTAGGCACCACTTCTGTCCACCTTGGTAGGGTCCTTGCCAGAGAAAGCACCACCACCATGGGCTCCCCAGCCACCGTAAGTGTCAATGATGATTTTCCGTCCAGTGAGACCAGCATCACCGTGAGGGCCACCAATGACAAAGCGGCCTGATGGGTTGAGATGGAAGATGGTCTTCTCATCAAGGTACTTCTCAGGAATGACAGGCTTGATGACGTGCTCTTTGAGATCAGCAGCAATCTCATCATTGGTGACAGTCTCATCATGCTGGGTGGAGATGAGAACAGTGTGCACACGGAGGGGAACCATGGCACCATTCTCATTGTGGTACTCAACAGTGACTTGAGTCTTACCATCGGGCCTCAGCCATGAACAGGTTCCATTCTTCCTAACCTCAGTGAGGCGGGCACCAAGCTTGGTAGCAAGAACATGGCTCAGAGGCATAAGTTCAGGGGTCTCATCAGTGGCATAACCAAACATGTGGCCTTGGTCACCAGCACCAATTTCCTCTGGGCGCTTGGTAAGATGACCGTGAACACCCTGGGCAATATCAGGGCTCTGCTGCTCAATGTTGACCAGGACTTTGCAGTTATCAGCATCAAGACCCACATCATCAGAGACAAATCCAATGGTGCGGCATGTGTCACGGACAATCTTCTCGTAGTCTATATCGGCCTTGGTGGTAATCTCTCCAAACACCATAACCATGTTGGTCTTGGTGCATGTTTCACAGGCAACCTTGCTGTCAGGGTCCTGAGCAAGGCAAGCATCAAGCACTGCATCAGAGATCTGGTCACACAACTTGTCGGGATGGCCCTCATTTACAGACTCAGAAGTGAATAGGAAGGTCTCCATTCTTTCAAGCTACACAGGCCACAAGCACAACAGCATGCCTTAGTATAAATTGATGAACAATAACTCCTTAGACAAGAAGCTTTATTGAGGTTAATATAAACAAATCCTATTGATAAGAATATACTAGAAAGAATAAAAAAACATGTATGTTCTTCATGATTGGTTAACTGACACATGGTATGTCAGAATCATTTCACTACTATGGAGGGTCAGAGTTCACCAGGAGAGAGAATCAGACCCACAAAAGTCTACTCCCAGGAGAATAATTAAAGAGGAAAAAGGGCAGATTCTTTACTGTTTTGACATAAAGTTGTAAGGAATCTGGAACGCAGTAAAACGTGTTACAAACCATAGTGGTCAACTCCATCAGCTTGGAGAAAAACAAGTAAATTTATTGTAACTACAAAAACATATTATTCTTTTGGCAAAATTTAGGAGACTTCTGCGAGATTTTCTTATGCTACATTTGGATTATGAAAAGAATATGAAAAATGCTCGGAAAATGATGAAAATTAGGTAAAAGAAGAATTCCTCTCATAAAAAATTTTTAGCAGTAACTTCCTTTACCCACATCTTTTCTGAGATCCAAGCAAAGCCTTCTACATTTTCGTTTTTCAGTAATTAGTAATACACTACACACCCATTATACTACTTCTCGTACTGGCAGTTGAAATCTCCACAACTGGGGTACAACAGCATATCCACCCCTGAATTAATTGTCGAACAATTCCTGACCTTAAAGTATAAGCAAAATAGAAATGGACACTACTAAAAGAAATCCTTCGAAGAGAAGAGAATAGCTATAGAGATGGAGCACTATTAAGATTATGAAAAATAATGCATTCCCCAAATAAGCTTTTGGAAGGGCAACGCCATACCATCCGGAACCTCGTGAATAGACACGACTATTAAATCGGCCGATTTTTCGAAAAATTACCATCCATGCTCTTGACGATCAATCCAAAAAACCAATCATTCTTTGTTTACAAAAGACTTCCCTACAGGCATTATACCACGTCCTACCATTTGTTTCCCAATACGGTTCATTCTACAAGTCCATCCTGTGAGAACAGAGATTTCTCTAAATTACCGTAAACTAGCCAACACAACATTCCAAAATACCATCAGATCTGAGAGACTAAGGTGTCAAAATCAAGTTGAAGAACGAAACAGACAAGGAGAAACATTAACAGCTTTACACAGAAAAACACTCCGAAAATGTGTGAGATATCAAACAAATACTACATCTCAAAAACTCACTTAACAATTGCTTAGAAATTGCAGTCAGCTCAAAATCTCAGTGTCCTTGCTTACAAGTTCTGCAAAAGCACTCTACGAAACCCATTTTACGCTATCCTTTCACGAAATTAAGATAATTCATTTATTATACGTTGCTCGACAGCATTAATGTGTAAACATCCAAAATCACAACTCACAAACTTCCAGATCTCCAAATTTCAAAACTTCTACTGAAAATAAACCAGATCTACCACTGTTTCAATCAAACTCACTCAGAAACGAAGTATCACCCCAGAAACGCAAAACAGGAAGCAAATAAATGCTGACAACAACCAGATCCAGTCAATCACACTACAGAAAACAACTCCGAGAGCGTTTTTGAAAACAAAAACACATTGTTTTCTGCAGCATCACCACACAAACGAACTCCAAAACACGAAGAAGAAGATGATGCGGAGAGAAAAAGAATACCTGAGATAAAGAGGAGTAGTGCGAGAGCAGATCTCAAGCTTTGCTCTGTTGATGGATGGAGAGTTCAACTACTCAGGACTTTGCACCATTATTTATAGATGAATGGATCTGGAGACCGGGTACCGGCTGAGAAGTGGGATTCTGTGGGTTTTTGGGTGGAATCTTGATCCGACGGTTGGTGATGAGTTTCGTGAGGGTTTGTTACCGTTGGATGTCTGATATTCATAGTCTGGGATTGGTGAAGGTTGGTAAGTGAAAACGACACCGCTTTGTTCGGGTGTGTGTTTTACTTTTAGGGTCTTGTAATTGCATGACTTTTTCGTGATTTTAATTTAATAATTATTACGGGAGTAGATGTTACAGGCAATAGGCGGTTACTCACCAACTCTCGCCGGTTATCGGCTTAATTGCTGATGGCTGATGGCGTCGGCTTGGCTCGCTTGAAGTTGTGAGACTGAGGTACGTCATCTTGGCTCCACTTACGCACAATTACCCAAAATTGTTTTGTTTTAGCTTTTAAAGTGTCAAAATTAATTTGGAAATTAAACCCATATTAAGTAATCATTTTGCACATTATCCTTTTAGGTTTAATATCCAACAGATTACGCCTCAAACTTCTTAAATTACAACACTTTACTTTTTTCGTTGGTATTAGTTTAAGTAGACAAAAATATCACGTGTTACATGTGACTAACTAATGAAAGGTAGATTTTGTAAATTCTCAAATCAAAAAAATCCTCAAACAACTCTCCCTCTCTCTGTCTTCGTCAAACCCTAACCCTATTTTGAGTGCAATTTTCAGTATTTTCGCTCTCTTAAAGGTGGTCAACAATTTTAACATTTTGTCTTCGTCTTCTTACTATCTTCTCCTCCTTCTTACTCCAATTTTCAAACCCTAATCATAGATTCTTTTCTTATGCATTATAGATCTTTCGCCTCTGAAGAAGGAGCTAAGGGAGCTTGGAGTTTTGAAATTTGGGGGTATGCAAATAGGCAATTTTTTGTGTGATTATTGGAATGACTTTTTTTTTTTTTTTTTTTGGTTTTTGGTTACTAGATTGATTTTGAATGGTGCACATTTGGGTGAAATTGTTTGTATGTGCAATGCTTGGTGAAAGGTGGGATTTTGGTGGCTTGACTTTACATGTTCTTCTTGTTTGGTTGTTAAGAAAGTGAAGGAAAAGAGGAGAGATTGGAATTTTAAGTTATTATGGGTTTTCTTTGATCTGGTTTCTATAAGGAAATTGAAATCTTTACTCAACTTAACTATGTTAACTAATTGTAGTAACATTGATGGATATTACAATTTAAAAACTTTGATTTGTTTTGTTTTTACATTTTCTCAGCCAAACATGGTCAGGGGTGAGAGACTTATTGGATTTAGGAATTTAAAAATCTACCCTTTATCAATCAATCACGGCCTAAACTAACCTTGTGAAAAGGCAAAATGCTGCAATTTAAGAAGCTTAAGGTGCAATGTGTTCGATTTAAACCTAAAGGGGCAATGTGCAAATCATGAGATAGGTTGAGAGGATAAAGTGTATTGAACCCTAAGTAATTTTTAATAAATTTTACTTCATTTACATTTTCATTTCACATGGATATAGAAAGGTAAAAGTTAAATTAAAGAAGGATGTTTGGTAAATCAACTAACTTAAAAGTAATTTAATAACTTAATAATTTAAGTTATTGAATATGTTTGGTAAAATATCTTAATATTATATCTTAAAATTAAAAATGACTTTAAGTATTAAGTAAAAATTACTCATCTTTTATGAAAATAAATATTAATTAAATATTTTTAATAGTAAATATTAATTATAACTAATGAGTATAAATATGTCAATTTAATAACTTAAAATAAATTTTAAAAATAAGTAATAAGTTTTAAATTAATAACTTAAAAACAATTTAATTTAAGATCAATTTAAATTATTAAGTTATAAGTATTAAGTTTTATTAAATATCTACAAAATCCAACAAATGGAAAGAAGTTAACTTAATTTAATAATCTGTTTTAATTAAAATAATGTAGTATAAGCACTAATTCATATTTTGTCCTGGTCAAAACTTAAAAATAAGTAAAAAAAGAAAAATGTTTGAACAAAATGGTTGAAAAAAAAATTTATTAAGGAAGTGAATTTTAAATAAATAATTTTTTATTTTTATTTATTTTTTATTCATATGACAAAATATGAAACCACTTGAGCACGGCATAATGAAGTTATCAACATGAGCCTTTTGTTCTCTTATCTTTGAAGCAACATCACCACTTCAAAGTTGGTCTCAACCATTCAAGATATGAAGATATCAATAAGCAATAATAACACCGAAGGTGGTGCCAAAAATAATAAAGATGGAGACAAGTGATATGAGTTCCGATCAAAGAGAAAGTTTGGAGAATAGGTTAAAAGAAAGTGTCATATTTCTTTTTTTGTATGGGTGAAGATTCAATAGTTCATGAATTTAAAAATAGTAATTTTTTAAATAATTTGTCATGACTTTTATAATAGAAACTATGGATTTGTTTAGTAATATTTTTTTAAAAAGTTTTAAAATGACTAAAAATAAATTAAAGTTATTTTGAAAACAAAAGTTATCAAAACAAATTTTTAAAAAGAGCTTCCTATAAAAAAATTATTAAATATTTTTTTGAAGTTAGAAAATATTTTTATTTTAATTTAAAAAATATATGAAATGGTTTTCATGAAGGGTATTAATAATTTTAGTACAATCATGCTTGGACAATTCACTTATTCTATTGGGAGAATGATATAAACATACACCATTTAAAAAATATTACATTTTAAAGAAATTTGACCATTTTATTTTCAAAGTGTATGTATTTTGAAAAAAAAAAAATTTATGCTTTACTTCGACTCCCAACCAAAATTGGTCAAACAACCAGAAGACTTAGAAGCGTAGGGTAAAACTTAATACCTAACTGACCTGAAAAGTCCTCCACCTCACCAACTCCCGTCTGAGAAAATCGTGGTTCGTAGAGTTGGATTTGGGGGTTGGTGAATGATGACCAAACACACCGAGCCACCAGCGGCACTGAGTTGAAGGCTAAGAGGCTGAGGCTAAGCCCAAATGGACGTGGCAACAACTGAGGGGGAAGTATTGCGGCAGTTGGGATTTGATAGGTGGTGTTCCCACTTCCCAATGACAGGTCACGGATGTGTGTTTTCTGGGGAATTCCCAAAAGGTTGGTGCAGTGCCCTGTCTGGTTCCTGCTCCTAGTGGACTTCTCACACGCTCCATTTCTCAAGATGGATGGATTGGTTGGTAGACAGACTCGGAACACAAACCCAACATGGAAAATAAAACATGGCAATTGTGGAGTATGGTTATTGTTCAAGACATTTGAATTCAATTAATATACATAGTAGATGTGATTGTCATATCTTAAAAAATAAATAAAAATTTAAGGATTAAATTGATGTGTAATTGATTTTTAAAACCAAATATAACTTATTTGTTATTTTAAATATATAAATAAATATTATTACTTCAAATATTTTAAAATATTTCTTATATAGGCCAAATATAAATGTTATCTGAAAGTTAATAATAATAATTTGTGTTGATGGATCATGTTTGGATTGTGTCAAAATCTAAATATTTTACCATATAGATAAACTAAATCCGACACAAATAATAATCATATAAAAAAATATAAATTCAAATATTACCTAATTATTAAACATGTAATATTTCGTTGGGAATAATATATAAAATATTTAATCAACATACATGCAAGAGTCTTCTTTTAATCAACATGGAACATGCCAACAAGGGCGTGGGCGTGCGCATGGGAAGTGTCGTGACTCACACTACTATAGATGCTATATTGAGAAGGAAAAAACAACTCAAATCATATGCATCATGATATTATTATAAGATAATGGGCATTCAAAACGTTTTGTATGGGATACTTTTAATTCATCCATCGTTTGTCACATTCATCCTACATCATTCTACCAATCTATTTAAGATAACTTTGAGTAGCATTTCGGTGTTACATTATTAAGGAGGAAAAAACATCTCTAATAAAAGAGTTGGGAGATAATGAAGGATGACTTCTCTTTTCTTTGTATATTTTTTGTGCTTATTAGAAGCGTCCATTGATTTTTAATCTCTTCAAGGGATGTTGTTGGTATGATCTATTACATGTTATTTTCGGGAAATATATTTATATATTTTTAGTAAATATATTTACAAATTTCTCTTTAAGAAAAATCATGTTTATAGTTGTTAATCTAATCCTTGAAGAAGTTTGATATCGAATGGTTTGAGCTTAATTTGAATTTTGACTTAATCTAGTTTTGAGTCTTCTCATAACTTAGACCTTGACTTGATTTGAATCTCGGCTTGGCTTGAAAGGTTGAGAGTTTGAATAGCTTAAAGTTTGAAACTTAGATTTTCTTGTGATTTGTCTTGGGAGCCTTCAAAGAACCTTATTTGTATAGGTTTTTTTTTCTTTAAAGATATTATTCCTTAATTAAATTTACCATTTGAGGAGATTTTTGAAACCTATTAGGTATTTTTTTTCTTTTAAAATATTATTCTTTAATTGAAAATAATACTTAAAAGAGATTTGGAATATATTGGGAAGTTTTTAATTTATTTCTTAATAAAACGTTATAATTATTTTTTCAATTATCAAATTTATTATTTTTATTAATTGTAACAAGTATATTTTTTTTATCAAAACATATATTCTCTTAATTTAAATGAAATACTGTTTGTTTGTTTGTTTTTTTTTTTTCATAGGTTTAAGTTCTATGAATTATTACCAAGTCAATGCTTGTGTACGACCTCCTTTTTAGAGTTGGTGTTGGTCTCTTGAATTCAGATTTAGAGGTTAACACATAACTTTCTTTAGCTTGGACCATCTTTGCTTCTTTTTGCATCTTGATTTGCCGTATGCTTTCCTTTCTCAAGTAGTGCTTGTACCCCTGCTTACTTGGGTTCCCTTTGTCAAGTCGTGTTTGCATCTTCACTTGCTATATACTATTTCTAGATTCTCTTTTTTCGAGTGGTGTCCATATCTCGGCCATATACTATTTTGGGATTCCCTTTTCTTAGGTGGAACCTATACCTGGATGAATTGTTTGGAACCTTTGGATTGCCATCTTTGGTAGACACGTAGAATTATGCTTAATCTTATAGTACTCTATATGATAGGGTAAAACTGCCTACCCAAATGGCAGGTCTCAATCAAGCCAGCCTCACCAACTTCTGCTCTACCTTGTACCTTGGTCATAAAAATTTTTCATCTAAGTTATAACTTTTGCATTTCAACATCATACTATAGAAGTTTCCAACGTTTTCATGTGGAAGTGAAATTTTTAGCCTGGTGATAGAATATCATAACCTGATAAATCTGGTCTTGATAAGAAGTAGATAGCAACCGGTCATAGGATATAAAATTCTGAACTCCAATGGGAGACCACAAGAGGTAACTGACTTTAGGTTGTGGATAATCTCACAATAATTTGAAGAAAATCTATGATAACCTTCATTGATTGGCCGGGAGGATGAGTTGGATTTTTGAATCCATGCAAGCACCTCATGGACCAATGAGGACAAGGGTGAAGATCTACGAGATAGGATTGTGGACCTCACCAGACCCTTATATAAGAAAACACTGAAATCCCAAACTCAACAAATCAATCACTAGGATCATCAGCACCCAGCACCAGGCATATCACATGACCACCATGGCTCTCTCATCTCCATTTGTAGGCAAGGTGGTTCCGTTGAACCCAGGCACAGAGTTCTCATCGAAGGTTCGCGGCGATGGTAGAATCTCAATGAGGAAGTCATTTGCGAAGCCATCTGGAAGCCCCTGGTATGGCCCTGACCGTGTTAAGTACCTGGGACCATTTTCTGGTGAGCCTCCATCCTACCTTACCGGTGAGTTCCCTGGTGACTACGGGTGGGACACTGCAGGACTATCAGCAGATCCCGAAACCTTTGCCAAGAACCGAGAGCTCGAGGTGATTCACTGCAGGTGGGCAATGCTTGGGGCTTTGGGATGTGTCTTCCCTGAGCTTCTCTCCAGAAATGGAGTCAAGTTTGGTGAGGCAGTGTGGTTCAAGGCTGGTGCTCAGATTTTCAGCGAGGGTGGTCTCGACTACCTTGGGAACCCGGGTCTAGTTCATGCTCAGAGCATCTTAGCCATATGGGCTTGCCAGGTTATCCTCATGGGTGCTGTTGAGGGGTACCGCATTGGAGGAGGACCTCTTGGTGAGGTGATTGACCCTCTGTACCCAGGTGGGAGCTTTGACCCATTGGGACTTGCTGATGATCCTGAGGCATTTGCTGAGCTTAAGGTGAAGGAAATCAAGAACGGGCGTCTTGCCATGTTCTCCATGTTTGGTTTCTTTGTGCAGGCTATTGTAACCGGCAAAGGACCTTTGGAGAACCTTGCTGACCATCTAGCCGACCCAGTGAACAACAACGCCTGGGCCTATGCCACCAACTTTGTGCCTGGGAAGTGAGATCACTAGATGTAACCTAAGCTTGTAAATTTATGCCATGTAATGTATGGTATTCATCATGATTAGAAGTACTAAAATCAATGGGCGTCCAAATTGAACAAAATCTAACTTGTTATACAAAAAGAAAAAAGAGAAAATATATATCATCTGGATCGAGCTGCATGGGACAGCTTCACTAGTCAGATCAGAACTCAGCAATGGCTACTAAAATACATAACCTTCAATCTTTTGAAAGCCCTTCTCAGAAGAAAATTGGTGTGGTCATCAGTGATGAATAAAAAATTGTGGGCAAGTTGAGATAGGAGCACCCGCAAGGTCAGTTGATGCAGAAATGAGTCATATGACATCTTTATACTCCTTAAGTGAAGCATCTTTCCCAGATCTAAACGGCAGTCTTTTCAGATCTTGGTGACAAGTTAAAAGGGTAGCGCACTCTGAAAATAAAAGAAATTTTCAACCAATTAACATTCAGCATAAAAAATTATCAACTGCATTTTGCTGAGTGTACAGAAAGAAAAAAGAGAATATAACTTGGAATTCTCTCTCTCTCTCTCTCTCTCTCTCTCTGATACACAAACATAATTTGGAATTCTTTATTTATTGATCAATGCAGCTTTGAGGATGACCAGCTAGCAGCAGGGATACATGGCTTTCCCAGCCTTTAATTACTTGTTCAATTCTTGCCCAACAACATCAAAATCTCAGATGACCATGATCAATTAATCCAATTATTACCATTGTTCTTTCTTAAGACAGTGTACTATATGCATCTTTTAACCTCCCAAAAGTAATAATTGAATTGTTTTGCCACCTGAGCAGTCGATTCTTTAAATCAGATCTTTCAAAGTTTAAACCCCTCAAATGATGGGTTTCACCTGCAAAGGTAGGGAGATAGATGCCTTCAGGACGCCAACTTCATGATTTACCCAGCAGGAACCCCTAATTCATTCATGAATAACATCTAGAAGACAATATGCACAATAACATACCACATACCCATCCTCAAAAGCTTATGGATTGAAACACAAAATCAGCAGAAGCCATCTGCGCCTCTGCCATCCATGTCAGGGGATACAGAGAACTCAACCATTTGCATCCCTCTTCCAGCTACTGCAATCTGATAATGGTTCCTGGAAAAGACATAAATAGCACCATAAAAATAAAGATAACAATTTAGAGAATTATACTTTTCAATGCGAATTTATTCTTCCATAAGGAAGTGCTGTATGGAGTAGGTCAGAATAACATCAGATGCTTCACTCACCTGCCACAGGCTCTAGCGTCCAATGCCTCTGGCTCAGGCACACTAATTACTAAATGAGCTTGTTCAATTAATTTACCATGCTCACCAAGATACCAGCATCTGACACGCTGATCAAGACCAGTAGAAAACACCCACGTCCCATCTGTCCAAATACCTTCAGTACATGAAAATTGAAATTAATATCATCATTCACAGATGCTTTTATGGAAAATCATCTCGAAAAAGGATATTATCAGCTAACTAATGAATATATTAAAAAAAAAAGGAAAAAAAAGAGGGAAATTTCCTTGTTTTTTTAGTTCCTATAAATATACTAGGCTTCATAATATGAAGCAATCCTTTGTGTGATGTTTAGGCAATCATCAGAAACTAAGAAGGGGGATGGAAACATAGATCATTTACAATTGTTGAACATGATGAGGACATCAAGGGAGCAAGAATTCAAACACAATGAGGACACAACCTCAAACTTGGGCTTGTCCAACAACAAAGGAATTCAGCAAAAATATTAAAGAACCAAGTTTAAAAAATTTACCTTTCACAGCAGAATTGTGAGCTGAGGCTACCCTGTCATGGTATAAAAATCTGATTCTGTAATTCTTGTTCTGTTTACAATGATTTAAGTTCTTTATATCTTCAAATTTGGTTGTTGGATTTTCTACATTTACTGCCTTAATCTGAGACTCTGAGCTTGTTGGTAGCAGTGTCAAATCAAATCCAAGACAATGAAGTGCTTGATCATCGCCCCCACTTAAAAGATAATACAGAAAACCATTGTTAAAACTTTGACAATGATTCATATCTGAAATGTGGAGACAGTTGACCCCGGATTGGTGAATGCTACTCAAAACATGTAAGGGTGATATTTCACATATTTCTGATGAGGAATCATCTATATTCACTTCTGACTCAAGGGAAGCAGTGAACATCGCTTGAGAACAAGCAGTTGGAGTGTTTTCAGGATCATTAAGTTTTGAAGAGGTTCCACATGCAACATAATTTAGAACACCAGTTCCTTCTTCAACTCTCATGGAAACTGAGCCGCCGCTGGGTTTTTTCTTAGGAGTGGTGCCTAATGATCTCCACCATCGTCCACCTTGGCTTCCTCTTCCAGTGCGTGGTCGTTTCTGACAATCAATAGAGTTTTCTGTATGGAGAGTTGATGCCCGCAGCATGAAGTTTTCAACACTTTCAGTCAGATCCCAGAAGGCAATACTGCCATCAGTAGATCCACTGATTGCAATATATGCATTTCCAATCTGAATCTTCTCTGTTAATCAAGCCATTAAACAGGAATTAACAACTCCAGGGAAGAAAATATAAGGAATTAGGATGCCAAAATTAGGACATTATAAAATAAGTAATTTTAAAAACATGCATTTGATTCCACATGCCAAATGCATTTTCTGTTGTGAATTTTAGCAATGCAACTATAGTGGAAAGGGTCATGGCATTGGGGTGTAACTTTATGTGCCTCAGTTCATGAGTCATACCCTTGATGAGAACACTGATTAAAAATTCAATGCTTAGGAACAGTTTGTGAACACTGAGGCACACCTCATAAGGAGGTGAAAAATTCACTTTTCATAATTGTGAACACTAAATACACTAAAACTGTGAGGAATATTGTAACAACCAACTTCCAACTGTCTAGATATTGTCCGCGTTAAGCCTGAAGGGACCCTCACAACTTTAAAATGTGTCTACAAGATTAAGAGGAGTTCATACATATATATAGCATTAGAAACTTTTTCCTCTACCCAGGATTGAAACTTGACTTTGATACTATTTATAACGATCCACTCCCAGTTGTGTAAATATTGTTTGTTTTAGGTTCAAAGGGGCCCTCACGACTTAAGAATATGTCTACAAGGTTAAAAAGAGTTCATACATATATAATGTTATGAACCTTTTTCCCTATTTGATGTGGGATATCACAGTTATGCTGAAAATGTTGCAAACAGAGTTCATAGAGACTAGTTGTTTTTATTAAAGATATAATCTATTTTTATTGGGGTAGGGGGAGAGGAGAGGAAGGGGGGTGGTGTGGAACACAAAATAGCACCTACAACTAATTAGGAGAAGACATTATTTTGGCTAATAATTTAATTGTTATTCTCTCAATCACACCAATTGAATAATGTTAGTTAATTGGGCCAAATTTTTGTTTCAATAAATTCTATTTATTTATTTACTTATTAATATTATACCAAAAAGAAATTAAGGCCACTATTCTGCTAGGAATAGAGTAAGGCCTTAACCTCTTCTAGAGCCCCGAAGTTCGCTATTCCGCTAGGAATAGAGTAAAGACCTCCCCATCTTCTACCTCTTTTATTGACTTGATGTTACCTAACAACCTGTTCCCTAATATGGAGCTGGCATTTAAGTATTACTATTATTGTTCTTGTTTTTGTTGTTATTATTGTTTTGTTGTTATTCTTCTTCTTATTATTGTTTAGTTATTGTTATTATTGTTATTGGGGTGGTGGGGGTTTGGTTTGGGTTCGGCTGGGTGGGGGCATCATATTTGAACTATATTTATGGTCAGAAAGCTTGACATAAGATTTCCACAATATTTCTGCTAAATTAAGATTTAATAGTCCAGACAATGCACTGACCTTCAGAAGGCTGAAATAAAGGGATGATAGCATGTTGCAATGCCAAAACTGGGGATGACTGGGGAACCAATAAAGCAACATCAAACCTACAATGAAGTAAATAAACATTTACAAAATGGAAAAACAAAGAAAAAGAAAAAAAGAAAGATGACACCAGGTGGCCAATAAAGAGTGGGAATGTGGAATTATTAGAACGCACTATGGATTTTACAACAAAACCAATAAATAAACTGAATGAAAGGTGCCATGATATAATACCAAAGTCGACTGGGTAAAATGAGAGCCCGCAGAGAAAGTGTGGCGTCAGAACAACCAACAACAATGAAACAGACAGTAATTCTGCAACAGAGGCAAAGTAAAAGGGAAAAGGTAAATTAATATGGAAAAGTAAAATTTGAATTGAAAACCAAACTAGAACAATAAATCATCATTATCTCATATCACCTGGAAACAGGATCTTTAACAAGAAAAGCAGTAACAGCAAGGTATCTCCAGTCATTTTCATACATGTCCCCAATGCAAGTTCTCAATTGCATCTCTTTTCTTTCTGGGAAGAGTGATCTAGACTCTGCATCAATATTCACACTCGAAGCTTTTTTAATTCCAACTATGTTCTCCAAGTCTTCTGTTTTCTTACGAATACCAGAATACTTGGTTGGCATGTCAGTGGAAAGCCACTGGAATGACATTGATGGAAAGCCCTTCCCAGTTTTATCCTGCACTCCATCATCTGACGCTTCTCCCTTGTTGTCTATTGTACTAGTTCTTAGTACCCAAGAAGTTATGACCCGTTTTGCACCAACAGAAATTAGCAAGAATGGATCCTCTCTGCCGTCCCAGGTAGCATGTTGTCTGTGTGTCACATTTGGCATGTTTGTCGCATCTGCTGGAATTGTGTGTATCTTTGATACAGGGCATATTGACCTCACAGCTGATCCACCAACATGCTCTCCAAGCAATTGTGATGAAAACCAATTCTCAACACCGGGCGAATACCTAATTTGTCCATCACTCTATTAGTTCACAGATCCAACCATCATATCAGTTGCAAAAATATATGATAATAAGGAAACGAAGGTGGGAGAGGGGAGGGTGAGGGTAGCTTATGAGGTATGGAGGCTGGGATACCCATCAGCATATCTGACAGATCATTAATACTCTTAACTATAAATGTGTGCAGATAACTTTGTGCTCTTGCCCACTACCCCAAAACATACAAGCAGAAACAAATCCAATAATACTGTAACAATTAATTAAAGTTATAAAAATTCTGTTCATTTTCAGGTCAGTTTTCTAAATGATAATGAATTATACCTTGTCAACCTCACAGTGCCATCTTCACACCCAGTAGCAATCCAGCTAGATCTAGAAGAGAGGTCATGCTTTCCATTTAACCCAACTTGTGAATCCCTAGACACAAAACATAAGGAATGCATCTCTCTCCCATGAAATTGAATATGCAGATTCTGAGGAAATATTTTCCTTTCACTCTCTGGAATCCAGAATCTATGAATATAAATTATTTCATCCTGAAAAATTGAAAATTGTAATCTCAGTAAACTAAGATGCATTGAACATCACAACATAATGAAGCAGTCCCTTTATCATATAAAAAGTACAACAATTTGGCTTAGCAACTCGAAACAGCTCTCTGTTGAGAGTGTTTCAATCATCTATTTTGATGGACATCAGTAGTTTTGAACATAAAGCCACTTGAGGCATTACAAGTTTATGGATCAACGTTCATCCATTTAGTCTTTGATACACCTAAAACAATAATATACACTTTTCAAATTTAGAAGGGATTGCTTCAAAATAAATAAAAATAAAAATAAAAAATAAAATAAAAAATAACTAATGGGAGAAAAGAAAAAGAAACACAATAACAGATAGTAGTAAAGCTTCTGAATAGTTTAATAGCATGCTATCTTGAATAAAAATATAACTATAACTTGCTCAACCTCATTTGGGTAAACTCCAAAGCATATGCCACTTGGCAGATATTCAACCTCACTCCATGATACTAAGAATAAGCATATGATAATTCACAACTTATTCATCAACAGTCCAACTATAAGACATGAAGTTTACAAGACCACTTTGTCAGCTCAACTACTTGCACTGATTCCCTAACTGGATGACAGTCCCAAACTCTGCATGTGCATCTCATGTTAAACAAAGCTGATTATCATCCTTATGTATTTGTGCTTTGATTACCACATTCCTCGAAGAATAAAAAATTAGGAAGTGAAAAGAGTAGAAAAATAGACCTTAACATATGCAAAGCAGTTTCTCATCTCTGGTACATCACCAAGATAATAAGAATGGGGACGCCGCCATCCACCACATGGGACTTGCACAACCTGCTTCAATGTTACTCTTAGGTATCAACTAGAAGAGGCCTTGCAACATAGGAATCAGCCTGGAAGGAAGTGAGAGAGTGAGAGAAGTACCTTTGTCTCAGTTATTAAGTTCCATATTATGAAATCTGTTGATGCAAAACCAATTGCATACTTGCTGCTTGTCAAATCATCAACAGAGTCAGCACCAGAAGAGACGGACTGGACCAAACTCAATTCTTTCACCCGTTTCATCCCTATAAACTGCAAATTCTGTTGATCTCTGCGATATTCCAAATAGCATATGCACCCATCTCCACCAGTCTGACAAGAAACAAAATAAATATCAAATGCCCTGTCTCTATCTCTGATACAGACATGCAAAAAAAAAAAAAAATCATTGTCAGAGAATATTTGAAAGCAAGGCATGCAACAATATTCTTTGCCAATAGAAAAGCTTGAAGTCAGAACATACAGATTGTATTTCAATTTGATTGGAAACAAATCCTGCTATCGAAATGCCAGACACGCTTGATATCCCATGAGCTCCTTTGAAATAAGTCAATGGAGTAATCTTCACTTCTGATCCAAAAGATGAACCCACCAATATACTCCTCAATAAAGGGTATAAAATCAAATTACCACGTAGATCTCCACATATCAGCACCTGCAAAACAATAACAATAACAATTTAGCAAGTAAAATAATAATAATTAGTAAATGAATAAATAAATTAAATAAAATAAAAAAGCCTACAAGGTTTATAAAACAGTCAGTAAGATATAACACCGATATACAGGTTCCATTTAATAAAACAGTAAGCCTGGAAAATTCATTAAATCACTTCTGGACCTCACAAGATCAAGATTTCCTAATTTCTAATCAGTAGTATGCTTATTATTAATCAAACATAATCTCATAAAATTAAAAGAAAATGACCTTTATCTCTCAGTGATCCTCTAAATATTTGTTTTCCTTTTTCTTTTATTCAAGCTCACAGATCTTTATTGACTGAAAAAAATGGGAAAAGAACCTTTGTTCCCTTATTTGTTTATCTTGGCAATGGATACTCGCTCTAGCATTCTTGTAAGGGCAAAGGAAGGAGGGTTTTTTTTTTATGGCTTTATAGTAAGGGGAAGAGATGGAGAAGGGGTGGAGGTTTCCCATTTGTTATTTGTGGACAATACTCTCATTTTTTGTGATGCTAGTAAGGAGAACCTTGAGTATCTGAGTTGGGTTTTTATGTGGTTTGAGGTTTTGTTAGGGCTAAAGATCAACTTGGAGAAAAGTGAGCTTATCCCTGTTGGGGAGGTCTCAAATTTAAAGGATCTTGTTGGGGTTTTAGGCTGCAAGGTCAGTGCCCTCCCGACCTCCTATTTAAGGCTTCCGTTGGGAGCCCCTTATAAGTTCTCCAAAGTTTAGGAAGGGATAGAAGAAAGATTTTGGAAAGGCTAGCTTTATGGAAGAGACAATATCTATCAAAGGGTGGAAGGCTTACTCTGATGAAGAGTACTTTAGTAGTTTGTCGATTTACTTCATGTCTCTATCTGTCATCCTAAAGAAGGTAGTTGTTAGATTGGAAAAAGAGACTTTTTGTGGGGAAGGGGGGGCTTTGGAACAAAAGCCATATTTGGTGAACTGGGCTATTGTTTGCTTGGAGAAACAGAAAGGGGGCTTGGGCATCAGAAATTTATCCATTTTTAATGAGACTCTTTTGGGTAAATGGTCTTGGAGATTTGTAAGTGAAAAGGAATCCCAAGTATGGGTCAGGGGGGGGAGGGGATGTGCACTCAAGAAATGAGAGAAGGGCATGGTATGGGGGTGTGGAAGGCGATACAGGTTTCAAGGTTGGGTCTGGGAACAAGGTTTGGAAAGAGAAGTGGGGTGGGGACGTGTCCTTGAGGGATTCGTTTCCAAAGTTCTATTCTATAGCTACCTCAATAGATGTTTAGGTGAGTGACCTTTGGGTTGATGGTAGCCAGAGTCCTAGGTTTACAAGGCATTTGCATGATTGGGAACTAAAGAAGGTACAACCTTTTTGGGAGGTTGTTTGCACACTCCATTTCTTTGGAGACCGATGATGTCATGGTATGGTTGCCTACAAAGAATGGTACTTTTTCAATTAAGTTCTTCTGTTCCTCTTTAGCAAATAGGAGAGTGGAGTTGTTCCTTTATGGCACAATATGGAATTCTTGGATACCATTGAGCATTAGCTTTTTAACTTAGGAAACAACTTGAGCTAGGATTTTGACTCTAGATCAGCTAAAAAGGAAAGGTTGGAGGATTCCTAATAGATGTTACTTGTGTAAGGATATACAATCCAAAAACCTTGTCTTATACCATAAAGAGAAAGATCCTCACTCTAATTAAGTTAGAGACATGATAAAAAGAAAATACCTCTTCCTCAGATGAGGCATCCAAACACATTATCCGTATATTAAAACTGGATATGAACTCTGCTATTAGAGACACATTGTTACTGATTGCAGAATTTTGAGAAGCTGATTGTGAAGGATTACATAACCTCCATAACTTCAACTTTCCTCTTGGATCAGCAGTGAAAATGTACCTACATGATTCAAACACCAGAGATTGATGAGTACATGTTAACAATAAAGCAAGAAGACCTTGCGCCTATTGTATACTTCCTGTATGCTTTGGGTTAGCCGTTGGGCACCTGGTTTTTATTAATATACTTTTTCTGTGCCTTTGCCTATCAAAAAAATAAAGCAAGAAGACCTTGATATCTCCCAGCTGACAACATTGGAGAGTGGTAAGCATACCCACCAATTGAGTTCCTCAGTATGATCTTCATGGTCATGTGGAGTAGTTGGATGATCATTTTTTTTATAAGTAAAGACCAATTGGATGATCATAATCAAGGATGAAAATATCAATAATCACATATATATATATATATATATCGGTACTTCAATTTTATGGATATATCGAAGATATATCGGCAGATATTCTGAAAAAAAAAATATCGATAAACCTAAAATTGATCAAAATTCATGGAAATATAAAAAAAACCTCATAGAAATATGATTAGAAGTATAACAAACATTTTAAAGTTACTTTATTAAATAATTTAATATATGTATAATATGATTTATTATATTTGATAATAATATTATATGCATCAATAAAAAATATGTATTTTATAAGTGCACGTTTCTTATTAAATTATATTAAATATTATTTCATAATAATATTATAATATTTAATTATAATATATCTAATTTTAAAATATATTTAATATTAAATTTATGATCCATTTAATTTAATTATATTAAATGATATAAAATAAACGATAATACATGTATATTTTTTTAATATTTAATTAATCTATTAATGATATTAAAAATACTATGAAAAAAATTATGATGATAATTTTTATATTTTTTTGTAATAATTATAATTAATTTGTTTTCAACAATATTGTTTTGTGCTGACTTTTAATATATATATATATACACACATTTGGTTCAAATTAACAAAGGGCATAATTGCCCTAATGGACATAGGCTGTAGGAGGATATGGGCAAAGTGGGGTTGGAGCCCGAGCAGGAGACTGGGGATTTGACTAGGGAAGGGGAAGCTTGGGCAAAGGGGTAGGCAATCTAGGCAGAGGGAGGGCATTTTTTTTTTTCCAGAAATATCGCCGAAAAATCGGCGATAGAGTGGAGAAATATAGGCGATTTTTTGTTGTGACAACCAATTAATGAAAAAAATCAACGATTTATCGCCTCCAACCAATATATCGCCGATATATTGGCGATTTTTTGGTAATATTTATCGAAATTTCTCCTCTTCGATATATCATCATGATTTATCGTGTCGAAACCTTTCGATACACGATATATCGGTAATATCACGACATTTTTGTCCCTGATCATAATACTTGACTTTTCAACAATCTTTTGTGACAGCAAAAAGCAGACACAAAGAAGTTCATATGGTTAAAGATCCATAACCTTCAGTTTAAAATTGAGCCTAAAATAGCAGATGGGTACTGAGCTAGAATGATAGGTTGTAGATTCCATTACTCAACGAGTACTCATTTAAGCGATTCAGGCCAGATTTGGAATACATGGGACATAATAAAAACATTATATCAAAAGGTGAAGAATTGTCCCTACCTATATCCCAAGGACTTGCACCAAAATGTTCCTAAGAGCTGCCTCTCTATTCCAGCTGACCAAGTATAAGTGAGGCCTACTTTAGGAGGGCAAAGATCACTAACAATTCCAGTGACTGTCATGTTTCCTTTACCATCTCCAACAGCAATCCAATCCTCAACACCACTGGAAAGCTTGGGTCCATTTCTAGACAGTAAGTCCATACAAACAATTGGCACCTCTTCACTGACATGGATAAGTTCAGTCCATTTTACATCTCCTGTATCAAATAATTTAGCATGGTAAAGATAACCACGGTTTGTGGAAATATAGAGACTATTTTCACATGTGAAACGCAGGGAACGCACATATTCACTTTTGCTGCAACAAACAGGGAAAAAAAAAAAAGGCAATGCGTCAGTTGATAAAAAAAATCAAGTAGAACAACAGCAATTAAATCAGAGACACAAAACAACATTTAGAAATAAGGTTAAACTAACACATGTAAGTTGAGAGGGGATTCATAAGCTACAATTTGTTTGGTCCAATAATTGTGACATCCCAAGTCCCAACAAATTATGCAGCTCGATCTTCATCAATCTATTAACATTTTCATGAGCCGTCCACTATTTTTCTTAATTTCGAAAAAAAGAAAGAAAAAAAAAATCCAGGCTCATCTAAGCATGTCTTTTCTCAGCAAGGGGATGAACAAACAGGTGAAAGTGTGTCTACCCCATATGTATACATGATAGTTATATTGTTTTTGGGAGACCTTAACCTGTCCATAAGTCCAGTATGTTCTGATGAATTTGGGATACAAACAGTGAATATCTCCGTTCTGTCAATCAACTCTTTTACCTCCGCAACCTGTTCCTGTGGGGCCTTAGGCAAAGAAGCTTGTAGCTGATGCACTTTGATAGCAGAGTCAAACCCAGCAGTAACAAGAAGTGAAAACTTTGGATCATACAAACATCGCCATACACCCCTTCCTCTGCATGATAAGAAAAAGATGTAATTTGAGTATTGAATCATTATGAGTACCAAGATACTACTTAGACATAGACTGGTTTCACTTGATACCAGCATTTAATCTAACAAGACACTAAGACCAGTATTACCCATTTCAGCACTAATGACAAGGTATTTCAAAATGCAGAAATGCGGTGAAAAATGCTGTACAAGAAATTAGGATTAATACAGCCAAGGAAGTATGAAGAATACTCTGGATAAGATACTAGTAAGAGGAAATGCAAAACAAGCATTTTGGAGGGATAATTCAGATTCAAAATTCTTCAAGAAAATTGGCCTAAATATTATTGCATGTATATATTTACAAGTGGGTTAGAGTGCACATAAGGGATTGCTCATTGTCCATGATGAACTTTATTGATCGGTTGGGCTCTAAGTAGTGTGAGGGAGTTGTTTTTGTGTATCTCTTCGCTTTGTGTGGCCTATCGGCGCCTTTGTATACCCCGTGTATGCTTTTGTGTGCCTCTTTGTTAGGCACTATTAATATATTGAATCATTGGTTATCAAAAAAATATATTTGTAAATGACTCTGAATCTCAAAACATAATATTTTAGCAGAAATATAATCAAGGTTGCTACAGCATGTCCAAAAGAGTCCTAGAACACAAGGGTATGGTGTCCAGAATAGTATCTGGGATACATAGCTCTTAATCCATAATAACCAGAATCGGGTTGAATGTATTCAATTTACATATATGTTTGATAGATGGTGTTGAAATTATGGAACATCACTCAAGAAATTAACCTGCAATTCTTAACAAACTGAATTTGCAACTTACATGTGCTCTTTGATCATCTTAAGCTGGTTACCATCTGTTCCCCACACACGACATGTACAATCCTCGCCAGCAGTTACAATTAACTGAGAACAGACACAGTCATTTCAAAAAGCAACAGTAGCTCCATTTTGAAAGAGCAAACATGGAACATCAACCTCATATAACAGTTCAGAGATCATATTTTGGCAATTGGAGGAAATGATGAAATAATAAAAATGCCATATGGATCTGTACCTCTCCCCCCAAACTATGAGGTAGTAAAGTAAAATGGTGAAGAGAACAAATACCAGACCAAAAGAGAAGGCCTAATTACCTATTTCTAATATTATGACATCCAGTCCAAAATACAAGACAAGCATTACCAGAATCGACCAAAGCCATCTAACATGGTAGCGCCACCACATAAAATAAATAGTTATGGATGACAGGAGGCCTTTTTGTTAGTTATGCAGCAACGACTCAGTACAAAACCAATATTGCACCTATAGCTTAAACCAAATGTTGCTCACTAACAACTGAATGTCAAAATTTGACTTTTTCAATGAGAAAACACTTTCTCAAATGGTAGCAAAGAGTTTTTAATTAATGGAACCTCAGACTAAAAAGGAAATAAAAATTCTACCAGTTAACAATTAATAACAGAGGAAAGGGGTATGCATTTTCTTGATTATTTGATTTCATTTGCAGACATGCTATTTGCTTGCGATCACTAGATCCACCAGTGAAAGCAGGTTTTTCCTTTCGTTTTTTTTCCCCTTCCCTTTTTATGTGAGAAAAATCCAGACCAAAGTCAGGCTTTTAGGCATGAAGAAGCACTACAGACACATGCTAACCAACCTCAGCAATCAGCATGAATGTAAAAATAAATCTATCACAAAATCCTGAAAAGATAACAAAAGATATGAAGAGCATATAATAAAATGAAATCCTTGCAGTTGAGATTTTTCCTCAAGCATGAAAACAGCTTATTTTTGGGTGGGAAGGATCATGAACACATTTAAAGAAAAATATTATCTGTATTCTGGACAGACAACAATATTCCATGTTCTTTGCTTGTTAAAGTAACTTTCCAATTTAATATAAGAAAATAGAGAATAACTGTAAAAGACAAAAAATTTATGAGCTTACAGAATCTAAAATACAGCAGTCCCAAATCCTAGCATTGTGACCAAATAGCACAGGACCAGCAGAGCCTGTGTCAACAATCTCTCCTGAGTTATCAGAAACTTCCCTTTCTGCATGAATTGGCCAGATACGAGCACTGTACCAATTAAAACCAACTCATTGCATAGAATCATACCTCCAAGGAATCAGTAATATAAAGGGAAGAAACTGGTTGAGAAACTAATTCACCTCCGATCATCAGAGACAGACACCAGTTTGGATCCATTGGAGGACCATGCTAGGCGAAAAATTGAACCTTCATGTCCAGCAAGTCTACATATATTAAGAGCTTGATATTGCTGACTATAATGATTGAAGCCGTTGCAGAAAGAACTACTCGAATTAATGTGGTCTTTCACTGAACTTCCCAAACTTGGAGTGCAGTTCTGAGGAACTGCTTTCCAAACAATAATCTGTTCAAAACCAATTTATCCTTAAGAAACCATGTAAATTAACATTTCGATAGCTTCCAAATTTGAGAAGATTGTAGAAAGCTAATTTGGAATAAGGGGATGGTGGCATCAGCCTCTTCAACTGAAAAATCGGAATGCACATAGCATCAACCCAAAACTGCTATGCAGATATTCCAAGAACAATCATGGAATATGGGGTCCCAACATTAATCATTATCACTGAGATTAACTTCAATGGTGATCCAATTTTAAAATAGAAAAGAAAAAAAAAACAATTAAAATGATGAAATCAAGGTCCTCAAAGTTTATAAAATGTTAAGGTAGTGTTTTTTTTTTTACTTAAATCTAAATAGAACTTAATTCAACTTAACTCTAAATACAACTTAATAGTATTAAGTATTAAGTCATTTGTTATTTTATTACTTTATTGTTGTAAAGTATCAAGTATTAATAGGGTGAATGTCATATTGAGAATGTGTTTTAGTTGTTTAAAAATGTTATTTTTAGCATTCAACAAAAATATTTTATCTTTTTCTATTCAATAAAAATATTTTAAAAATATGTAATAAGTGAAAAAAAAAAGTTAAAAATAAATCATCTAAAGTCTAAAAGCAAATTGCATTCAACATTAAGTTTAAAAAAAAAAAAAAATACCACCTAACATAATGGTCATTGCAATCACTAAAAACCCTACACAAACCATTCATTGGATCAAAATTCATTATAAGGAAAGATTTGCCACCTCATTATAGATAGTACCAGATGCAACAAGGAGGTTTTGAAGTTCATCACCCCATAACCGCATGGAATAAAGAAGGCACCTCTCTGCAGTTGAATAAGAATCAAACCATCAAACCATGAAAATTGCCACAATACAAGTTCTAGTACAACACAACAGATAAAAGTTCTTATCCCAACTACTAGGGTCGTTTTACGATCTAGTGATTGGAGTGCAAATATAAAGTATTGAGAACCTGAAATTTAGTGCATCAAATTTTAGAAATTGCAAACAGACCATCCCCTAGCAAACGACGACCAATGATAACCGGATAGTTCAAAACTTATACTCTCATAATACAAACCTGGATTCCTAACTTCAAGAATCGAACTGGACGTTAACATATCCCAGAGATGGACCGAATTATCGCTACATCCCACCACAAGACAATGTGAAGAAGTCGCAATGTCCTCCTACACATCAGCAATTGCATTCTCAGACTAGCTTACAAGAAAAACACCCAATGGAGCAATAAATACGTCCCATTTTTACCTTGAAGAAGCAAACATCTAAAACCCAGTGACTGAATTTCGGCAACGAATGCAACAGAGTCAACTCCAAACACACTTGGGGCTCATCTTGGGATTCAGGAACCATCTCAATCCGTAAATTAAACAACTTTACTCTCCTTTCCCCGAAAACAGCAATCTTAACCGACAATACCGATCCTTCTTTACAATCAACCAAGCGGCAAGCAATTCCATGCACTCTAATTCCTTCTAACACATGAAAGGACCTCAGTATTTTCACGGACTCCAAATCGTAGAGTAAAACTTGCGATCCTGTGCCTGAGAAATCGAAATTCAAATACCTTAGAATTCAATATCTTAATTGAATAAATTTAAATAGGGTGAAGAAACTGAACAGAAAGCGGTACCAGCAAGGAGATAGGGGAGAGAAGAGAAGTGAGGGAGAGGTGGCGCGTGGAGTAAACAGAGGGCTGAGATTTCTCCGAGGTAGTGGCCGCCGTGGAGGCGCCACTCACTCTGCTTCTCCATGGCTGCTCCGTTCTACTTCAGTGTTTTGCTTTGCTGAAACGTTTGTGTTTTGTTGAGTCGCTGTATTTAGGGCTTTATGGGCTGGACGCGGAGTAGCCCAACCAAAAAAATTAAACTTGGACCTGGGCCCAAAAAAGTATTGCGGTGAGCGTGGATCGAACACGCGACCTTCAGATCTTCAGTCTGACGCTCTCCCAACTGAGCTATCCCCGCGTGTCCTTAACCGAATCAAACAGCAAAATTAGTTCTGAGCTAGGGTTTACGTCTTCTCCTTAAAAACCTTCTGTTCCTTAACATCTCGACCAACGCATCATCAATGGGGAAGAAGAGCATGTCATCATTCAAGGACGAGTTCTCATACGGTACGTTTTTTCTTTTGTTAGCTCTTTTCCTTATTGAAATTCCTTGATCATCTCCCCACGTCATATCTTTCTTCTTCGACAGAAGAACGATTGGAAGAATCCCGAGACATCATCGCCAAATACCCAGATCGAGTCCCGGTAAGCCCACCAACCCCCGATCCAAATTGCCCAACTCTTTGAATTTTTCAATTCTGTTTTTGCTCACAGCCGCAACCCAGATAATACGATTTATTTGTTTCAATTTTCTGACTTTGTTTTGTTTAGGTGATTGCTGAAAGGTATTCAAAAACCGACCTTCCCGATATGGAAAAGAAAAAGTGAGTTCAGAATGTTTAATTCTATCATATGAATTATAGTCTTTTGTGTTTGATCGGAATAAACTGCTGATTGTGAACTAGTCTTTGCTGTAATCCTTTGACTCAGTTGCAGTGTTAGAAGTATTTGGTTACTTAAGTTACATTTCATGTTGTTTTTCCTTTTTGTAAATAAAGACCTAAGTCCAACTGGTTTATATTTCAATGGAGGGGTTTGATTTTTTTTTTTTTTCTTAATCATAACTTGATCTATGGAAGCTGAGGATAAGTTGTAATTACCAGCACAGAACTGATATTCTTGTACTATCTATTTGGGGCTGTTTGTGTGGATGACAATGGTCCCATTTCTACTGAAGGCCATTTCAATGACATTCATTTTTATTTTTTATTTTTTTTACATTTTTTACATTTTTTTTAAATCTTCCCAACTTTGTGTTTCTTAATGAGAATATTGTGGAATTCATACTTTGCCAAGTGTTGCATTTAACTAAAGGAAAATTTTCTTTCACTTGTAGCTAGGGACCCATAAAATGTATAATGTTGTCTGGAGCTCTTGCTGCTGACTTTTCCAATTGGTCTGGCTTCTAATGTTGTTAGGATAGAAAATCCTAGGCGTATTTCCATGAGATTTGTCATTTGTTAAGTAAAGCAAATGATGAAGTTGATTGTCCTTCACAACTTTCAAGTACTTTTAGAACACAAAAATCCTAGACATATTTCCTATGCCTCCCTAATGTTCAGCAAAGCAGATGAAGAAGCTGAGTTCGGCTTCATTGATTCTAGCTTCATTAGAAAATTCAAGTCCGTGCACATTCTCTTTTCTTTTCTTTTCGTTTTATAGGTAAAAGAGAGAATAAATCAAAGGTGCCTGAAAAAGGACACACCTAAGTGCACACAATGTATACAAGAAGTGTCATCAGACAAGAAGAAAGGCAGAGAGAACACATGATACAAACTTCCTCTACCTACCTTGAGCTCAACCAATCTATAAATCCTATCATGGTTAGGGAATAGCCATCTATGTATACTCTAACCCAATTCAAAAAGATAAACATAAAGGAAGATTTGATTGATTGGTTCGACTATTCAGCGTCTTTGAATTACCTCCTGTTTCTTTCCATCCATAATATCCTCCAGAAAATACACAAAGGAGCAGTCCTCCAATCTTTCTTCAGCTTCTTCCCACAAAAGAACCATGCCAACCCAATAGGTTTCCTCTTACCAAAGAGTGCATTACCTAAATCACTTCCAAAGGAGAAAAAACTAGCTGCCACAAAATTCTCACTTTGGAGTAGTGTAAGAGCATATGGTCAACTGACTCCTCATCTCCTTTACACATGTAACATTAGTCTGGCAAAATCCATCCCCTGCTTAGTTGGTCAATGGTTAAAATCCGTCTATACTATGCTTGCAAGGAAAGGCTCACTTCTTCCCCATGGTAGAGAAGAGCAGTAGGATTTGTTTGTCACACTTAGCTTCTTTCCAACCCAATCTATTCTCCTCATCCCTTCTAATCCAGGTTGATTGAAGTCTTCTAAAAAAGGCCTCTACTCTTTCCTAATCATGCAACTATTTCTGAAATTGGGGATTTCGCCGACCCCCTTCTCCAACTTGCTCCCTCATCTCTGCTACTCAAGTGTCTTTATCAATAGTTGTAGAGAATAACACCAAAAGGATCCCTTCCAAAGAGCTTTCCCCCCACTATCTTTCTGAATTTATACTCTTCTTGTGTTATCCACTATGAAGTGAGATCTACTTCCAAAGACCTCTTACTCATTTCTAATAACCTTCCACAACCCTATCCCATAGATGTCTTTCACATCCTTAAACACCACCCCCCTTCATTAGCCCCAAATTTTCTAGCTATGACTTGTTTCAAAGGGATCCTCTCTCTGAAGCAAATATCCGTCCCATACCAAGGAGAACCTTGTTTAGAGTGTGAAGACTCCTGATGCCAAGACCTCCATTCTTTTTGTTCAATTGAACAACAGACCAGCTACCTAAATGGGAGCTTCTTCTACAAGCCTCCCCCCTCCTCAAAGGAAGTCCCCTTGAATATCACCATACACATTTTCTCCCAGTTAGCTATTTACAACCAAGCATATCAAGAAAGCTGATTGAACTTCAGTTTCTCATCCCTGCCACTTTATTAAATCAGTTTTGTATTTATTTTAAGGTGGTCAGGGATTTCCTCCTCTCTCTCTCTTCAAAGTGCAGTCCTCTGTAATTGTCACAGAGGTAAAAGAATCCACTACCTAGCCTACAGTTTAGGGTTGCCTTTTTCTGCTATTTTAAAGGATATTGAAGTAACTTGGCTTAACATTTTGCCATTTTCCCTTTGTTATTAGATTCCTGGTTCCCCGGGACATGTCTGTTGGGCAATTCATTCACATCTTAAGTATCAGGCTTCATCTGACTCCCGGAAAAGCTCTTTTCGTATTTGTGGAGAATACCTTACCTCAAACAGGTAGAAATGCCATTAAATCACTTGGTTCATATCTTCTGTGGATTCATTGCATGAAGGTTTTTGCCCTGATAATCTGCTGATATTTTTTACACATATGTCTACTTGCAGCGAGTTTGATGGACACTGTCTATGAATCCTTCAAGGATGAGGACGGGTTCCTGTACATGTCTTACAGCAGCGAGAAAACTTTTGGATATGGTGATATCCAGATACATGGACACTGAGCTCCGTACATTGTTGTAGAATCTTCAATCTGCTTCTCCTCTGTGTGAAATAATTGTTGGATACAATCTTTATATATGAGAAAAGTCCTAAAGTTATATCATTGTATTCCAGGTAAAGGAAATGCGAATGTTACATTTGTGACTGTTGTTGCTGAACTTCTATGTTATTTATCAAAGGGGTTTAGCTTCTTATCACTTCTATTCTATAGAGACTGAATGTGAGAATTTCCCATCTTTTGGTATTTTTGGTAATGTATTGAAAACCATTCTGAAAAAAACAATTTTTAAAAACAGTTTGCAATTATTTTTGGGAAACAAAATTATATTTGGAAACTCAAATATAAAATACAGTTTTCTCCATAAAATTATTGTATATTTATTTTTCCAGTCTTTTTAATTGTTAATTAGAGCACTCTATAAAAAACAAATAAAAGTACCTTACAATTGTTTTAAAAATAAAATAAAATCTGCTTTCATAACGAAGATGGAAAAAAACTGCCTTCACTAAAATGTAAGTTGAATGGATGTCAGACGAAGAGAATGACATTTCTCCTAGCAGAGGCATGTTGGTTGCATAATCGAGCATACCTAAAGCGCCTGTCATTGATGTGATCAAGCTACTACCACTGTCACTTCTAGTACTAGCAGAGCAACTTATGTAGAATGCATTGCTGAATTTCTTAGGGTCCCAGATTTTGAAAATCTCATAACAATCACCATAGAGAATTGTGGCCCACATGTTTATTCTTGCTATAATCTTAACTCCCGACCATACACTCCAACACCTTCAAAGATGCAACTGAAAAGCAGAGCACAAAGTCCCTGGGATGCAAATTTAAAAGAAGGGTTCATAAGAGGTAGACAATCATTGAAGTTGTCCGTTCACTTCAACAATACCTATTTAGCAGGTGAAAAGATGTGAGAGAACATAGGAAATATATAATGAAAGGGAGTACAAAGATACGAGGGTTCATAGGTAACACATGATTAGAGAGTCATTGAACTTCACAAATGCGCCAAAACTATATTCACACTTGTATTCTTTTTTTCACAAAACAAAAAGGAAGATAAAGGGGTCAAACAAACTGCAATACAGTTGTCTGAACTAGGAAAAAGAAGGATCAAACAATGCCTGGACCTCAAGTTGTCATTTCTATATGCAAACACTTGAAAGTCATCAAAACACAAATGACCTACTACTCATGCAGCATCATTCCCAATCAACTTCCACTGCTACACAGAATTCATTTGCCTATACTGGTTTAAATCAGCCAACTCATCATGATAACAACTTTGAAACACATGATTGGAGAACAAAAATCAAAACTTATCCATCTATTGACAGCACTTCAGAAAAGTTCATGCCAATGTAGTTTAGAATCTCTTCTGGCCATTGCTAAAAAGTCTCTGACCACCACCATTCCGCCAAACACCATGAACTGGTAAGCCTTCAGCCGGATTCATGTTTGCATCTAATGTTTCCTCCACTGGATCTGGATCTGGGTCAGGATCTTGGGAGTTCAGAAGTGCACCCACTGAACCATCACCCAGACGGGCTCTGAGGAATTTTGATGCTTTCTTCCGTCGCTGACTTCCTCCACTCGCAGCCCCTAAATTTTGATTAGATCCACCACCCGGTGATGGCACCTCATTTTGGGCACTCAGCTTTGGTAAGGGTTCTCTAGCAGAACTCAGATCTGACTGTTGCTCATCAATCACTCCCTTTGATTTGCCTTTTGCACCACGGTACCCATCCTTTGACAACACCTCCACCTCTTCTTCTGAAGGCTTGAAGGTGGACTGAAGGTTCCTAACTGTGTTAATGATGCTATCTGCTAATGTATCCTTCACATTACTGTCCTCCACAACTACAGGTTTTCCTTTACCTTTCTTGGAGATCTTTTTGTCTTTAAAATGGACATTGCCATGCCCCCAACCATTTTCTTGTAAACCACTGCTCCGTACACTAGCATTATAGGTCTCTAAAAGTTCTTTCTGCTTCCGAGCATCAGGACAGAGTCTAGCCAATTCAAGAACAAGATGTGACAAACCAAACTGCTGAACATAAGCCAGATATACTGCGGTGTCAATTGAACCTTGCCGATACTGCCCGGATATGTCTTTAAAAGCGGTGTATTTGTCTTCATCAAATTCAAGAGCAGCACGGATCTTTTCCACCAGAGACTTGTTTGCAGTGTGAACAGCTTCTGCATTCAGCACGGGCTGGGTAATTGTTGGCAACTTTTGCTTTTGTGTTGCAGAAACTGGAGGAAAATCAGACACAGAAGGATCAAAAGATTTGCTATCAGCAAGATTTGGGGCTGATGCAGAGTGGCTGATCCTACTTATGCTGCCTGAGTTACTTGAAGAACCAGATGATGCAAATCCATGCACTGTTGTGGGTCGAGCCTGAGCAAAACTAGCATAGCTGTTTGGAGCAGATCCACTACCAGTTGCTGGCTTAACCTGATCCAGACTAGATGATGGCACAGGTGCAATATTTGCAACCTTAGATTGAGTTGCACTACTTGATAGTGGGACTGATCCACGATTTGGGGCTGGCCAACCCTGACCTGAATGGAGAACATTTGCCTTACCTGGACGGCGGAGACGTGCAGCCATGGTATTTTTCGGCAAACCTTCTGAGTCAAGTTTGGGTTTTGGTAGACTGCTGCTGGGTGCCGTGGCGAGAGGAGGAAAGGAAGACTCCACAAGAGGTACATTCATTGGGTTATGACCCAAGGCTTGACGATATCTCGAAGAAGATTCAGAATCTGTCATAGCCAACGATTCAAATGGCTGCATTATGGGATCGCTATCATAATGATCAGAAACTGCCTGAGTGCTGGATGATGATGATGGGGGTGGATCATGATATGTGTCACTTGCATTAGCTGTCTCCAAACTAGCTTGAATGGCCAAGGAGAGTTGATCAGCAGAGGAATCACGATTAAATGTCCTTCCTCTTCCACGGCGATGATCTTGTTCAGTACTTCTTCGATAGCGAAAACTTGTTGGTATCTGCAATAAAAAGGGAGAAGAGGGAGCACCAGATTGTTATGTTTACAACATCCCCCAACATGAAGTTGGAGAGAGAAAGAGAGAGAATTAACATATGAGATCTGAATGCAAGAGAAATGAACAACGTAGAGCGAGTATCTAGAATTGCAAATCAAGAGGCAGGATAATGTGGACAAAAATCTTTTATAACAAATTGGATCCTCTAAAGATGATCTCAGAATTAGAAAAATAATACATGCCTGAAGAGCAGCATTACGTTTAGAGCGAGACATACGTCCTCCATGTTCTATAGCATTATGCCTCTGGAATAACAAGAAAAACACCCAATGAATAGAAGAAATTCAGGATGCAGGAAAAGTGAATCTAAAGCAACATAGCTTCCACAACACTTATCCCCAAACAGTGCAAGATTCAAAATAATCCTCCAAAGAAAATCAACAAAAACAAATAAATAAATGCTCAAGCATATAATGAAAGGCGGCCATCTATGCTCTAAGAAATCACCTTCATTTCTGCTTCAGATTGAAAGACAACAAACTTTTTTGCAAGGCAGGCTTCGTCCTCACATAAGAAATGGTCTCTCCGGAAATGGATCTGTAACAAACAAAAGAGTTTTATACAGATACATTTGAACTTGGAAACATTAAAGAAAAGGAGCGGTCATTGTAACTTACCTCTAGGTCATCATAATTTTTATAGTATTCAAATTGTCCAGGGTTCTGCCTGCATTGAATAGAACCAAAGAACTATGTAAGGTAAACATGCCTTGAACTGAAATCGTTGTATATCATTCTATTATTGACAGATGGCATGTAATACCTTTGGCATATATGACAGGTATAATGTTCCGTGGACATATGCGAGTACAGCTCATTATCTCCATAAAATGGGCTTCTACAGAAGTCGCACATCGGATGCCCCATGAAGCCACCTCTTTCAGCCTCATTTCCATCCACCTCAGAGTCACCTGTGTTTATATGCTGATTCAACTGTGCTCTATTGTAGAGCTTTTGTTCACAAATAAATACCTGTTACATTCCAAGAAAAGCCAGTGAGATGACTGTTCAAAAAAAGAAAAAAGAACCACAGGTCAATAGGCTTTAATCATGCACAAATATCTAATTCATGCAAAGCTAGTGAAATCAACATGCAAACAAAAGGAAGAAGAAATTATTAAAACCTACAGCAACAAACAGAGCCCCATCCCAACTTCCATTCCATATCAGGATGTCTGCACCAAATTATTAGAATCAAAACAATTCAGACCCAAAGTCAGCCCCAATGAGTTGTTCATGTTTAGCGAACTCTGCATTCTGCAGTTCCATTCTAGTGATATAATGCCATAGCATTGAAACTGAAAGTGCATTTGAAGAACATTCTGCCAAAAGTTTTTTTCACACCACAGCACACAGTGATTTTCCCTTTCATCTTGTAACTTACTGACAGATCTGTAGGGTGGCTTCTGCAAGACTTGATTCTACTTAAACCACCAAAGCAAATCATTCCAGCTGATGTCATCCATAACCGTGAAAAAGATGTCAAAACCAGATTTCCAGAGAGCCAGCATTAATTTCAGCCATAGAACCTATCTCATCGTATGCTACATTCCCCTCACTATTCTCCTCTTTCTACCAATCCCTCATTTCATCGCACATTAGAATCATTTATGCAATAGAATAACAAACATGCAGCTCTCATCCAATGGTGGGGCATATAAAGCAAATAAAGCAGAACACTATAGTATTTTGGCTGAACAATACCAACCACCTAAGAGACAAATAAACTTCATTTGTGACACTCAGGAAAACATTATAGACACCAACACTATGTCAATTTGTTCTTTTTATATTCCAAAAAATGCATTACTTCTGTTTAACTAGAAAGAAAGTCTACCAGAAGATAAAAGAGCCACTAATGAACCGATCACAGGGAAAAGGTCAGACTTGATAAGAGAGTTCAGAGATATCAGTGGTCAAGGGGATAATTGACTTTGTGGCTAGTGGTTGGGCTGTTTGGATGTTCTTGCAGTACTTTCTTTTATTGTTGCTTTTGTCTTTTGAGGATATTTGATCCTTATTTACTTTTGCTTCATGAAGCAATGAAGGTACTTAAGTGGGCTTAGCTGCAGATTAAACAGATTTTGACATGGTCAGAAGGCATTTATATATGGAAAAGTAAGGTTTAGGGTTGTTGGATCAAGGATAGATTTCCTTTTTGCTAGGAGACTAATGAATCCACAAATCAAACATGGAATTTCTTAATATTTAGAGTTACTTGTGTTCTTTTTCAAAAAGAATGCATTATATATTAAACACCTATTTTAAAGAAAAGCACAGCTAAAGACGAATTCATAAGAACAAATTTGGAGGACAACGGAAGGATGACATCTGAATTGTGTGTATACACAGATAGACAGAGGGTAAATATCATATAAGATGTCACAGATATGGAACTCACTTTTCTTCCTTCCAAACACAAACTGCACATGAACAATTTATGCCGATGGAATAAATGACCCTTCAACTGGTCAATATTCCTAAACTTTTGCCTTCTCTTTGAGCCATCATTTGATTGTTCCTCCATCTGGTCACATACACTGCAAGAAAGCCTGCACATTGCCTTGATCATCTTGTAGTGGTCCACATCATCAAAAAATGCTTGTGTGTCCTCATGATACCAGTACATTCCCACTTGACCCTCCCTTGATTCAGTCGGCAGGATTGAAAAATCATTAACCATTCTTGTATAATCTCCTAAGGCCTGCACAATTGTAAAAATCAAAATAAAAATCAGAACTGAATGCTAAACATTCATATCTACCAGTCCCTCTTTCTAGTTGCATATTTCAGATCAGCAACACTGAATGCCAAAGTATCCCCATTTATGTTCTTATTATTGAAAAATCAAATCACATTTAAATCGAATATTTTGTGTGAATTCAACAATCACAAATCCAACAAATATACCTAAAAGAATCATAAACACTCAACTAAGCAGAACAGGAAAGAAAACTCTCGGAACTCGTGAGAACCAACTTCATATAATTTGATAAAGTGCATAAAGTAAGGATCGTAAACTTAAAGTCTTGAAGTTCAACCTTAAACAATAGCAACTCCAATAGACCCATATGTATTGCTCAAATTGAACAGAATACAAATTAACAAACTAAATGCAACTAGGTTCCATTTATCAAATACTTTATCCCAAGGGAATGCAACTTTAACTTACTCTCACAAGTTTTTTCTATTTATCAACCTTAGCCTGTTTTGCCCATAGAAAACGGAGGGAAAGAGAAAAAAAATGACAACGAAATCTAAATTTTTCCAATTAATTGCTGTTTTTACTTCATTTACAAAAAGAATAAAACCACAATTTTAACTCAACTCAACCAAATAATTGACTAGTTAACCCGACAGCTTCATTTCCCCTAATTTCTCAGCAACCAAACGGTATACTCAATCAAGAATCAAACAATTACAGATTCAACAAGTGTCAAAAGGTAAAAGAAAGACAGGAACCTTCGTGACAAAGACAACGTTGCACTCGGTTTTGCAGATGCAGCAACGGCGATCGTCGCAGATGAAGCGAAGACGAGCCACGCAAGTCGAGCACACATCGCGATGGCCACATGGTCCGTACGAAACCCATTCGAGAGTCTCGGCGCAAACGGCACAGCTATCGTCCATTGCTCTCTTCTCTTTCTCTGTGTATGAGAGAGATCGAAAGGAAGAGAGATTAAAGACTGGTTAAAGAAGATGAAGATGAAGATCTAGGGTTTTAAAACAAACATATAATCCAGGACACCGGTGGTGCGCTTACACGATGATTTCTAGGGTTCGTGGAACCGGTGAATTATATATAGAAAATAGAAATAGATCGGCTTTGGGAATCCGAGTTGAACCAAAAAGCTTCCTTGGAAATAAAAGGAAGTGCTTCAATCATTTTAGGAACGCCCAAGGGCCAAAACCGGTAGGGGCATTTTCGAACAATTGAAACCAAGTCAATCAAAGGTTGCGGACTCAAATAGTGGAGCGGAGAATCGCGAGAACAAAATAAGAGAGTGGTAGGCCGACAAGCTTAATTATAAAATACTAAAATGCCCTTGAAAAAGTCACTCTTGGCCGTCACGCAAAAACTTAGCGTTGTTATCTTGTGCTCTTACTTTCTTTGATTTGCATTTGTCCTTCCTTTATTCGGCGTCGGGCGTATATATATATATATATATATATGGATGTATGAAATGTGTGGCACAGGTCAAGTAGACTGACAGTAGGAGGCGGGCCTAAGTGCAACTCATATAATAAATTAAAATGCAATCTTGGAAATTTTGAATTGTCCCATTATGCAGCTTATATACATTTACTAGCTTCTAGAATGATTCCTAGACATTTGCACATCTCCATTGTTAGATTGAAGTCCTTGAAATTGTGTCGAATGTTCTAGAGAATTATTGTAAACACTTACAAATAACGACTTAGATGGTAGTTTATAAATAAGGAATAGACATATTTGGCGAGGTGTTCCAATTCACTATAAAATGCAATATTTTCATAATCAAACTGATCGAACCCAAAAAATTACCTGTTCACGGTTCACTGATTGGACCGGTAGTCAAACCACGGTCGAACCGGTGACATCATAAATATGTAACCTATATATTATTAAAATTAAAAATAATTATGAATTTTTTAAAATATATATGAATAAATTAAAAATCATTAATATTATTTTATATCTTTGATATTATTAAATTAAATCATATTAATATTTTAAAATTTATTAAATGAAATATGAATAATATTTAAATGTGAATATATTAAAAATGAAAATGAAAATTTAAACTAATTTTTTCATTTTAAAAAATATTATATTATTTTTATTTAATATTATAAAAAAATTAAAATTTAATGTATATTGTTTTGTTTGGCATATTTGATGACAAAATGTATGTAGTAGAGTCGTGTCCTATGTTGATAACAGGACCTGAGGACACATGCATCACCTGGGCTCAAGACTCAACCCACAAAATGGTTGGGGTGGGTGTGGGCTTTGTCATAATAAGACAGGGCAGCATGGGCTTTAGCCAAAAACACTTAAACCCAATGGAACCCTTCCATGTTTACAAAATAAGGGGATAACTTGAATCGTTCAGTTCGTTTAGAACTGTTTGATTCCACCGGGTCACCGATTCGATCACTGGTTTAGGCGGTTCGTGACCGATCCAATACCCATCCATACGATTTAATAGAGTAAACCGGACTGGAAATGTGACCAGTCAACGGTTGAACAGCCTGGCTGGTTCAATCCGATTTTTAAAACATTGATAAAATGTATATGTTTAAACATTTTTTAAAAATAAGTTTAAAAAAACATAATCAAATCGGTTTATGTTTTCTTTTTATTTTAAAAAATAGTTGAAAATAATTTTTACTTATTTTCTTTGTTTTATAGTCGAGTGGTGTCCTAGGTTGATAACTGGACCTGAGGTCCAAGGTTCAAACCCTTTTGGTGGAGATTTGTTATATTTTTTTCATTGATATTAGTTAGCAATCCCAGATCGAATTATGAGAGAAATAAGGATGCAAAGATGCCTATAAAAGCCATCCTCACAGAGGGCACATGCATCACCTGGGCTCAAGCCTCAACCCACAAAATGGTTGGGGTGGGTGTGGACTTTGTCATAAAAAGACAAGGCTCGCCTTCCATGTTTACAAAATAAGGGGATAACTTGAACCGGATAAAAAATGCGATCTAGAGTAAATCGGATCGGTCAACGGTTGAACAAACCGATTTTTAAAAATAAGTTTAAAAAAACATAATCAAATCATTTTATTTTTAAAAACAGGTGAAAATTTTATCTTTGTTTTTAAAAATTATTCTCAAATAGTAGCAATCAAAACAGTGTTAGAAAGTTTTTCTATTTTTAAAAACATAAAATTATTTTTAAATCAAGCGCCAAACAAACTTTAATTCTCTATATATTTTAACTTACAAAATGAACTATGTTTGATAAAAGTACACTTCATCTTCACAAGTAAAAGTAATATTTTCTTCCAAAACTTATATAAAAAGAATCCAAATGTTGAAAGACATTTATATCTTGCTTTTCAAAGTTCAAATACCGAAGAGATTATTATTACAAATTTAGGATTATTTCATCAAATTTAATTCAAAAATCCTCTAAAAAATTGATACAATTCAAAATTGTTTTCAACCAAACACTACCTTAATTTTTTTATTATTTAAAACATAAAAATTAAATTATTAAATCATTACATGTCTATTTCTTCAATGGAATATGATGCCAGCTAAGAAAAGAAAGAAGAGTATATGGAAGACATGGTAAATTTAAGATAAAATAAAATAATAAATTAATACTTTCCACAACATGAAAATATGAGATTAGTTACTAGGAATTTCAATTATCAAACACATATTAACAGTTTGGTATTTAATGAAATTACAACATAATAAATACCCAAGCCAGTGAAACTAAAATGAAATGATTTCATTTTTGAACTTCGCCTCTAAGTAAGGAAAAAGAGATCACCTCACCCTACCTTTCTCACCGTCTCTCTTTTCCGGTTGTTTGTGTTCCTGTGTCTCTGGTGAAGGAACGATGCTGAGAATCACAGCGAAGAAGGACGTCGTAGACGATAGGAGATATGTTTACAACGCCTACAAAGTGTTCGTGGAGGACCTCAAGAACGAGCGCACACATCGCATCTTCACCATTTCCACGTTCTGTGATTTCACCGCCGGCAAGTGGTTCAAAGAAGTTTTGAAAAGCTGCCGGAACAGCCACGGGAAGATAGTCGTCGGCGTCTGTGCCGAGGTTGAAGCCGATTGGTTAAAAAACGTCGCCTGCAGCGACCCCGGTGACGATCCCTACGGCATCCTTCAGCTCTGCATCGGCTCGCAATGTCTCATCTACCAGTTGCCGGAGCCTGGCGACGACCCGCCGAGGTGCGTAACAGAGTTTTTCTCTGATCCAAACGTTGTTGCTGTTGGTGTTGGTATGAAGACGCTGGCGAAGAGGATGCTGCGGGAGCAAAGGTTGAAGATGGTGAACACAGTGGATTTGGGGACTTTGGCTTTTGAGGGGCTGCGAAGGGAGGATCTGGATCTTGGTCGCTATGATCTAGACCGGCTGGCGAAGGCGGTGTTGGGGAAGCACATGGATGTGGTTCGGCCAGAGAAGGATATGAAGTGGTACGATAGGAGTCATTACGACTGGTACGACAGAGTGCTCACCTGCGAGAAGGCCGCCTATGCTACTGTCGATCCATACCTTTGCTTTCTCATCGGGACTCAGCTATACGATATGATCAAGGATCATTCTGCTCCCAGGAAGAACAAGAAGAAGAACAGGAACAAGAACAAGAAGAACTAGCGAGACCAACTGGTGCAGATTTCTTGATTACCGTTTTCTTTGTCTTTGGTTCTTTTAGTTGTCTGGAATGATCTTCAGTAGAGTAGGGTTTTACAATATGCTTCCTAATATTAGAATGAGATCCACTCTTTTTTGGGTTCGTTTACAGCAGAAGGTAGATTAGGGTTCACTGGTGCTTTCTATGTGAGAAACTTTGAATGGAATCTGCGCCAGCGAAATATCATTTTGGGTTTCTTTGCAGAAGATTTAGGGTTTCTTTCCATGGTTCTTGGACGATGTTGCTTTGATTCTTAAATGGAAGAGTTATTTCTGTTAATTTCAGAATGCAGATTACTCACCTATATTTATTTTCCTTATTTTTTTTTTCATTTTCCCGTGCTTTCTCGAAAGCCAAACAGGCCATTTTAGTTCAATCTGTCTGGTTATGGTTCCTGTTCATCCATACTTCTTTTGGCAACGAAGTTTACCAGCTGTAGCCTTGGAAGGTTTAATTTCACGCCATAGCCCCGTACGGAATAGGATTGCGCTCAGCGTTGTGGTGGTGCAGAATCCCAGGCCACCTGCTGCAGTACCCCATGCAAATTTCGTTACGATTCTGCACGTCTCAGCTTGCCACGTGTAACAGATTGTTAGGACACGCCTTTGCCACTCTCACCTCCCCATCATCCTCACCCTCCTAGATTTTGTAATTCACAATAATTTTGAATTCTCAACTCTTTTTTAGTAGTTTCTCCCTTGTTAGTTGTTATTTACCAAATTTTTACTCCTACTGAAAGGACTCATATTTTTCACTAAATGCCGTAGGAGAATTATTTTTATTTAATTAAAAAATATTAAAATATATAAATTATTTTTTATAAAAATAATTTTAATATAACATTCTCAAAAATAAAATTCAATAACTATTTTTTTTGTGGTTAAATATAAAAGTTTAACATTATTTTATTTTTCATTTAGAAAAACAATTTAATAAACAAATAAAAGTCTAGAGAAAATTGGGAAATGACTAAAAAGATGTATGACAAATCAATTTAATAACTTAATTCAAGTAATCAGATTTTTTAGTTTTTTTTGTTAAAAGTGATTTATTTTTTGACTTTAGGTTATTTGTTTTATATTTTTTTATGTCTTACTTTAAATTTTTTATTGAATAGAAAAAAAAAAGTCAAATATTTTGACTTTTACTAATTGAAAAAAAGCAATGTTTTAAAAACCAAACTGTACCGGCCAGTCACAGTTTCGATCCAACCATCAGCTAGTCACGGTTCTGGTCTGGTCCGGTCAATTGGACCAGATTTGGATCGAACCGGGGTACCCTCCCTCACGGCTGGGCAAACTTTTTTTCATTCTTTCATTTCGATTATTCTGTTATTTGCTGTTGGACATCATTAATTGGGGTAAATCCCTAACTTGAAATCAAATAATGACTTCAGTTACCAGCTTATTGATAGATAGAATTTATTAATTTATTAATTTTTAATAAAATATATATTTATGATGTCACCGATTCGACCGCGATTCGACCGCCAATCCGACCAATAAACCATGAACTAATAACTTTTTCGGTTCAATGATTGAAAAAAAGTAACATATTAGGATTTTTTTTATTTTAGTATTTAATATAAATAAAATATTACAAAAACAAACAACTTAATACTTAACATTATTTAGTTTTAAGTTTTATTTTAAATTAAGTAAAAAAAAAAAAAACAAATACCACATACATAAATAAACTATATTTAATAAAATGACTTTGTTAGAAAAATTAGGTTAATCCAACTTATAGTAATCATCCTAGAAGAGGAGGAGGGGGGCGAATATGGTGATGGTCTCTTTTTGCAAATTTAAACTATGTGAATGTAAGAGGCAATTATATGCAAGCATATAATAAACAATATAAAGACAATTGCATATAAATTAAAAGAGTAGGGAAAAGAGAATGCAAACACAAGATTTTATAGTGGTTCGGTGCAACCCGGCTTACATCCACTCTCCTCTATCTTCAATCCCAAGCTTGAGGTTCCATTATTTCAAGACTTCCAAACCAAGCCTTCAAGTAATACAATTGGATTATGGTTCCAATCCACTCTCTTAGACTTTTGGCTCCAAACATCCTTTACACTTCTCAAGAGACACTACAAGAAAATGTACTTTTCGTGACAAAAATTTTAAGGGTGAATTCTACTTTTGTTGTTAAAAATAACTTTTACCGATGAAATTTTAGATGTTGTCAATAATACTAATTTTCTACAAACTTTTTTTTTTAGCGCAAATACTTTTCTGACAAAAATAAACTATTTCCCTACGAAAATATTTATCACTAATTATAATTTTGGTGATGAAAATTATTTCCTTACTAAAAGTTACAACTTTTTATCTATTTTTGCTTACAAAATGGTTTCGTTGGTAATTATATTATTTCCTGACAAATTGAGTAATTTTGTCACCAAATAATGTTATTAAATTGTGATATTAATAAAGAATATTAATAAATAAGTAGATGATTTATACTATGAAATAATATAATATATATTTGTTGACACTTCATATTTATACTATAATATTTTATTTATATAAATAATAATAATAATTAAGGATCCATAAAATTAAACACTAGAATGTAGATTTATTTAAATTTAAATGTTCTATTATGTAATAATAGTATTGTTATGAAATAACAAAAATGTAAATTATTTAAGCAATTAATATTTATAGTGTAATATGTTATTTATATTTTATATATATAAATAATAACAATAGATAATCCAAGATATGCAAGATTACATCTATGATATAAATTTATTTAAATTTCAATATTATTATATGGTGCTACACATACATAAATACTACTAAATGATTTTTATTATATTAGGTAAAAGTTATCCATCCAAGTTCAATGTAGTATTAAATTTATGTTAGCTATGAATAAGTTATAGTCCTCTAATTTATTCTCATTCAAAATCATACCTTATCCACTCAAGAAGTAAATTTATACTAACATTTTGCCTAGTTTAAATTAATAGATTTTTTTCTTAATTATTACTTGGTTTTTAAATAATTGGTCAAAATTAAATTTCTCAAATCAATCGTCTAGTGTCTATATAAAAACATTCTACCTACATAAAATTCCAAATATGATTTATGTGTACGAAGATATCATATATTGCAAGTACTATATGCCTAGCTCTATTTTCATATTTACAAAATAAAAAATGTCTAATATATATAGCACATGTGAAATTCTATATAAATATAAAGTTTTTTAAAAGTTTTCAACCACATCTTTATTAATAATTGGTTATTTTATTTTTTATTGATCAATTATATATTTATTATTTTTAATTATTAATTACTAATTTATCAAAATTGATTAGTTATTAAGAATAAAATCTTAAATTATACTGCAAAATAGTAACTTATATGGCTACTAACTTGTAAAGGAGTTTTTATACTTGTATGCATTTTTAATCAAATATTTAAAACAAATATAGTTATAAAAATAATTGAAATATATCATAAATTATTATATGATTTATATTTATAGTGTTTCATTATGTTTGATTTTTTTCTTTTTGGAATAGATGAGAAAGGGAAAGAAAAAAAAATGATGTAGAATCCTAATTTCATTTTGATCATTATTTTATTAATGTCAATATGAGTATTACACTTTGGCATTCTCCTAACATTATCTTTTAATTGTACTTTTATTTTATATTTCAAATTTATCACTTTAATTCATAAGTCTGGAATTGAATTTATTCTAGCTATTAATAAACTATAGTCCTCTAATTTGTTCTTATTCAACATTAGGTTTGTTTAGAGGTGACAAAATTTGATATGAGTTGAATCTAACACCCTTTCATGATTTTGGGTTGAGTATAATTGAGTTCAAGTCAAATTCATGTCGACTTGCATACCTTATTTAATAAATAAATAGTGTTGGCCTTACGAGGGGGCCAACAACCACCCTAATGGATTATGGAGAGTGAACTTAAATAATATAAGGTCCCTATTCTGATCACTAATTGGATTTTAGAACAAATGGGGGCCTTGTCATAAAATACTTTGTGGTTAAACGTGTTACAGACAAAGAAATCTTAGGATGGGTGACTCATTGGGAAGTATAGAGCACTTCGATAAACAAGTGGTATTAGAGTCTGGTCACATGTTTGACGGGTGAGCTAACACTATGGGTGCAAGTCAACTAACAGAGACGGTAGGCTATCATCGATGAAATTAATTTGTTACCAAAAATATTTGGCAACAAAAATAAAATTCGTCGGCATTAAATATTGACGACTTTTGGGACAAATTTTATTTTTTTCATGACAAAAATTCTTACTTTTGTCGATGAAATATTTCGTTGGAAAACACTTTTAGTGACAAAATTTTATTTCATCAAGGAAAACTTTGGGCGACGAAATAAGATTTTTGTCATGAAACTTTTAGACGGGTCTAGGGCGACGAATAAGGCACGAAAGAATTTTCGTTGGGGAATGTTTTTGTAGACGAAATTTAGACTTTTAGTGACAAAATATTTTATCGTTGAAAGTCAATTTTCTTGTAGTGAGATACACCACTCTTGAACAATCACTCAAGTGATACCCCACACTTGAGAATATTCCTCTCAAAGATATACAAATAATTGATCTCACAAAATCTTAATACAAAAACTTTAAGCTCAAATGATATAAGAAAATTAGGATTGAATGATGTATTAAAGATATGCAAGTTTTAGAACAATGGAGCACTCAAAACACTCTTCCAAGGCTCAAATATATTCAAGAAAGGTTTGGGAAGGTTAAGTTCTAGAAACAATGAAGATATAAGTCTTTTTATAGAAGAAAAAAAACCAAACTAGCCATTGGGGGTTCGACAGGTTGACTAGCCGTTAGCATTTAATGTTTGACAGGTAACTGTTGGACCTCGACCGGACCTCAACCGGTTGAGGTTTAACCTTGACCGGTTGAACAACTGTTCTAGAAGAAAGAGAAAGTTTTTTTGCACCCTCGACCAATTGAGCTGGGGATCAATCGGTTCTTCATCTAGTTCAACCGGTTGAGCCGTTTTTGGTTCAACAACCAACTTTTTCAACTTAAAATCTTTTAAACAAGTTTGAAAAAACATTTGACACAAGGTTTTAGTTGAAAACATGAAATCATCTAATTTTAAAAATATTTAAAACAAAATAACTCTTGGATGATTTCAGTGCATAAGTAAAGAATGTAATGCATGAAAATCCTAGTGTACCAACAACCTTACAAAGAGATCTTATGAAATTTGGGTCTTGAAAAATACTTCTTTTTGAGGTGGTCTTTTTCTTCATGATTTCTCTTTGACTTGATTTGTTTCTGTGATTGCCACTTAAGAAATCGTTTTGCCTAATCATACTTGAAATATAATCATTAGTTCTAAACTTTGTTTTGTTATCATCAAAACTGAGATTAACCAAACCTTGATTTCATAGACTTAATATTACAACTTAAAGTTATTTTAACTTTAAATATTAAGTCAAAATAATTAACTTATTTTTAATCTTAAATATTTTTACCTATTCACACTTTGTATCATGATTTCACATCCATTACTCATTTTTTGTGATAAATATTTTATGATTATCTTACCATATTTTAAATATAGATATTTTACAAATAAATTAATTATTTAAAATTAATTGAAATAAATATAGGTTAAAATCAATAAGGATGAATATTAGTTAAAATTAATGAAAGTAAATGTGTCAATTTGATAGTTGAAAATAAATTTTAAGTTAATTTTATCAATTAATCTTTAATAATTAAAGTAAAAAATAAGCAATAAGTTAATTAAGGATAATTTAATTTAAATTTAATTTAATTGATTAAATAATAAATATTAAGTTTTACCAAATACTCACATATTTTAGTAAAATTTTTAAATTATTTTTAATATGCAATTATTTACAAAATTTAAGATATTAGTTTATTTTCACATAATTATTTTATAAAATTTAAATTCTTGCTTTTGATTTTCATTTTCATTCTTTTAATTTTATTTTCAGTTCTATAAACGGCCATCAAAGAAGGGAATAAGAGTTGGGCCGGCCAAACTGACACAAACCATATGGAAACTACAGGGGCAGCTAAACGATAAGAAAGTGAGGATGAAAAAGAAAAATAGGCCTTGTTTGTCGATTGAACTGAGGAAGACATAAACATAAATTTGTATATTTTGCCGACTACTTCAATGACAACAAACATAAACCAAAAACATGCCCCTGCACCAAGGCGACTCTTTTGCATGCATCCAAAACAAGGAGATGCCTCACAAGGCTTATATTAGCTCAAGATGAAAGGTAAAAGGCACATTGAACCAGACCATTCCTCAAGAAGAAACTCCCTGCAAACCATCAATGTCTAAACCGAGGTAGCAATCTCTGTCTCAAGTTCTATGTTGTAACAACCCGTTTCTAATAGTATAGATATTCTCTGCTTTGATTCCAGAGAGTAGACTATATCTATATGGGATGAAGCCGGTCATTAAAAATGGTATTAGAGTGGCATAGCAGAAGCATGGAGAGCATAGTTATGATACCATTTGTAATGACCAGCTCTGTCTCATGTAGGCTTAAAATGGACGGCATCTACATAATTGGAAGTGGTTGGTTACATATATTGTTGATAATTTTCTTAATTCCACCTTTTGGTTGTTTATGTTTTCAGGTTGGAGGGTAAGGTTGCAATAATCACAGGGGCAGCCAGCGGAATTGGTGAGGCCGCTGCAAAGTTATTTGCTGAGAATGGAGCTTTTGTGGTGATTGCAGACATTCAGGATGAGTTGGGTCATCAGGTTGTTGCTTCAATTGGCCCAGAGAAATCCAGTTACTTCCATTGCAATGTTAGAGATGAAAGGCAAGTGGAAGAAACTGTGGCCTACGCAATACAGAAGTATGGCACCCTGGACATCATGTTCAGCAATGCAGCCATTACAGGCCCTATTGGCTCTATCCTTGAAATGGACATGGATGGCTTTGACGATACCATAGCTACAAATTTTCGAGGACCCGCATCAACCATCAAGCATGCGGCTCGAGCCATGGTGGAAAAGCAAGTATGCGGTTCAATCATTTGCACAGGGAGTGTCTCTTCAACAATGGGGGGCTCTGGGCCTCCGGCATATACTGCATCCAAGCATGCTGTGCTCGGCCTTGTCCGAGCAGCTGCTGATGACCTAGGGCAGTATGGGATCAGGGTCAATTGTGTTTCTCCTTTTGCAGTTGCCACGCGCTTGTCAACCGGCACGTACAATGTAGACGCAAGTATAGTGGAAGCATCAGCTTCTTCATTCTCACACTTGAAGGGAATTATTTTGAAGCCACGACATGTAGCTGAGGCTGCTCTGTTTCTTGCTTCAGATGAATCAGCTTATGTAACTGGACATAATTTAGCTGTTGATGGAGGGGTTAGTGTTCTTAGTACTGTTAGGTCCAGACTCAGGAAATAATATGTTGAACACAAATTCTGTATTTGAACTCCATGGATTTTATGCTGTTGATCCATGTGCTATTCATCTTACGGACACTGAGATCATCGAATTAAATCAGGGCCATTAATTTTTCAATTTTGAAAAGTCAAGATGCATTGCATATGGTACCATTTTCACAATTAAATACAGGGCACAACCTGAAACCGAGGTTAATACTCTGTTGATACACAGGAGATGTCACTAACTCGAGCACCGCACCCTATTAAGCCTACTAATCCATGAAAGAGTGAGCCCAGCAGTGAAGTTTCACAAGCATTGGATCCAGACATGATGCATAAAAGACGGTGACTATACTTTTCCTATGCATTGTTGTGACACAAGGAGGGAAGGGGAGGTGCATAGGTTTTAAGATTTCCATGCTTATTAGTGCTAATCAATCATTGTAGCCTAGGAAAAAGATTGGAAAAAAGCCCTTCAGGGAATTGTTTTTCTGAAGACCCGATCTATGGCCAAGACCAAGGGGACAATGATGCTAAAGTGATCATGTGATCATGGATCCATTCGCAATAAAAAGTAGACAAATATATAGCTTTTAATAACAAGCCAATGAATCCAGAGAACTATATAAAACTTTTGCTGAGAAAAGTTGCTCAATAACAGAGGAGCAGAGGAACAGAGGAAGCTTCTTTTAATTTTTTAGCCTTTTATGATTAGTTGACTTGAACCAAGGCAATGGCTGGGAGCACTGAATGTGTTTAGTCTCTCTTACTTTATTACCAATTGCTACAATAACTGAAGAGATGGAAAGGGGATTAATAAATTGTTAATGAGCTAATACAGTTTGTTCCACTTGTTATTTTCTCGAGCTCAGCATCATTGCAAACCTAATAATTTATCAAACTACAATCCTAATATAAACTGCCCGATCCAAGAGTCTAATTGTAAGTTTTGAGCCACCCATCAAGAGAACAATGTCTAGGCGAAGGTGAGTTTCCTTCTACTTGAATGTCTGATTCTTGATTTCCATCTCTGTATTTTCCTTTCCCTTTTTGCTCACAAAGATGTTTTATGGATGAATATGGTTTGATAGGTTGGAGGGTAAGGTGGCACTTGTGACTGGCGCAGCTAGTGGGATTGGTGAGGAGGCTGTGAGATTATTTGCAGAGAATGGGGCTTTTGTTGTTGTAGCTGATGTTCAAGATGAATTAGGCCATCAGGTTATTTCCTCGATAGGATCAGAGAAGGTTAGTTATCGACACTGCGATGTAAGAGATGAGAAGCAGGTGGAGGAGACAGTGGCATACACCTTGGACAAATATGGAAGCCTGGATGTTCTGTTCAGCAATGCCGGAATCATAGGCCCCTTAACCGGAATTCTAGAACTAGACCTCCAGGGCTTTGACAACACCATGGCTACAAATGTCCGCGGAGTTGCTGCCACAATCAAGCATGCGGCTCGAGCCATGGTGGCTAGAAGTATCCGAGGATCCATCATATGCACCACCAGTGTCGCAGCCGCACTTGGGGGAGCCGGCCCGCACGCTTACACCACCTCAAAGCATGCTCTCATAGGCCTTGTTCGAGCGGCCTGCAGCGAGCTGGGGGCGTATGGGATTAGAGTCAACTGCGTGTCCCCATTTGGAACTGCCACACCTCTTTCTTGTAGAGCATACAATCTGGAGCCAAGTGAAGTTGAAGCTAATATTCTAGCGCTCTCCAACCTGAAAGGCATTGTGTTGAAGGCCAGGCACATCGCAGAGGCTGCTGTATTTCTTGCTTCTGATGAGTCTGCTTACATCAGTGGTCATAACTTGGCCATAGATGGAGGGTTTACAGTGGTTAATCACAGCTTCTCAGCTTTCTAAGAGCAGTACTGCCTCATCACAGTTCATCAATGGGCCAATATTTTATGGATGAGTGGCAAATATTTTAATTTTTTTTTCTTTGAACTTCTTTGTAAATTTGTACTCAACTTGCAGGGCAAGTCAAACTTTGTTAACAGTTCCCATGTGCCATTTCCTTGTAATCTGCAATGAGATCTTTTCCAATTTCCACTTCTTCAGTTCATAAGTCTCGTTTGCCAATGTCATGACCCTTAAAAATGCTCATTTCGATTGAAGCTTCAAAACAAAAGATGAGGAGAAATTGATTATTTTGGTGCCCATTTTCCAGCTCATGGTTTAATGTGTAAATTATTGTGGAAGTATCATCACTTCCAGCTCTAACTTCAATCCTTGTGTTCCATAACTTGGCATGTTGTGATTGAATATTGATGTTTGGGCAGGAGTAAAACGTCATCTTTGTACTCTGGCCAGCGAAGGTATTGGGTGGATTTGTTGATGCAGGGATTGTCAAGTGGGGCGGAGTGGAGGATCTTATTAAATTCTTAAATGCAACCACAAATGAAAGGACTAGCATTGTTAATGGCACATGTGATCGCTTAATTTTGGGGTGAGGACACCAAAATTCTTGGGATCAACGTCCACTTGCCGGTCTAAAGACAAGGCGCTGTGAGACCGCAGATGTGCAAACTTGAAGGGTATGTCCACGATGAGCATGAAAACTCACAATATTTTTGCCCTATCTCTTGCCATAAATGTTAGACTGACTACACCCATGTCCTTGTAGGAAAGGGTCTCAGATTCTATCTATGCCCTATTGGGAAGTTTCTTAAATTCTTAGTATATGATTTTATTTTTTATATATTTTATAAATATATTATTATAATATTAAATGTTTTTATAAAATAAAAAATGAGTAGTAAAATATCCATAAATATTTTAGGCCATGATCAAAGAATGCTATGAGAGAGATACGTTAGTGAAGATTATAGGTTATAGATAGACATATGGAAGGACCAGAGGATTTTTCAATAGTATACATATAAGAAATAAGAAAAATGTATATGAGATGGTTACACCGATTTCTATCTTTTATAAAATTTCATATAATATAGTAGAATTATTATCTCATTTATAAATGTAAGCGCCATTGGCGTAATCATGTTCAAACTTCATATATATTTATATATTTGTATATTTTTTTTATTAGTATGTTTAATTAAGGCTTTTCTGGACATGACTATTTTTACATTATTAAGAGAATAATAAAAAAATTTTGTTCGTAATTTGGAACATGCTCAATTCCATTAAAGAAATGGGACATAGGATGGTCAAGCATAATGAAGGATTCTACACCTACAATTGCTTTGCTTTTGGTTGGATCACACTATGGGCCAACATAATTATTAGGAAAAAAAATATTTAAGGAAAAATTAAGATGAGGTGTAACATGACCAAAATATTAAAAAACATATGATTTTTTTTTTGTTACCTTTTGAATATAAAAAGAGTAAAACATATTTTATTTTATATAAAGGACTAACTGCTATTCATTTAAGATATGACTAAAATGATTTTATTTTAATATTTTTATAAACCTATGGTTTTATAATAATTTCTATTGCTACTTGCCTATTTTTTGCAAACCTTGTATCATAGTAGCTCAATGGAAAAGTTTTTATTATATATGTTTCACTTTTGGGGTATTTGTTTTTCGATTGAATAGAAAAAACTAAAATATTTGATTTTTTTTATTCAATTAAAAATAACTCGTTGATATCAATTAATATAATTAAATTGAACATATTTTGACTTTTTTTATTTAGTCAAAAATCAAAAACCAACCTTTTCAGTGACAGAGCTAACGATTTAGTTCAAGGAAACAACCCGCGAAACAAATGTGGGTTTTAACCTAATGGTTCATAGTTGGCATTGTTAAAATGGATAATAATTGGTTTGGGTTCAAGGCCCTACTATTGCCAAAAGTGTAGTTTTTTCGTTTTAATATTTTCAAGGGAGACCCGGGGCAAAAGGGAGTTTAATGTTGTGTAATATTATATATTACATTCATTTTCTATCTTCAAACTGCTTCTGTATTTTAATGTTGATCGGAATTGCTGTCCACCAGCGATGGGAATACTGATAAGAATGGATGTTGCCTATACCTAACAAAAAAAATAAAAATAAAAACACAAAAATTGAGCTAGAAGTGGTGGTTGTTTTCATTGTTGCTTTGTGGATCTAAATCAACAATTCAACAACGGAAAGGACAATGAAGAAGAAAACAAATTTAGACTGAGCTTGCTTGAATGGTTAAGTTTGTGTGTCATGGTCCGAGTCATAGATATGGTTTGAAATGTCGCAAAATATCAGCGAAATTTCGCCCATCGGTGAGGACCAACACGAGTTTTCGCCGATATTTCGGAAGCACGGGCCAAGCGCTTCAATCCTGTGCCAAGTGGGCCAAGCCCCTTCATATTTTTCTTGCAGTCGGGGGCATTCGAATCAGGCCAAAAGGTTGAGGTGTGGCTACCACTAGGCCAAGTTCACTTTTGTAAGTAAACGGTCAGACTAAATATCTTAAACTTCATTATTAAAAAATAAAAGAATAACTTAATTCTAATTATTTTATTTTAAATTTTATTTAATTGATTAATAAAAGTATAAAAACCAATATTATAATATTCTTAACAATGCTTTTTATATCATTTATATAATAATTAAATATAAAAATATAAATATTAAAAAATCATATTCATCATTATTTATTTTACTAAATTAAATACATTTAAATTAAATAAATTATAATTTTAATATTAAATATATCATCATTTATCTTATTAATCATATTTTAAAAAATTATTATCACTTTACTTTTAAATTTTTTATATTTATTCTTCTAATTTTGAATGTTTTTATTTTAAAATATTAAAAATATAAATTTATTTAAAAAAATACTAAAATATAAAAACAAATAATGAAGTTATAATATTTTATAAATTAAAATTAATTTGATAAGATAAATGATAAATTATATATTAAGACTAATGTATCTTTATTTACTAATATTTTTCTCTTTAACTATACTTATGTTAATTAAATTTATAAAATAACTTTAATATATGTATTTTTATTTTTTATTTTTTATTTTTTAGTTTTTTTAAATATTTTAATGAATTTTGAATAATTTTTGTCTTATCATTAAGTTATTAGGACAAATGATGATAAAAAGATAAAATGAAAATATATATTTAAGAATAAATTAATTATTTTTATTTATTTATTAAAATTATTTTTTAATATCATTAAATTATTTTATCAAATATGCTTAATTTATTGAATGACTTAAATTAAATTATTAAGTCACCTTAAATTATTAAATTAATTTACTCGGCACCCATTTACCATTAAAAAGAAAAGGTGCGAGGAGATGAGAATTTTTTTTATATAATTTTTACTTTATAGTATGTCCCAACCGCACGATCAAGTATTTTAGTGGCATGAACTTTTGCCATATTTGATATTTCTTGCAATAATTTTGTTTAACTAATTGCAATCATGTCTTCACATCTCATGGTGGACTTTTGTCTTAAAATAAGCTAAAGTACATATCTTCTTACACTTCTACAATAAATCAAGCCAATCAGGTAGCTTCAATAATGAAATACATGTAACCCCAAAATCAAGCAGAATATTTTCTAATTCAATTTACGAGTACATCCTAGTGGGTGTTTAATAAACAAACTTAATAACTTAATTTAAATTATTAAGTAAACTAAGTATATTTGATAAAATAATTTAATGGTATGATTTAAAGTAAAAAAATAATTTTAAATAATAAATAAAACCAATTAACTTATTCTTAAATCTATATTTTTATTTTACATTTTTATCTTCGTTTCTCTTAATACTTCTAGGATCTTCTTTGCTAGTTCACTGTCTTTACTGTTACTTGACCTCTTTTGGGCTAGTTATAATTTATGAGGATAAATATGTCAATTTAATTATTTAAAATATATTTTAAGTTAATTTTATTAAATAATCTTAATACTTAAAATAAAAATTAAATAATAAATTTTAAATTAAGAACTTAAGTATAATTTAATTTAAAATCAACTTAAATCATTAAGTAATAAGTATTCAATTATTTTCTTATTTTGTTTCTCGCTTTACTAATTTATATATACAAAAATAAACAAGCTATTAGGTCCAAACTAGCCTCCGGTAAAAAGGAAAAAAAAAAAAAAAAAGGGATTGAATAATACATTAGATTATTAAAACTGACCCAAATTATTGGATGAGTGGCTATGAAAATGGAAGTTTAGGATGAAAAATTTGTTCACCCAAAATTTAATATCCTTTTGTAGAGCTGTCACCGGCCAAATTCCTAAGGGTCAACATGCCTTCAGTCCCTTAACAACTTTTGAATGCAGCACCAAACCGGACAGTCAAAACCACCAGTCCCACCTGATCAGACCTCCAGCTGAACCTCCCACAACACACCATATTCCAGGGTTTATTCCGTCAAAATACCAATTTTTGGAACTACCAATCTTCCACCTTTGGATCCTTGATCTTCTTTTTTCTGGGCAAGGGCCAAGGTGGTGTGTTCATCGACCATGGCAATGGTGGTGTACTGGTACGACTTCATTTGTTTTGGGATAGTGGCTGCGGCCTTCTGTGGCTCTCTCTGGGTGATATGGAATAAGGAAGGTTCCGGAAAATATGAAGATAGAACCATGTATGAGAGCTTGTTGGTTGCTAGGCCAGACTGTGAGGGGTATGTGGGTACCACGAGGCTGGGCCATGTGAGCTCTTCACAGCTATGGAGCAGTTGTTGGAGAGGGGTGCACCCTGTTTGGCTGTTGCTTCTGAGAGTGGTTTCCTTTTTTGCGATGGCCGGATTCTTGGCCTGGGACGTCCTCAAATGGGATGCTACAATCTTTGTTTATTACACAGAGTAAGCTCTTCTCTTTTATTTATATTTTGTTCAATTTCTCTTGATGTTCTTGTTCATGTTGTGCTCTGTTTCTGTTCATTTGTGCCCATTGGAGTACTAATTTTCTAGATATAGAAGATAATAGAAAAATTCACTACAATCGGTACGATTGTACTAGTCAAATGTTTCATTAACCGAAACCCTCATGATTTAAGAGATAAGATTCAGTTGATTGAATGCCAATTCACTCATTTACAGAACTCTTTAGCATAATTTTCCCTCATATTGACGAAGAAAATTTTTAATATAATTTGGGAAAATTGAACTTTTCTAAGGGTTGTGGAAGAATGCATATGAGTTAAGAATAACAAAATGCATAAAAATCATCTGCTGTTTGAAGCCCTTGCTATTGTCATAGGAAAAATGAGATGGGAACAACAGATTATGCAACTTTTTGTAGAATTAAGAGCAAATGATAATCGAGTCTAAAGAACCCAACAACACCCCTGTTCTCTCCTAATGAATCATTAGTGAACATTTTGTATAGAAGACAACTGTTTTTATTGTGAGGAGTGGATGATATAAAGGACTTCATATCAAACTACTTATTTTGAGAAGCGTTTCCACCATCTATGGTTTGAATTCAACTAATCTTGAATGCTAAGTTTCACATTCAAATTCTGTATGCAACTGCCAAGCTGCTACATTGCTGAGAATCTTGAGATTTTATCTGAGTTTTGTTTCTTAATCTGATGATGTATACTCTTGTGATATGATTTGATCTGCAGGTGGACTTTTTCATTAGTTATAGTATACTTTGCGGTATGTCTTCTACTTTAGAGCAAAAATCGTTTCCTGGTTACTTCATAGATGCAGTCATATGGCTTGGATAACAAGTATAAATATAGCTCTATATATCGTTTCTGTTTGTAGCTCGGGAGCTGCATGTCTGCTTATGGATGCTGGGTGTACTCCGTGAAACCACCTACTGAGAATAGGGTTACAGAGGATTTGGAAGAGAGTAGGTCATCAACTGCTGTGATATTCAGGGCAAAAGAAATCAGAGGCACCATCAAGCTGCAAAGCCACTATGACCAAGAGGCGATTCAGCGGAGAGCAGGATTGTTGGGATATCTTATGCAAATCGCGTATCAGGTCAGTTCATGAACTAGCCTAAGAAGAATTCAGTACAGAAATCGGCTTTGTCTAATGTTTGTAGAAAGTGTTTTCTTGCAAAATCTCATGAAGAAATTTCATTATGCGGGTTGAAGCTAATTTTTCTTGTTGGGCAATAACAACAGACTTGCGCCGGCGCGGTAATCCTAACAGACATTGTATTTTGGTGTGTAATAGTCCCATTTCTGTCAAATGCACACCTTGGACTGAACATGGTGAGGAACCTTTCTTCTAAAGATGAAGGGAATGGCATCCCTTCCCTTTTAACTATACAAGAACTGCACTGAATTTTTCACTCTCCTCTTTCCACTGATTTTGGTTTGATCTATGGTTGGCAGTTGATGGGATGCATGCATACTATGAATGCGTTCTTCCTCCTCCTTGATACCAGCCTCAATAGCCTTGTAAGTATAGAATCATCAACAAGTTAATAACCTACTGATAAAAATTAAGCGACTGTCCATCTTGTTTTCCAGCCATTCCCATGGTTCCGGTTGTCATACTTTGTGCTCTGGAGCTGTATCTATGTTATTTTCCAATGGGTCATCCACGCTTGTGGGTTTTCATGGTAAGCATTGTTCTTAATCACCCTCTCTGCTCTGAGACTTTTGCTTCAAGACTGAACTTATCGTGTCTCTCAGGTGGCCATACCCTTTCCTCGAGCTTTCAACACCATGGGCACCTCTATGGTAAACCATCTACGCCATTTCATCCTATTCTTTGCCTTAACCCATGAATACACAATATCTGAAGTCGGTGTCCATCCTGCAGGTATTTCTGCTTGGCTGTTCTTCACATCCCCTGTTATGGACTCTTTGCACTGATCATGAAAGCAAAAATTACAATTTTTTCGAGATTCTTCCCCCACGAGTTCATCAGGGTTCATTAGTTCCAGGTTGCTCTCGAAATTGAGCGTCTGTTTAAGTTGAGACTTGTATTGATTTTGTTTGGTATGCTTATGTATATAAAGGATGAATGCTCGGGCATTCCTTCCATAAATTATGTGGTTGTTGAACATCTTGCAGGCTTGAGCCAGTGCCCAAGCTTTTCCATCAGAGCCTGAGGGAGGCTCTTCCCAACTGTTTCTCAACCTTTTTGTGGGTTAGCTATAAATACACATTTTTTTGAACCCCCACTTGAATTGGACTACAGAGTCCAATGGATTTATGAATCAAATTAATATTGAATCATGTTGAATGCGGGGAGATATATTCTCTCACCTCCAAACCTCACACATTCAACCTGTTATGAGAAGAGAAAGAAGTGAATTTCATAGCATGGGCCAGTAATGAAATAAACATGTCATACAATGGTAAGCCCCATGTACAATTATTTCACTTATTCATTCTACAAGAACCCTCCCTTGAGGCGACTGAATTGTCAGTTTCAACAGCCTTGTATGAATAAAGCCATATCTGACATTTGGAACCTCTGTTTCAAACCTCAGGCGCCCACACCGCCAGCATATCTTGGCGCTTTGGTGCGGTCTTCACGTTTCCTTGCTTGCTTGGTTTCCACTCATTATAACACCTTTTCAATATGATTTTTAGTTCAAGATTAAAATTGTCTTGAGCAGATTTGTCAACCTCCATGACAAATGAATGCGGAAAATCTTTCAGTCAATGTGTAAGTGTTTTTGCATCAATATTTTTCGTATTTACTCGAGATCCTCCGTACATATCAGGGCATCATCATATTTACTAGATGGCACATTTATATGTAAATAAGCTGGTGCTTGAGCTATTGAAAGGGGTCTTAACCGCCATTGGTAGGGGAATCCCACCCCCAAATTACCAAGTGCATAAACAAAGATGGTGACAGACGTGGATGATTATTCATTGGTGTTATAAGCATCAGCATGAATAACATTGCCAACCAAAAGCAAAGGGAAAACATATAAAATGTGGGCACCAGGAGTTGATCAAAACGAACAGGAAAAAGCTCAATACATCCTGTTTAGCAAAAGATGGATATTCCTTGCTCATATATACCCTATTTATTGCATTAATAAACTTTGTTGTCTTATGAGAGATTTGCTATCACTAAGATTCGAATATCATGACCTAAAGCTAAGATTCCTAACAGTGCATACAACAGATGCCATTTATGATTAGTTTGACCTTAAATACCATTTGCAATGCAATTAAGACAAATGCTCAGATAAGACTACTTCCAATTCGTAGCCCTTGCTGCAAATTATTTGGGCAAGGTAAGACAAAACCTCTTAACATTAAAAGGAATGTTAAATGAACCAATTGACTATATATATATATACACACACGCATATAAAAGAAGCACAAGGCACAAGGCACAAGGCACACCTAAGGTGCAAAAAGTGTCCTAAAACTTAGCCACAAGGCATAACACAAGATGCGCACTTGAGTGAAGTAAAATATGACCTAAGATGCATATTAATTTTATAAAATATGATTCAAAATCTAATCCAATCAATAAAAATTTTAAGATACCAAATATTTAAAACAAGCATTCAATGAACAAGTAATGAAATTATATAAATTTCAATACATAATTAGAAATTTCAAAAATAAAAGAGTTTAAAAAGGAAAAGTAAAGTAGACAAGGCATGCCTCTTCAACAAAGTCCATGTATTGTCAAGCGAGGCGCTACAACTAGGAAGTGGTTGCACCTTGGGCCTTGGCACGCTTTAAGTGTGCCTTTTAAAAGCATGAACTGAAGTCAGAATAGCATGTTGAGATTTATTTTAATACTTAAAATATGACTGGGTAAACAATGCAACAATCTCCATCAGATATGAATTTTTATTCTCAGATGATATCAGAGGGACTTGAAGAGCCACATGGTGCCTTTGGCAAGATGGGGATTTGATCCCTTTCCCAAGAGATTTCCTTAAAATCCATAGTTACCACTAAGCTACATGGCCGTTTTATCAAATTCCCCCACCCATCCTCAACTTATTCCACAAGGGACCATTGTTTGAAGTTCTAAATTGGAGGGAAGTGCCTCTGGACTGGTCAGCTCTACAAAGTCCCAAGCACATCTCTAAAACACATCTTCCCCAAATCAAGACTAATAGGACATAAAAATCAAAACAGTGACTTCCAAAATATAGGCCAGTTTGGGCTTCAATAAGAAGCAAAACTAATTACCTTTGCTTTGTTTATTCGGAGAGCTGCTTAGCAGCAGATCATCATAACTAAGAGGATTACCACATCCACATGGCCAGAATACAGAGTATTAAGCTTCAAAATTTTAAGAGATCACAAGTTTTTAGCAAAGCAACTAAAATAACTGCAATTGGATCATATTGTGAGGTTGAGAATTTCGCACTTCCATGATGGAGGACAAAGGCTTCAGTGTAAACAACCAAATCACCGAACAAAAGTAATCATAGCCACAAATCAACTAACATAGAATCAAAATAATAGCATTGTGATCAATTGTAAAAACCCATCGAAGTTATCAGACCATATCAAATTCAACAACGACAATCCAGAATCTAACAACTAAAACAGCATTTTGAACTCCAAAACTGTGACTTTAAAGTATCATAAAGCATAACAAAACATGATAAATCCACCAAACCAAGTCCTAAACCTCATTATTGGTCTCAATACCCTAGAACAAAGATGAAATCAGAGACGGCGCCATCTCTCACTCACCACCGGCCTTCTGGTAAACATAAGTCAAACCACACTTACCGCAGTAGTGACGGTCAAAGTGGTTGGCCATGAAAGTGCCGGCGCCACACTCAGCGTTGGGGCACTCCTTCCTCAGCCTCTGGACCTTGCCGGAGTCATCAACCTTGTAGAACTGCAACACGGCGAGCTTCACCTTCTTCTTCTTGTGCTTGATCTTCTTGGGCTTTGTGTAGGTCTTCTTCTTCCTCTTCTTGGCGCCACCTCTGAGGCGGAGCACCAGGTGGAGGGTAGACTCCTTCTGGATGTTGTAGTCAGCTAGGGTCCGGCCGTCCTCGAGCTGCTTCCCGGCGAATATGAGGCGTTGCTGGTCCGGAGGAATGCCTTCCTTGTCCTGGATCTTGGCCTTCACATTGTCGATGGTGTCAGAGGACTCCACCTCAAGGGTTATGGTCTTACCCGTTAGGGTTTTCACGAAGATCTGCATCTTCGCGTCAGGGGAAGAGGGGTAAGGATTAGGGTTTCTAGGGTTTGGATGTAGTTGCGACTCGCTAGGTTAAAAGAAAGCCCATATTAGGGTTTCATGGTTGTGAATGTAGTTGAATTACGTTATAGACCCTCGCAAAATGCGAGTTTTACGTTTTAGGTACGCGTACCTGGCCCGAGGCCCAATGACTATGGACCGTCATGAGCCCTTTGGGTGGCCTTTAAGGCTAAGAGCTAAATTATGCCAAAGAGTTGGTTAGAGTCTTAGAGACGGGTCGCCCGCAACCCCGACCTGTCCCGCTTATTCAAAATTCATCCCTTCTCTTGTAAAAAAATTAAGGGTATATACGGATTTTCCTTACTCATTTAACCTCTTCCTTTTTCTTTTCTTTTTTTAATTCTAATTTAAAAAAAAAACGCTAAATTTAAAAAAATTAATTACATTTAAAATAATTATAAGATTATAATTTTTTATAATTTATTTTATTAAAAAATAATTTTATTATTTTATATGTATTAAAAATAGAAAAATTAAATTAAATTATTTTTTAAAATTAATTTTATGCGTGGAGAAATGGGATAAGAAAATATCCAAATCTATCTTAGGTTTTCAAAAAAAAATCTCAAAGTCTCTAATTTATTTATTTTGATGAATACCCAAAAAAAACTCATTGGAATATCATTCCTAAGCAGAGGATGAGAAGTTAAATTGTATGATATAAATTGTAAATTCAAATTCTAGAAAGTTAAATTTTTAAAAAATTGATAATTTAATTTTATAAAATGAATTACCCATCATCTAATAATTCTAAAATTTTCAACCTCAATGTAATGTATTACGGGGAAGAACAGTGCAAAATCTCATCAGAGGGGGAAATGATTTAAAGCCTAATCAGAGAGCAGAAGAACAAAGCACATTGGAAAAGATCAACGAAATTTCAAAATTTTGCTAGCCCCAGCATAAAACAATTACAAAAGATTAATTAGTTCACTACATGGCAACTCCTCCTGATCTCACCCTGTGTCTCAGTGAGGACATCAATCGAACCCATGTGCACCATTGCTGCTGCAAACTTGGCAGCCCATGTAGATCCATGCCTTGCATTGTTCCTCACCATCCATGCTGTTGATTGACTGCTCATCAACGTCTGGTCTGAATTCAATAGCCCCCGGTGTTTCTCCAATTCCTTGTAGTATTTGTTGTCCAAGCGGCCAGGTGTTTTAGCTTCAAGAGGGACAGTAGGATTTTGACCTCCATTTCTTTGTGGGTGGCATTTGGTTCTCAAAAAGGATACATATTTTCGACGCATAGAAGGATCGTGGGCATGAGTGCCATTGGAGTAGAGGCGTTTTGAGAAGGAGGAGCAATGAGACATGCCAATAGAATGCGCCCCAGAGAGCGTCACCATCTCATCAAGCGACAAACCTTTTCGTGAAAACCTGAGCTCAAGTTGTTCGGCATTGAAGTGGGGAGGAGGCAGACTTTCAGCCACTTCATCTTTGTGAGATACGCGCCCATCACGGCGGCCTCCTGGCACAGTATAGTTGATTCCCCCCACTTTTAAGGCACCATCACGAGCTGCAAAAGCAATTATGTCCGCACATGAAACGGTTTCCGGGCACAGAGCCTCAAGTTTGGCTTTTGCCTTATTGATGACTTGGAAGCCTCTTAAGCTTGGGTTGTTGGCTGGATGTTCTTTCTCGGAAAGGTTGCCTGGTGTGGAATCCAGTAGTACAGAAGCATCACAACCCTGAAACGCAATAGAGAATCAAGTCAAGGAAGAAAATAAGGACGTACGTTGATGGAAGTTTATCAAATTCTAGGAGGATTTATAGAAGCCATATGCGCTTACCCTCACAAAGCAGTCGTGGAAATGCATTCTAATGAGGCCAGCAGCAATGCCAAGATTCCGGGACACAGCTTTATCTACAGTCTTTCTCACAACTGCCTCCGCAGATGGACATTTTGATCCATAGAAGCCAACTTTAAGGGATGATGATAATGATGATCGTGGAAAAGCCATTGTAGATGCAGAAAGATGAGCAAAAATCAAGCATAGGAGCCATGCAAGGGCTTGGAACCCGGGCCTTTCACAAGTCGCCATTTTATGGGGGAGGGAAAGAGGTGAAGGAGAGAGGAGAGAAGCATATATATGAGCATTGGGTCATGGAGATGGGAACCGAGAGAGTAGCTGATAGTATATATAGGTTGAGAAAAATGGAGAGAATGGTGAAGGGAGGAAGAGTTGGTTCTACTATTTTTAAAAAGAAAACGTGTGTTGCTATTTGAAGCCCATGATGTTAATTTTGGGCACCCTTTAGACATGGAGAAGATCGGAGAAAAGTAGGGGATCAAAGAAAATAAATGAGAAAATTGAAAAATAAAAAGGGAAATAATGAAATATAAAAACAAAAATGGGTTTGAATTTAATATATTTTATAAATTTATATATTTATTTATTTTGTTTTTTTTAAAGAAAGTAATATTTTAGAAAATATATAAGTATTTTACACTCTGTATTTACTTTTCATATCCAAATAGAGTCTGATTCTTAACGCATTTTTAATAAATGGTTTCAAAAACAGTTTTTGAAAAGGGTTTTGACTCAAAATACTATGTCTTAAAAAAAAATCCATAAAGGACCCTCGTTTTCAAAATAATGTCCAATCTAATGTGTTTGTGCCACGTAAATTGTCATGTCATAAAACCGTAGTCACCAACTACAGCTTTAACTTTAATTTTATATATATATATATATATATATATATATATTTAACTTTAATTTTTTTAAATAAAATATTATATTATTTTGATTTTATATTGATTAAAAATATGTAAGTGGTGTAATAAAAATATTAAACTTTAATTAATTTCATTATTTAAATAATAGTAATATATGAAATTAAATAATTGATGTCTTTAATTTGATATAAAAATATATTTTGATAATTTTATTAAAATATTTGGCAATACACTCAATATAAATATAATTAGTTATAAATATATTATTTTATACCCTCATAATGAATAATATTATATTATTTTGTTTTTTTGTGCAAAAATTAAAGATAATTATGCACTTGTACAAAATATAATATGACTTCAAGTGGGTAAATAATTGGAAAATTACTTAAATACAACAAAAATATTTTTTTTTTCCATTTTTCTCCTTTCAAAAAAATTACTTAAATACAACAAAAATAATTTTTTTTTTCCATCTTTCTCCTTTCAAAATGGGATCAAAATGGAATGGAAAGGTTTAAAATATTAAACCTAAAAGAATTTGTTTTTCCACTTCTTAAAATATAGAATTGTAGAAAGAAAATATCTTCGTTTTTCTAATCAATTCACTATTTAGTTTAATTGTTTTGGTAAATAGATGAAAATACTTTTGGAATATTTTTGTAAATTCATTGATAATAAGAAAAATGTTTCTTATTGGGTACTAATAGAAGTTTTGGGCAAAAATGACTTTTTAAAACAGAAAATTCATAAAATAATTTTATTCTCAAAATAATTTTTAATGTGATGTGTATCTTATTCATGTGGGTATTCACATCACAAAACTATAATTGGTAATCATGATTTTTGATTTTTTTTTTTATAAAAATAGTAAAAATAGTAGTTGGTGATCATAACTTTAAATTTAAACCTAAAACCAATATTTTAAGTTCAAATTTTAAATCATGTGAATGTTCAATTTTTAAAAAATTTATTTTGATTGGAGGTTTAGATTGTAAATTTTAGAAAGGTAATTCGGAAAATGAATAAACTTAATTGGGAAAAGGGGAAAAAGGTAAAGAAAAGTTAAAGCCGTAGTTGGTGACTACGATTTTGACTGTTTTTAAAAAATGAAACCGTAGTTACCAACTACGGTTTTATGACATGGCAATTTACGTGGCATAAACACATTAGATTGGACATTATTTTGAAAACGAGGGTACTTTATGGATTTTTTTTTTTAAGACATAGTATTTTGGGTCAAAGCTCTTTTGAGAATATGTGAAAATTTGATTGCTTTGTTATTTTTGTTATTGCCGTAGCCTGAGCCTTTGGGCTATTGCTGCCAGGTCTTGGCCGAGTGACTAGAAACTCACTAAGATGGCCCAGTGGGCTACACAAATCAGTGAGCCCTATTGGCATGCCTTAGGGTGCAGATCAGCTGAGCAACCAGCCGGAAACTGTCTGCTCTAACTGAGACTGCGGCGGCGTTGGACGTCTCCGGCTGTCTCAGAGTATGGAAAACCGCTGCAGCTTCTGGCTTCCCAAGAAGAAACGTTTCTGTGCAAACTTTCGTATCAACGATTCCGTGTAAGTATCAATTTCTCTCTCCCTTCTCTCTCTTTATATGCTTTGATTGGATCTCTGATTTGTAATCTAACGGCCCAGGTTTTGCGGGAACCACAACACTAGGTCTGATGCAGAGTGGGTGCCATGCCCAATCGACCCTTCTCAGTAATCTTTTATTCTGATTCTTCATTTTTTTTTCTTCATCCTCTGTTTGGTCGCTGAGAAAGAAAAGAAAAGAAGATGAACTTTGAAATATACGTTTTATCAATTGGGTCAAATAATTCTCTGTTGTTAAGTTTTTTGTTTTCTCTTTGTCTTGCTAACAGTTTCTGTGCAACCAAAGAAATAGAATTGTTCTCTGTTTAACATGTTATGCTCTTGTTGTTTTACCTGATTTGTAGCTCTGTACTGAGTGAAAATCTTGAAGGACATATGAAAAGATGCCCATTACTCAAGCAAGCTCAGTCCTTGAGTAGTCAACCTTTCTACCAAAAGGGCATCAATGGTGGGAAAGATGATGAAAATGAAGGAGATGAGAAGGGAGCAGCGGCACCCACATTAGCTTCTTTGGAGAACGCTACCTCATTGATGAAGAGGAACGCTGTATATAGCATGACTGTACCTGAATTCTCCATATTAATTAGTAAAATTCAGTCTATTCATAGTTCAATACGTAATGATATTCGAGACTCTTATAGGGTGCCTGAAGCTTGCGATATATGGATCAAGAGAGAAGTAGACCGGTATACAAACTGACATATTTAGTTTATTCTTTAATGGGGGGTTATTTGGTTTACAAAATAGTTTGTTATTTTGCAGGAAATTACCATTTCAAGAGAAACATGTTGTGCAACAGGCGTCAATTCTTGGGAATTTGGAAGAATTTGGGGTATTGGAGAAATCTAGTGGTGATGACCAAATGGAGCAATGTGACTCTGATAGATCATCAGGGGATGATAATGGAGTTCCTGCAGTAGTCGAGTTTGGAGCCGGAAGAGGGTACTTGACTCAAATGCTTGCAGATTGTTATGGGATCAAGAGAGTTTTTTTGGTTGAGCGAAAGTCATACAAGCTGAAGGTTAGCTGAATGCATTCTTCACTGAACCAGCATGTCTTTCCTTAAATGTTGGCAGATTTGGAAATGTTCAATGATAGGTTTTTAAAGAAGTATAATGAATTCACATTTTGAACTCACTGCATCTTTGAAGTAAGATTTGTGTATGTATGTATTTTAATTGTTATAATGTGCTAATGCTACTTCTAGGCTGATCGATCACTGCGACAGAAAGAGAGCTTGATATTAGAGCGTTTGAGAATTGACAGTAAGGTTTTCAAAATCCTCTTGGAAGAAATTTCATTTCTTTGCTGACAAGTTTTTTAATAGATCAAATGTAATGTTTCTTTATTCTCTCTATGCTACAGTTTAGCCAACTTTAAGGAATGCACTTAGACCGAGTAAGATCATAACATTTATGAGACTATTAAAAAAATGCCCCCTTTACAAGGTCGAGCATGCGTGGCCTTGTTGGTGTTTTGACAAAGACATAAACATTAAGTACTTATTGGAGCTTATACATCTGCATGTACTAACATGCATGCATGGCCTTGTTGGTGTTTTGACAAAGACATATACATTAAGTACTTATTGGAGCTTATACATCTGCGTGTTCTAATGTCCGAATTTCAGTTTGAGGCTAACCATGTGTCTAGGCAATAAAATTATGAAACTTTTAGGACTAGTGCTTTTGTAGATTCATTGTCCCAATTACCAAAATGCTAAACAATAATTGGGAAATGCAAATACTGATATTCATTAAAACTGTAGTTGTAATGACTTGCTTTTAATTGTATGGATATTGTTCGCTTTAGGCCTAAAGGGGCACTCACAACTTTAAAATGCATTTGTAAGGTTAAGAGGAATTCATACTTATATTCCCCTTATCTGATGTGGGATATCATAATCACCCCCATGCAAACACATTTTCGTTGTGTCTTATGGGATTGTGGGGCCAAACAGCCAACACCTCTTACGAGACCAAACAAACCCCCACACTGGGTTTGGAGATCGACTTTGATACCATTTATAATAATCTACTTCCAACCATGTAGATATTATCCACTTTGCACCCTAAAGGGTCCTTATAGCTTTAAAACATATTTACAAGGTTAAGAGGAGCTCATGGGACATAACGAGGACATTGCGCCTGCATTGGGGGTTGATTGTGATATCTTATATCAGATAGGGGAAAAAATTTCTGGCATTATATATGTATGAGCTTCTTTTAACTTTGTAAACGCATTTTAAAGCTGTGAGGGCCCTTTTGGGTGCAAAGTGAATCATATCTACATGATTGGGAGCAAATCGTTACGATAGTTTATTTATGTTTGAGAATTTCATAGTGCTAGCTTTTGGCAAATAGCTTCTTGGTCTGTTCTCCTATTTAGAGTCCGCTGCATTAACCCTACTTCAGAATCTACTCTTTCTCACACTATCATTTGCAAAATAACAAGTCAAAACTTCGTTATATTCTGGTACCAAAAAGTACTGACCTTGCATCAGTTTCATTTGACATGTTGATTTCATCTTTGTTTATTGTAGGATCCTTTGTTATACCTTTTGTTTATTGTATGTTTATAAATGGCATACCTTTGGCTACATTGTTACGTTACAACATTCAACCATTGCAGTTGAGGATTTAAACTTGAAGGCAGTTGAGTCTTTACAGGGAGTTCCTTACCTTGCAATTGGTAAACATCTATGTGGGCCTGCAACAGGTGATTAACATTTGGTGCAACTCCAAATAACTTGCTGTTAAATCTTTACTCTTAAATCCATTGTAAATCTGTTGATAATCATCTTTTGTGAGACTCTCTGAGTCCATTATGAATTGTCAAACTTTGCTGCAGATTTGAGCCTGAGATGTTGCCTTGCTGAGGAATCCAATCAAGATGATGCTGTTCAGTGCTGTAGTGGTCATTACCTCAGAGGCCTAGCTATAGCTACTTGTTGCCATCATCTTTGCCAGTGGAAACACTATATAAGTAATCAATTTTTCATGCTATTTAAAAATATATATATATAATTTATAGTTGGCACAACCTCATTGAGTTTAATTTTCATGATTTGCAGACATCTGTTTCTATCATGACCTGCCTAAATTTTTAAATTTTGCTGCCCTGCAGATAAAAAATATTTAATGAATCTGGGGATCACTAAAGACGATTTTCATGCTATTACTTGGTTTACTAGCTGGGCAGTGGATGCAGATCATGGCTCGGATCTTTCAGACGTTGCTGGTTGCAGACTGCATCTACAATCAATGTAATTCCATTGAACTCTTAGGCCTTAATGCCATCCTGAATGGTTTTTTTTTTCCAATTTCAAACTGTATTTTCTAATTGACATATTGATTTTATCATGTTGTCATAGTGAGAAGAAAGAATGTGTTGAAGATGTTGGTGGAGTTGCTGAAATTGTGCAGAATATGAAAGCCATGGAAAGGGCAGTAGTAGGGTTCATGTGCAAGGAGATCATAGACATGGGGAGGTTGATGTGGGTCAAAGAACATGGGTTAGAAACACAGCTTGTGAAGTACGTCCCACCGACCATCTCTCCAGAAAACCATTTACTGATTGCCAAACATGTCAATCACCTGTAAGATGCTGAGGTTCCTTCTCCCACTGAAAAGCATTGCTAGTTTATACACTGATTCAAAGATTGAGAAACGAGAAAACTCCATCAAGCAGTGGATAGAAACACACACTAGGAAGTTCCCTTATCTTCCATTTTCTTGTACTTAGCTATGGATTATCGAGCTGTAAATTTGCTCGTCGGTGTGTTGAAATATTGAGCTCTATTCAGTGTACCATGGCTGGTCTAACTACTCAAATATATTATGATTTGTCTTATAGACCATCAGCCAAAGAGATTTGAACTCTGACACAGCATAGCATAGTTGCTGTAATGCTTTATGGATTGATTATTCAAAGATATTAAGATTCTTGACAAAGCTGGCTTTTGTGTCTACTTTGAGAAAGCATGGTATGGAATACATTCCAACTTTGAAAAACCACCTCAACTTTAGAGGATATATGGTGCATCCCACTCATGGCCGCCTAGTGGTTTGGTGCTTGAGACTAAGGACGCCAACGTGGAGAACAAGAAATACAGAGATGGTGATCCAAAAAGTGTAGACACTGAGATTGAGTGCATCCCTTCAGTTGTCGCATTCTGCATGCCTTTTTTCTCGACTCGAAAAGAAGGGTTTTTTTTTTTTTCTGTATTATTATATTATTAATAGAAAATTGAATAAGGTAAAATCTAAACTGTTAAATTATATTTAATTAATATAATAAAATAAATAATATATATATATCTTAAGATATTAAATGACATGTTATATCATATTTATATTTAGTTGGTAAAATGAATAAGAAAAAAATAAAATATATTTTATTTTTTAATATCGTATATTTATTTAAATAAAAAATTATATTACATTTTAATATATACTATTAAAAAAATATGAAATTTCTCTTGCATTTAGTGTTATTTAGAAAGTATTCAACGATTTTAATAAATAAATTTTTATTAACAATATTTATGATTAAAATATTTAAAATTTATAAATAAAAAAATTCATATTAAATTATTCAATATATGAAAGTATTATATATATATAAAATGCATTTTCATTAATATTTTTTATTTTTTTAATCAAAATTTTAGTTTTTTAATTACAATTTTTTATTTTATAAAATAAGTAATATAAAAATAATAATTAAATCCAAACAAAATTCATCAGTGCATAAAAGTTTGGAGATGCGGGGTATCGAACCCCGTACCTCTCGCATGCAAAGCGAGCGCTCTACCGTTTGAGCTACATCCCCTCATGAGTTCCAGGTTCAGATTTTACGTAATATTATTTTTAAAAATCATCATTCCATATCTCGTGACTCGTGCCATTCCCATATATCATCCACAAGATTTGGGTGAGGCCAAGAACGATGGTGTCACTGCGAACGTGTCGCTACCTATATAAGAGAGCCTTCGCCTCCTACAGTCACACTCGCACCCCACCTCCAATGGAACCCACTGGAACCATTGTCTTCACCACAGTTGGCAGACCTCACTACGGCTTCGACCTCTTTTCTCTCAATCTCGATCCCAATCTCATCAACCACACTTCTGAGCGCCGCCTCACCGACGGTACTTCCATCAATTTCAATGGCCACTTCCTCGACGAAAACCAGACCCTGGTTTACGTCTCCGAGAGAAGCGGCTCGCCTCGAATTTATCAAATCCGGCCCGGAGTAACCAAACCTGAACAGCTGCTCTCTGTTCCCGGCAGTCTCTACCATGACCGTCCGATCGTTAAGAACGGACGGCTGTACTTCGTGTCGGCTCATGAACGGCCAGAGAAGCCCTTCATCAGCTGGTCTGCTGTTTACTCCACTGGGCTTGATGACAAGGCAGTTGTGCGGTTGACTCCTCACGGAGTTGTCGATTACAGTCCGGCGATTTCTCGGTCCGGAAAGTTCATAGCTGTTGCATCCTATGGGTCTCGTCCTTGGGGCGGTGAATTTCATGAGCTGCACACTGATATTGTTGTTTTCCGGGAATCGGAGCCGGAAAAGCGTGTTGTTGTATGCGAGCGTGGTGGTTGGCCCACCTGGTCCGGCGATTCCAACCTCTACTTTCACCGGCAGGCTGATGATGGATGGTGGAGCATTTTCAGCGTGACTCTGCCGGAGGATTTTCAATCTTCTAGTATTTCCGAGGCTCCTCGCCGGATAACCCCGCCACGAGTTCACTGTTTCACTCCTGCGGCCATGCAAGGTAGTAAGCGAATCGCCGTAGCGACTAGGCGGAAGGGGAGCAATTTCCGGCACATAGAGATATTTGATATTGATTCGAAGAAGTTTTATCCAGTGACCGAGTCGCTGAATCCGAATTTCCATCACTACAACCCCTTTGTATCTCCCGAATGTGGTTTTCTCGGCTACCATCGATTCCGAGGGGAGTCATCACCGGGCGAATCGACCATTCCACATCTCGATCCCGTAATGTCTCCAATAAATGAACTGCGGATGCTGCGACTCAACGGATCGTTCCCGTGCTTTTCTCCGGCCGGTGATTTGATTGCTTTCAATCACGACTTCGAAGCGAAAGGCGGCCTTAAGATCGTGAAATCAGACGGTTCAAAGAGATGGACCGTTTTGAAAGATCGTACGGCATTCTATAACTCCTGGAGTCCTACAGAAAAGCATGTGATTTACACTTCGATAGGACCGATCTTTGAGTCTGTAAAAGCGACGGTCCAGATCGCACGAATCTCGTTCGATCCATCGTATCTGGATGATGATCGTGAAGACATTCCAGCCGATGTGAAGATCCTTACCAGAGAAGAAACCGGCAATAACGCATTTCCTTCTTGCTCGCCGGACGGCAAGTCCGTGGTTTTCAGGTCAGGCCGCTCCGGGAACAAGAACCTCTACATTATAGACGCCGTTAACGGAGAATTAGAAGGCGGTATCCGTCAGTTAACTGAGGGACCATGGATTGACACCATGCCTAGCTGGTCGCCAGACGGAAAACTCATCGCCTTTTCGTCGAACAGGCACAATCCCGACAACTTGAATGCTTTCAGCATATACGTCATCCGGCCCGACGGCTCCGATCTCCGAAGAGTCTACGTGGCGGGATCTGAAGGTTCAGTTGACGTGGACAGGGAGAGAATCAACCACGTGTGTTTCAGCGCTGACTGCGAGTGGCTTCTTTTCACGGCCAACTTGGGGGGCGTGACGGCTGAACCGATTTCGCTTCCCAATCATTTTCAACCGTATGGTGACCTGTTCGTGGTGAGGTTGGACGGAAGTGGATTGAAGAGGCTGACATGGGATGGATATGAAAATGGGACGCCAGCATGGCACACTGGGAATGAGGTGGATATGGGGCGTATGTGTTTGGGGTCAGAGAATGGAGATAAGTTGACAGGGGAGTTCGATGAACCATTGTGGATCTCTTGTGAGCTGTGAAACTTAAATTTATGGCTGCCAACTGCCCACTGATGTGAGTGCAAAATCATTCTACTCGGACAGCTTAATATTACAAGGATGTTTCTCTGCTTTACTTTGATTTCATCATTTTTATATTTCGTTTGCAAGCTTCTTTTTCAGGAATGAATTTATATTGCATTCCAATACTTTATATTAAAAATTATGTTACTCAATATATAAAAATAATTTATATGTATATATATTAAATAATACATATATTAGTATGATATATTTTTATAAATATTTTATAATTTTTTTAAATCATAAATTTAATTTTTAAATTTTGTAAAATAAATAAAAATTTGATAAAAAACTAAATTTGTAATACATGGTATATGTATATACTTTAAATCTTAATTTAAGATTAATATATTCAAAAAAGATATTAAAAAATGATGAATAATATATTTTATTATTTATATCAAATATAAGATAAAATAAATGATGTAAAAATTATTCATTATCGATTAAATATTGGATAAAATATGTATCGACTTATCATATTATATGTTATATTCAACCTACTAAAATGGCCCTAAAAATTAAAATATACAAACCAATCAATACTTTTCAAATATGGTAGGCAAAACCTTATATACAAGTATGAATTTCAAGCTATAAAATAAATTAAAATATGAATCTAACAAGAAAAACAGAAATCTAGAAAAGGAATGGAGAGACAGACTCAACCATGTATCATGATTATCTAAAAAGATATGGACAACGAGCAGGTTTCCTTATTCCAATTTCATCAAATTTATTGGTATCTATTTTCATCAAATCTTCTTACTCAACCCATTAAAATTTTTTTTTCAATTTTTCAATTTTTAAAATTTTAAATTTTATTAAAATAAATATAATTTATAAATAAATATCGATTATAAATGTTTATAATTATTTTTTTATTAAATTAATATTTTATAAATATTAAAAAAAACAAATCAAATCAAATATTTTTTTATTTAAACATTATATATAATCAAGGTAGTATCCGCACATGTCCCAATTTTTTATTTTTTTTAAAAGAAATCAAACCCGTCATAAAACTACTTATCTCATTGTCATCCTTAACCACAAGTATAATTGCAAAGTCTACTATTTAAATAGTCAATACATTTTACCTAACTCCAAGACCTCTGAAAGTCTCTTGGACAACTTGTCTTACGATCCTCAAATTTTCATCATCTTCATGTGAAATCCCTTTGGAATTACCTCCAAACATGAAATTAACCTTTTCTTGATATTAACATAAGAAGATATTTCAGTCTTACCCTAATAAATGGAAAACAAGAATATAACATATATTTATGGGAATTTTCTTGTTGAAATGTAATTTTTAACCCAAATATCATAAATTTTTTCAAGAAACACTCCCTAACGTAGAAAAGAATTGAATTTTAAGGAGGCATACTCATCTCTCTTCACCATGAACCCCTAATTTTGGAAATGAGTTTAAATGATAAGGATTCAAACTCAATGCATAGCTTAGGTTTATTTAGGGAAAGATGAAAATTGGTATGTGGTGATTAATCCCATATAAGATTGAAATATTCTAAGTAACAATTGATCTATTACCCTTCATTAGCATCCATCAAAATTGAAGTGAATTGGTTTAAATCAAAGATCTTAACACCCCTTAAGCTTTTAATACCATTTTTGATAAAAATATAATGATTTAAAATTTGGTTGATCAATTTTTGAACTCATACGCTACGTCAAAACACTTACAAATTCTTTGTACAATCTTCAATTGCAAATATCTTCAAAATGTAGCAACTATGTATTACAATTGATCAAATTGATTGTCAATTCCCATTTGTGATTATGAAGAAAATTCTAGTTTGGAAGGAACTAACAACTATAAAGTTATATACACTCTTAATGCTTTGCACCATAGCAATTTGTTTTAACTTTGAATATAGTGTTTTGAGATGTACTTTTACTATGAATTCGCATAGAGAATCAGGGTTTATCAATTCAGTTGCTTCTGTTAAAATGATTAATTGTTGTTATAGCCAAACAAAACTAGATTAAAATAAAATCTAAATGAAGAAACGATGAAAAATGAATGAAAACAAACAAAAATGTGAGAAGAATACTCCTGAAAAACCTAGGATCTAGTAGGATAACATTAGAGTGGGTGAATGAATGGTCTTTAAAATATTATAATATAAGGGTTGAGATTTTTAACTTGATGGAACTTGTGAATGGGATTTAAACCTTTTTAACTTAATTGAACCCTAATAGATTAAAGATATCAATAAAGAGACAATTACACATAAGATACAATGATTTTTACGTGGAAAACCTCCATATTAACTGTAGAGATAAGAAATCACAAAGTTTGAGACCTTAGATCAAACATCTACTATTTGGAATCAAGATACACATATTTACTTGGTTGCTTGTCTTAAGACTTACTCTTCAATACCTATATTATGATTCACGTCTACGATACAACACTTCAAATGCTCCAATGGATTCGCCTTAACCTCTTAGGGAGTGTTGGTCATACAACAACCAATAATTCCAATGTACAAATTGTTGAGAGTTTTTTTAGGAATGATAGGGCAAATTAAGATTTTCTTTTTGGAAGTATCCAACCCTAAAACACGTTTAGGTAAGGTATATATAGGGCTAAGGGCTTAGATGGTTAGAAACAAAATTTTTTTAAAAACTAAAATCTTAACTTTACAAAAATTAATGAAAACATTTTAACTCAATTTTAAAACTTTCAATCCAATCATACCTTATCAAAAAACTAACTTGCCTTTACTTAAACATTTTCAGACTACCTCAAATCTTTGATAGAAAGTCACTATCTAAAAAGATCAAATGTCACAATAAAAATAAACAAAATTATCAATAATAAAAACAAAGCATAATGTCCCAACAACTACTAAGTCATATCTTAACTAGAATGAGATCTTTATATTCTAACAAGATCATACTCTTTCACATTTGATCTCAAAATAGTGAAACCTTAATCCATCTTAAGATCTACTCAAAGGTTTCACATATAACTAATCAAATCAACCATCCCTTGAATCAAACCCTCAGGGTAAGCATTCAATGAGCATAATAAGCATCAATTATGTCTTATCCTAAGAGACTTGCAGAGAATTTTTATACAAATTCATTGATAAATCTGAATATAAGAATAAGGACATATTACTTGAAAAAACACTCCTTTATTGAGGATTTTTCCTATAGGAAGCAATCCTTCCTCTAGATCAAAAGAAGTTAGACAATCATGGTGAAGAAAGTCTTAGATGAAGAAGAAGAGAAAATATTTTTTTTTTTTTAAATTCTAACTTCATAAAATATGGAGAGAAAAAATGAAGTTGCCCCCTCTTACATTGTATATGAATGCCTCAGCCTAAACAGAAAATCTATTGTATCCATCATACTTAACTTTAATTAGAAAACCCTAAAACAACACAAAAATAACAGAAAATATCCAAAAGTCTATCCTCCGAAGGAAACAAGTCAACATGGGTTGTCTTTACACTAAATTTAACATTGGAACAACTTGGTGTTGAAATTTCCATGGAGAAATAACCTGATATCAAAATTTGCATAAAAAATGTTCATCATAAGTGATTGTCAAAATGCTACTTCTTATACTGAAATAGGTATGAAATGGGGGGTTTTTGTGTCAAAATTATATCTTCCAATTTCACCCTGTTATGTAGAGTTTTAGTAATCTTGGCCTTGGACTAGTCTAATTCAACCTCAAATTCCTTTCCAAATCAAGATTAGCATGGATTAAGCTCCAAAAACAATTTTTGCTAGTTTTATCAAAATTCAGAGTTTGTATTGAAGTTGTATCAATTATTTCAATAAGAAATTACTCAAATTTGGAGCTTTCTACCTAAAAGCGAAGACATCAATATGGTATCAAAATGGATTGTTGTATCAAAATTGTATTAAAATGAAGTTGAAAGGACATTTTATACCTTGTATTGAAATTTCCATACACCATTGTCCTTTGTTGAAATGTTGTTTACAAAATGACTTGGAGAAGTATCAAAATTTTGGCTAATCACACCCTTTGCAAATTTCTTCTTTTCATCAATTTGGTTATCAAAATCCTTCAATTGGTCTCGTAATGGCTCTTGGAAATCAATAAAGGAGAATTATTCAATAGGGTAAGCTGAAAAGAATAATTATTAGGAAGACTCACTCATCTCAAGGATTGTTATAAGATTATTTTACCATTGGATATGTTTTCTATATTATTTATAAATAAACTTGAGATTGTCAATGATGTGGAGCTCATACATTATGATAACTACAGGTAATCAACTGTACATTTCTCATACCCGAAAAAATTGATATTCACTTTTGAACAATCAAGTGACTGTTTAAAATTTGCCATTTTTTCTTCTTTTTTTTTTTATCAAAAAATTGAGATTTTTTAAAAAACCTTGTAAAAAAATAATTTTCAATATCTCAAAAATTAAAATCATATCCTAATGTTATTATATCGTTTTATATATAGAACATATAATTAAAAACTTTGTTACTATAATAGAATCAATAATTACTTTTTACAAGCACTCATCAATTGAATAATATATAAATATTCAATTGACTAACACACACTTATTAAATGGAATAACTCATAATTATTCATTGGGTAATATAGCATGTGAAAAAACTAAACAAAAATAAATTAAATTATATTGTAATGATAATGTATTTATATTGTAAGTATAATGCATTTATGTCATACCTATATTTTATTACAAAAATAATAATTCTAAAAATGTTTATTCATACCCTATTGGTATTAACACATCGTATCAATATATTAACAACATTCATTAGTGCATTAAAATTATTTAATAATTTTTGTATATATATATATAAAAATACTACGAGTATCGTGAATTCAAATTAGTATTTCACTTAGTTTCAGAAATAATTTATGATATATGTATGATGTAAAATATGGTATGATCATACCAAATTATCATTTTTATAAAAAATTTCAAAACTTTCCTAATTAGGTTTTATTGTAACGTAAGTGTATTTATATGGTAATTATAACATATTTTTGTTGTACCTGTATTTTATAATAAAAGTAATAATATTGAATATCACTTTTTATACTTTGTTAATATTCAATATATCAAATATATTAACATCATTCACTTGATGCATTGAGAAAAAAAATTATATATGAAAATTAAGAAGAAAAAAAACACTATGCAAAGGGAAAAAAAAATCATATAAATTTTTTAAAATTATTTTATTATAAAAATAAAAAATGATTAAACATACTCCATTATTTTCTTATTATTTTTAGATAATCTAAATGAAAAATTAAACATTTTATCTTCTTTGAATTTAATACAAAAAACATAATTTATCAATTTAAAATTTATATATATATATATATGAAAAAATCATCATTTTTATTATATAATTAAAAATTAGAATAAAAGTAAAAAATGTAAAAATAAATTAATAAATGATATTTTGAAAATATTTTTGTTTTTAATAGTAAATTTAAATAATAAATTATATAATTGTAAGGGTTAAACCAAAATTTTGATTTAAAATTTGAATATCAATAATTACAAGGGAGAATTACCCAATAGGGTGGGTTGGATAGAATAATTACTAGAAATGATGATATATTCTAATAATTCTTGGGAATGACTTTAATAGACTTAATATACCAAAATTGTTATTTAACTAAAACTTTTAAAATTCAAAGCATTTAAAGTCGTTCACTTGATTTGTCAATACATTTATGGTGTGTGAGTCCCACATTTATTGTAATTATTGATATTCATATTTTAAATTAAAATTTTGGGTTTAACCCTTACCATTGTATATAATTTTTTATTTAAATTTACTATTTAAAACAAAAATACTTTTAAAAAATATTTTCAAAATGTCATTTATTGTTTTTTTTTTTTTTTATTAAGAAAAAAAATAAGTTTTATAATTATATAATAAAAATGATGATTTTTTCATATATATATTATAATTTTAAATTGATAAATTATATCTTTGTATTAAATTCAAGGAAGGTAAAATGTTTAATTTTTTTATTCAGATTCTCTAAAAAGAATAAGAAAATGATAAAGAAAGTTTAATAATTTTTTATTTTTACAAAATTTATATGATTTTTTTCCTTTACATAGTTTTTTTTTTCTTTTTTTCATATAATTTTTTTTCTCAATCCATCGAGTGGATGATGTTAATATATTTGATATATTGAATATTAATAAGGTATAAAAGGTGATCCTTAATATTATTACTTTTATTATAAAATATAGGTACAACAAAAATATGTTATAATTATAATATAAATACACTTACATTACAATACATTACAATAAAACCTAATTAGGAAATTTTTGAAATTTTTTATAAAAATGATAATTTTGTATAATCATATCATATTTCACAACATACCTATATCATAAATAATTTATGAAACCAAATGAAATACTAATTTGAATTCACGAGACTCCTAGTTTTAAATATATATATATATATATATACAAAAATTATTAAATAATTTCAAAACACTAAATAAATGTTGTTAATATATTGATACGATATGTTAATACCAATAGGGTATGAATAAACATTTTTAGAATTATTACTTTTGTAATGAAATATAGGTACGACATAAATGCATTATACTTATAATATAAATACAATATCATTACAATATATTACAACATAATTTAATTTATTTTTATTTAATTTTTTCACGTGCTATATTACCTACGAATAATTGTGAGTTATTCCATTTAATAGGTGTGTTAGTAATTGAATATTTATATATTATTCAATTGATGAGTGCGCTAAAAAAATAATTATGCATTATATTATGATAACAAAGTTTTTAATTGTATGTTTTATATATAAAACAATATAATAACTTTAGAATATGATTTTTATTTATGAGATATTGAAATTATTTTTTTACAAGGTTCTTTAAAAAATCTCAATTTTTTTAAAAGAAAAAAAAATAGCAAATTTTTAAACAGTTACTTGATTGTTCAAAAGTGGACAACAATTTTTTCGAGTTGAGAAATGTATTGTTGATTACCTATCAACCTATACTTATCATCATGTATGAGCCATACATCATTGACAATATCAACTTATTTATAAATAATATGAAAAACATATTTAATGGTAAAATTGTCCTTTAAAAATCATTGAGGATGAGTGAGCCTTCATAGTAATTATTTTTTCTAGCCTACCCTATTCGATAATTCTCCTTAATTACAATAAATGTGAGACTCACGCACCATCAATGTTTTGATAAATCAAGTGAAGTGCTTTAAATACTTTGAATTTTAAAAGTTTTAGTTAAAGGGTGATTTTGGTATTTAAGCCTATTAAAGTCCTACCCAAGAATTATCAGAAGAGACCACCATTTCTAATAACTATTTCATCCAAGCTCATCCTATCGGGTAATTCTCCCCATCAATAATGCCTTTACTCTTTGTTGCTTTTTTTTTTTTTGGTTGCATTATTTACTAAATAGACACGTCAAATTGCTTATACTCTTTTTACTTCAAAACCAATAAAATAATAGCATTTTGTTCCATTTGAGGTTATATTTATAATTTTAAATACATAAAGATTATTTTGTTGAAGTGGAGAATATTTTGGCCTTTTTTGTCATAAATGTTTTCATTTTAAATATCCAAATAAAATTAAAAAGATTCAAAAAATATTTATAGTTTAAATTTATTTTATTTCTTTCTCAATTACCTTTTTCATAAACTCTTTTATGCAAACAAAATCTTAAAATTTAAGGAATTATTACTTTTATTTTTTAAATTTTGATTAAAATATTGATATTTTTTAGTTTTTGTACATTTACTTTACTATATTTTCATTTCTTTTTTCCTTAATAACCAAATTACCAAAAGTAGGTTTTAAAAAAGCTAATTTATTTTTCCTCCCTTATCTTGTTGTGAACCAAAAAAGGAAAATTTTGCTTACTTTTTTTCCTTCATAGATTCAATATTTCTCCAAAGAATTATGGATCAATGTAGACTTGACAGGTGGATTCCATTCGCTGGTCATGTATGTGACATAACAGCCGGGTTGATTTAGCAGGACAGAACGAACCTCAGTGGAAAGATTTTTGGTGTTATTTTGTGGGCAGGTATCTTGGACCATCTCCTCCAATCTCTGAGCTTCAATCTCTGATTGGTCAGCCATGTCTGCAACCTCGTCATTCTCTGTATCAACTCCTACCTATATGACCCATTTGATCAGAAGAAGTAGGAGTAGAAGCGGAGGCGCAGTGGTGTTCAATGCCATTTCCTCTCTCAGAAAGTCTCATTGTTTGAGGCCGCAGTCTATGACTGATGTCTTTTTCAGGTACCCTTATGGAGCCACCAAGAGGCACTCGATTTTCACCAGTACTCGACCCTTTTCCCCTGTCATGGAGTGGCAGGACTGCACGTAATTTCATCTCCATCTCTGAAGCTTTTTCATATTTTGTTTTGTTTTTTTGGGTCTTCTAGGATCAGTTCAAAAAAATTGAGTAGAATCAGAAAATTGGATGATGATGATTTCTGGTTATTATTAACCTTGCTGTTTTTTTGGGTTATTTGGGTATGGTTGATTTTTTTGTGTCTAGGGTGAAACGGGATTTATGGAAGTGTTCATTATTGACCATTTTGATGAATTGGACAGACACCCATTTTGATTTGGTGCTCAATTCCTGAAACGAGTGCTTTGCTGCATCATTAGAATCATCAGTTCTGGTGGAGTTTGTAAACACCTGCTTGTTTGACTGCTTGGAATTAGGGCCTTTGAGTTTGAACTGAAAACTTCAATTCCAATTCATACCAATAGATCAAATTTGAAATCTAGAAGCCAATTTCCCTACTGGGTTCTGTAGAATTGGAGTTTTAAGCCAAACTCAATCTCTAGCAACCAAGTACAATCAACATGTCCCTTTTTGCATCAATATATAACCTTTCCATCTAAAGGCAGACTCTGCTTTCTCATAGTAATAGATCTTCCTTCATGGAACAATGTTAGTGGATGCAGTTGCCTTTTCTATTCATGTTTTTGCAGTTGCTTAATTAGTCTTTAGAGGGTTCTACAACTTCAGGTGGATGAGTCTTTACATGGATAGATAATTCTCTATACATCTAACCCAAGCTTCAAGCTTCAAGCTTCAAGCTTACTACTATTAATTAGAACATGTGAATGACTGCAGGGTGAGGACTGAAATCGACGTGCCTATTTCAGTTGCCTATAATTGTTATTCTGATCGAGAATCCATTCCCCGTTGGATGCCCTTCATTTCATCTGTTGAGGTAGGCTGAAACATAACTTGATTATGTATTCCCCTTTTGTATCTTTCTAATGTAAAGTTACCTAATGTCCAACCTGCTTTTCTACAATAGAAATTTGTTGGGAAAATCCCCTCTAAAAGAGAACCCCTCATTCATATTTAAAAGCATCCCAGTTCTTTATAACATTGACCAAGCAAATGATGGTTGGAGGGAAAATGCTGATGCAAACTTATTGATCTTCATGTTGGGTATATTTTTCTGTTTGTAATTCTAAGGCATAGTCTTTTCCAACAAATGTTCAATGTTATTATTAGGTTTATGACATATGAGACCAAGCTGTGAGTTTGCTCCCTACTAACATCTAGGGGTACTTAATGTAAGTCTGTTTGAACACAATTTGGTATAAATTGAACAGGTTTTGGAAGACAAGCCTGATCTATCAAAATGGTCGCTAAAGTATGAAGCATTTGGTCGTGATATTGAATTCTCTTGGCTTGCTCGAAATATGCAGGTAAGGATGTCAGTGTACCCTTTTTTTCCTCTCTTTTTGTCATAATATCGAGTCAAGCTATTTTTACTTCATTTGCAGCCAATCCCAAATCAAAAAATCCACTGGAGATCTCTGGAAGGTCTTCCTAACAGGTAACTGGAAATTTATGTTAGATGATCATAACACAAACAACGACATGGGCTTCAATGTAGAATTAATTTACAGATTCCTTTTTGTCTTCAATTGATTAATAAGCTGTTGTTCAAGTCTATACTAGGCATTACACAGCCTGGGAGAAAATCACTTTAGGTATAGGAAGGTTTAAAGGAATCTATATGTTGAAGAATCTTATGGAACTAGAAGCTTTGAGTTATAGGAATTGAGTGTATTTTTGCAGACATGAAATGAAACTGGCCATCTCTGAATTAGAAAACCTCTAAAACTGGTATTTCATTTGTTTTGATATCGGAATTTTGTTAACTTGATTTCTCATATGGCAGAGGAGCTGTTCGGTTTTATCCAAAAAGTCCTTCATCATGCACAGTAGAGGTGAGTTTACATTAAACTTATCCAATATCGGGTTTTAACTTAACATTAATGTTTCTATATTGCTCCAACTTTGTTGAGATGACCGATTTGTCAATGGAGCCGCCAAGAGGAATGATAATTAGCATAGAAAGAGCAAAGAAATCTTTTTATTGATCTTATTCTCTTTGATTGTAATCCATTCTGCTTGTGGGTAATTTTGGGGGAATGGTCACAGGGAATGAAATATTTCTTTTATGTCTTCTACTTTTGGGTGGCTTAAATTTCAGTGGTAGACCCTAATGACTAAATTTCTCCATTCCAGCTAACAGTATCATATGAGATTCCTCAGGTCTTGATCCCAGTGGCATCGGTAAGCATTCTTCACTTAGATCCAAACAGGGGCTTCTTAAATCACTTAATGTACATGTTTGGCTGCAAAGAAAAAGATCAAAAGAAGATGAAGTAACATTTTCTCTCTAATGGTGATTTTATTCAGGCACTGCGGCCTTTTCTTGAAGGCTTACTTCTACGTGGGTTGGAACGGTTTGCCAAGTTCGCAAAAACCTATCATGCTGACTCCACAGTTTGATTACCTAAACTCAATGGTAAGCCTCACGGTGGTTGATTTTTCATCATTGATATCATTAATGTGTTAATATGAAATATTATTAAGATGGAAGTTCTAATCTCTTTGTTGTAAGGGAAAACTGTTGATGTCAAACCATGTAGTAATTTCATAACCATGACAAGGAAAAATGTATCGATTAGACAATTGAATATTCAGAAGTGCCAATAATACTCGATTTGTTTTCTAACCGTTGAGAGGGTTGATCTGTCTATTCTCTAGACTATATATATAAGACTAGACAAGATTTCATGGATATATACGATAAAGTCAGTGAACAATCAACATAGAGATGAACAGAGGGGGGAAGATATAATGATTGTTGCTCCTGTTTCCAAATTAAGGGGCCCAAAATGGAGACCGACAAAAGGAGAGAGTGTAGAGAATAGATGTCAAATTCTGTCATTGAATGTGAACATAGAGATCATTATACACATGGAACAAATGGATGGTCACTGGTCACTCTGGACTTGATGCCAAAAATAATCCATAATGACTTAGCAGACAACAATAAATCTAACTTTATTTACCCCCAACCTTCCACTCGTTATATACATGACCCAGAAAAACTCACCGGCCAGAGCTAAACACCAGCACCTACAAAACTGCTAGCTGCTTTTTCGAGCATTAAACTGAAGCAGCTACAAACAGTATACCCCTCCTGACAAGAGAGGTTTTATTCAAATAATTATATGTACATCCATCATCGGTTGCCATTGTTGTCCAATAAGCTCCTCAAACTGCAAAGGGCCTCCATGGAGATGTTGCAGCACCTGAATCTGCGTTGTCGTGGAGGTGTTGGTTCAAACTGATCAGGAGAAGAAAAACAAATGACAATAACAGTGACATTGTCAAATGTGTTGAGGCGCAGAGCCTCCATGACAAGGTCCCTTGCAGACTGCTCTGGGTCATCATGCCGCTGTAGGCCACGACGCACAAGGCTAACTGCCTCCTGACTAGACATCTTATCCCAAATACCATCACACCCTATGATGAGGAATTCGTCCTCCTCTGTTAATACCACCTGCCTGAATTCTGGCTCTGCAATGAGCGGTGATGCAGAGCCCCGGGGGAACTTCATATCCCAGTCCCCCAGTGCTCGGGTTACTGATAAAACCCCATTGAGATACTCACCACCATCAACATCACCATCAACAAAACCTCCCAATTCCTCAACACGCTTCCGTTCTAATGGGTAACTAGGTCTATGGTCTTGAGACATGTCTACTGCCTGACCTTTTCGACAAAGAACTGCCCGGCAATCACCAGCATTGGCAACCATTAGAGTTCTGCACAAATTAAAAAAGGAAGTAAATAATCAAACAATGCCTCAAACGATTACATGGACAATCAAAACTAAGAAAGTGCTGGGGCAACTAATTCCTCCTACAGTTGGAACATTTGCTAGTTCAAGCAAAGTCCAACAAAATGATGCATAACACCTACTACCCAGCATCTAACTTGTTAATCCTAATCATTAATTTACCTCCCAAATATCAGAGCAGTAAGTGCTGTTGTCCCAGAAGAACTGCTCACGCCACTATCATCTGCCAAAGCTAAATCAGCCTGAAGAAATGCCTTCCGGACAGAATTTTCAACCCTCTCCAAGAAAACATCATTAACTTCAGATGTGCGAGGAAAGTTAGCATCTTCAAAGAAAAATCTGTCCACATTTTTTCTGACATAAGCTGCAGCTTCAGGTCCTCCATGACCATCAAATACCTGCATAATATCCAACCTCAATCAGTTCTAACCTAACTCAGATGCAGGCAATAAGAGTAGTCGGTAGACCCAGAATACAATTCAATTACCCCATAAAAAGCACATGGGTTCGGGAGCCTAGAGACTGAACCCAAGTGCATAGATAGATCATCTATCCTTATATGCTCATCTTCCATGTACCTCCTTGGTCCAATGTCAGCAAAGCTACCAGATCGGATGCAAGGGACAAATTGCACAATAGCAGATTCAAGAGTAGCGTCTGGATTTTTCTCAGGAGATTTTATATCCTAGGACAAAAAAAAAAGGGAATTATATGTCAAGTGTTTTCCCTCAGAAAATCTACTATTTATAAAGCCACAAGTGCTATCACTCAGATGATCAGATCAAGATAAACAAAAAGAAAACCAAAGGCCGTTCATGGCCAATTATTGCAGAAAATCACATAAGAAGCAATTTCCCCTGAAACTAGACAATAAATATTTTAAAAATTATATATAAATTATTTTTTTTTCTCTCATAGGAAGGGGAAATTTTGCTTTCTAAAAAAATTCCACTTGATCCTTCAAAACAACATATAGATATCATGACTTTTAATCACAACTGCAAGTAAACTAAAATCACATACAAAAAAGTTCAATCAAAATCCAACTAAAATTTCGAGAAAACACTAAAAGGAAAAATAATCTTAGGTAGTTTAGGTCATGATCGTCATCTAAACTTTTCCTCAAAAACACCTATCCGATCAGGATTTCGTCAATCAAGATCGATTTAGCCTAACGAGATTACCTTTACCCACGTTATTTCGAACTCTATCCGAATAGTTCAACCAATTTTCAACAAAATTCAGTTTTGCTTCTACAATCAAACGATCTGACCAATTCTCAACAGAATTCAAGCTCGCCGTACAACATATGAAGCTCAAATCCTTCTTCACAAGGATGAAATCCCCACAGCAACAAACATAAAACAAAAAACAAAAAACAAAAAACAAAAAACCAAAACCAAAACCAAAAGCTCACCACTTGAGTGCCGGATGAATCAGCCGAAACCGAATCCGAAGCGCAAATCGGATCAAAACTCGGAGAGGAAAGAGACGTCGAAATTGCCACCACGTCCTCGATATTGTTTTCTCTTGCATAATATTGAACGTCCAGCACTGGAACCCTCTGTTGACACACAACCTCAGCCTCCGCTACCATTTTTGCTTCAAAATCATGCCAACAAACACAACACTTGGAAATCTTGATCGCAAGCGCTCTACTCCTTATAATTTTCTGAAATTTGCTCGCAGTTTCTCGCGTTTTCTTCAGACAGAAATATCAAAGTCTGAGGCAGGTCGATTTGAACTGATTTTTATAGAGATGAAACGTAAGAGTTGTGGGAGACTGGGAACCGGCGGCCACCTGTAAAGTCCGGGGTGCAGATAGACGCGTGTCCATCTCGGAGCCTTAGGATTCTAGACACCGTTTTCACACACGCGCTTGCTGAACACGTGAATATTTCCAGGTAGCCGCGTGAGGTTTGACGAGTGGAGAGGGCTAATGCGGTGTGAATTGACCAAAACGCCCCTCTCTTTGAACCGGTCGGTCTGTTGACTTTTTTAACACCACCTTGCGTCAGCTGAAATTTTGGGTTTTCATCATTGTACATCATTAGAGCGTTTATTACTTGTCATTAACATAACAGTTTTCATAATGCACAATCATTAATATCATAATTAAGGATTTTCGATGCTGTTCTTATACATTTTTTTCTGATATTTTTTAATTTAATGATTAATGATGAGTTAGTAAGGATAATTCGGGCAGTAAGGGGAAAATTAGGAAAGTAGGAAAGTAGGAAGTAATTGCCGAGGAGGAGGCTTGCGTTCACATTTGGTTGACGTGGGAAGACGACTTTATTGATGCAAGAGTCAGAGTGCCGTTGTTTATTATTTGACAAGGAGCACCCTCGATTTCATACGAAATCACGAAACAGCCCCTCATGAATCATGAATTCACGATCACCCACCAACCTTGTAGTTCATGCCAAACGTAAGAATATACGCGTAGACAGAAGATGTGATATGATGACATGATTAATTAAATTAACGTCACATGCTGGCTTTTGTTGAGTGGTGTTTATGGACCTTTTCGATTTGAATTTTGTGACTCCTAGGCAAACTGCCACTTAAACGACTTCGTTTTGTTTTAAAATGCTGACCTATCTGTGATATCATTGGATTTGGGAGCCAAGGTCATTATTATTGGACATGCTTGGAAACGTTTCTAAAAATAATTTTCAATATGTATATAAATAATTTTATTTTGATATTTAATATCCATTTTTAATTTTTTAATTTTTGTTTTTATTTTCATTTAATTTATTTCTAAATCCCCGTTTGAATTATATTTCTAAATATGATTTTCCTAATCATTTATCATAGTACTTTTCAATTGTTGTAAGCAAACAGATATATCGATAGTTTAATAAATATCGGTAAATATTTTGACAAAAATATCGATCAAACAAAAATTGTTTAAAATTTATAAAAAAATACTTAGAAAACTTTATAAAATAAGTAAGAATGTATATATTAAAGTTATTTTATAGGTGTAATTGATACAAGTATGATTAAAGATAATATTTGTCAGATTTTTATAAAAAAAATTAGTCTAAATTCCTTTAATATATTTATATTCATTTATTTTAAAATTTTAAAAATACTTCTATTAAAACATATTTTATTACATTTTAAATTAAAAATTAAATTGATTTATATAAATATTTTATTTAAAATTTAATTTCTAAAATTTTATTACAAATTTGTGGTGACAACTTTTTCTAATAAATTAATTGATTTAAATAATTAAAATATTAATAATTTATAAAATATTACGATTTCATTATTTTTTTTATATTGTAGCAATTTTTTAGTAAAATTATATTTTTAAATGATAGTCATTTTTTAAATAAGATTAATGAGATAAATATGAAATGTAATTTAAAATAAAATATAAATTAAAAATAAATAATTAAAAAAATGATATATATATATATATAAAGGCGATTTTTGAAAAGTTGCTAAAAAATCAGCAATTTTTTTACGCCACCCGTTTGCATGCACGTTGTCCCATTATCGATTTTATCATCAATTTTTTTTCTTTGTTACCTATATATTGATGATGATTTTGGAGATTTTTCACCTGCTCGATTATTGGATCGTCACCATTGATAAACGATTTTTCACTAATATTTCAGTGATAAATTCCAATTTCGATTGTTCAAACATTAGTTCTAAGTTTACTTGTATCTCACACTTTTGATGACTCCAATCTTTTTCCATTTTTTTTTCTTTTCTTTTCTTTAAAAAAAATTAAACTTTTTTTTAGTGTCATTCATGTAGGAGTTCATAGACGAACTTTTCTAATAACTTATGCTTTGTTAATAGAAGGCGGTAGTTAGACATAACCCTAATTTTCAAGGAAAAAATAGTTATGGTAATCTTAAAGTATTTACCACAATTCATGTTAGAATTTGTTATCAAATTAGAAGGTACGTTGGGATGGGTATGCTTCCAAGATTTGTAATACCCAAGTGTCACAATCAACTCTAGAATGCCTAATGCTCAACCAAGTCATTGCCTCTCCAGAAACCAACTTTGGATGGTTGGGTTTCAAACCCACTTCCTGTCGTGGGTGTTGAATTGAATCTCCCCTTTTGACCATTTGTCTTTTGGGCATTGTTCTGATCCCTCTATTCCCCCGTGAAAATGATCGGAAATATCAGTACATTGTCTGCTGTCAAAGGAGAGAATTTTTTTATTGATATCTGCAAGTAGGTAAACACAAGTTGCTTAGCTAATCCTCTGAAGGTTTGACCTTTAATACACTCTTTTGGTTCATAGGTTGCCAGATAACCATGTCAAAAATCATTGTGTTATGGAATCTCTGGTTGGTTTGGCATACACGGCCCTCTGTGGAGTGTGTACTTCCCTATCTTGGTTAGGTTTGCCCAATACTTTACATTATAGTAGGACACTGGGCTTCTGTTTAGATGTATTTATCCTTTACCCTCTTTTTTTTATGTATAAAAAATTGGGTCTAGAGCATCATCCATTGGAAAATGGTTATAGAAAACTATGGGTTTGGTGGTCCAACTCCCACACCCACTTGCCTGGCCTTGAAAGGTCTAGATTGGGCAGCCAGAAGGGTCCAAGCTTCCAAACATGCAGTGCTGGAATGGTTTGTGGTCTAGAATTTTTGTGCTTTTTAGCTTTGTTTTGGGGCTTAGTTGCTTCTCAATCGACACCCAAAGCTTTCTTGATCTAAAGGTTGTTTCACCCATTCGAGGTGAACTGAGAAGCTACGCAAGCGTGCTGCTGGCTCAAATTCATGATAACTAGAGGCTCATAACTGCGGGCTTTCCCTTTCATTACCGCCCAAGCCTCTGTTTTTATTGGGGTGTTGCTCTCCCTGATCACATGGCTCCAACCCCGTCTTAGTCAATGTGTAAAATAATGATAAATACGAGCTTAATAGAAAAATCAAAACTAAGGATTATCATTCATTTTTTTTCGCCTATATATTTTAGCCCTAGATGCACTATGTAATGTGCAAAACATGTGCCCAATGGCTAATAATTTGTTGTGTAGATGCATTATTCAATGCTCCACCTTGGAAGCTAGCAACCATGAAAGGAGTAGATTTGAAAAGAGGGGTTGATGGTAGGATAGACCTTCATGAAGATTAAAGAATGGTTGGCTTTGAGAAAAATGTGTGATTATAATAATGTGGAACAAATATGGGATGATTTTATTGTGACAGAGGCACGTTTGTATGATGAGAAATGACTTCCCAAATTGTACCAAATGTGCAAAGCAAAAGCCAAGCTCTCACCTACCATCCCTGGGTGAAGGGATCAATTTATATTCATATATATATATAAATTATCCCTGTCCGGCTGTCCCTGGCACCATCCACATCCCCTAAACTAGTCCCTACTCCTTTTAGGTTTCTTTCCCTTTCCCACCTCTTGGTTTTCCTCCCACTCATCCCAACTCTTTCCACTCGTATCATGTGGGATAAAAGAAGAACATGACGTGGAGGAGGGAAGGAAGGTGAAGGATAGAAGATGAAAATGGGAGTTATGATCTTTGTAAGGAGGTTAAAGAATTCAACCTAAAGTCTATCTACCCTTCTTTTTTTTTTTTTCAATAAAATTTAAATGTAAAAAAAATATTTTGCATTTTATCCTCACCCATCCGATCACCCAAAATCTTAACCCTATCTCACTTTTTCTTTATCTTTTTTCTTCAACTTTTTTTTCTTTTTTTTTTCCATTGTCCTTCCTTTCTTTCTTTTTTTCCTTCTTTTTCATTTTATTCCTTAAAAAAAAAAAAAAAAAAAAAAAAAAAAAGGAGTCATGACCAGTCGCTACTGCCACACGCACTCAATTTTATTTATGTTTTTTTCCAATTTTTTTTAAAATTTTTTAGGAGAAAGAAGAAGGGAAAGGAAGGAAGGAGGAAAATAAAGGAAAAAAAAAAAAGAGATGGGGATAGGGTTTTGGGTGAGAAGGAAAAAGGAAGAGGGCGTTTTTGACTTTTCATATTTAAGATTTATTTATATATATATATATATATATATAAAGATGAGGTGGAGAGATTTTAAGTAACTGTTTCTAGGTTATTTGAATAAAGGATAAGTAAAAACCTAATTTTTAAAATTTAACCTTTAATACTTTTTGTCTCATTTTTTATTAAAATATTCTCATTATTTTTTTTATAAAAATAACATTTCCTTTGAAAATTTATATATAAATATTTGAAATGGTAAAGGGTATTTATGTAAAAAAAAATTCAAATAAAAATATAAAAAAGATTAGATTCATAATTTGAGGATTATTTTATCATTTTAATCGAATATTTCTTTAAGATTTCACTAACTTGGGCTTTATAAGATTTATAAGATTTATTTAAGCCCATGAGCTGCCTATTCAAGCCCAACCCATCACCACAAGGAATCTGTTCAGTAGGGGTTCGGGCTTAACAGATGGATGAGCAAATTGAGCCCACTAACCTGGGCCATTATCGTGTTTAATTTAGTTAGCTTGAGTACGAGAAACCTGAAATCCATTGAAAATCATTTGAATAAATTTGTGTTAAGAATAATTACTTACTTTTTACTCTTCATATTAAGAGTCTGTTTGGGAGTAAGTACGGTTAAAACATTTTTATCTATAACAGTATAATATATTATATATGAAAAGTTGATTTTTGAAAAAAAAAAAAAAGCCTACTAATCATCTAGAAATCACCTTGAGTGGTTTTTAAAACTTTCAAAAATTTATCGAACACTTAATATAAGTACAAATTTATATTCAGATAATAGTAATATTTTTTTATAATTCTGCTATATTATCACATGATCAAATTTGTTGAACATTAATTTCATCAATCTCTTAAAACTCACGAGTGTAGAAGAACTCGTGGGAGACATACTTAGTTCTAGTTGTGTATATATTTACAAAATATATAGTGCATCATGTACGAGCTCACGTAAAACGATAAATTATCATATTTTATAATAGTAATTTATATATAAAAGTTTTTTATTTAAAAAAAAAAAAAGCGTATCCAAAATATACTTCATATTTTGTATTTTAAAAAAAAAAAAAATAGTAATAATTTTTTTAAATCATAATAAAATATAAAAGTTAAAGACACTTTCCCAAAACTCATTCAAATCCAACTTCTCTACTTTTATTTATTATTATTATTATTTTTTACTTCTAGTGAACGAACTATATTAGAAAAATTATCAGATATGATTTTTTTTATATGAAAACGCTTAAACTTTCTATATGTATTTATTGATGAATTGACATTCCATTTGGAAAGTTTTCGATCTATAAGAGAAAATATAATACGGAATAAATATTTCATGAGACGTACAAGTTCCTATAAGACAAATTCTTATATTTTATAATAGGAATTTGTATACAAAAGTTTTTTTTATTTTAAAAACAAAAAATAAAAAGTGTATCCAAATTGAATATACTTCATATTTTCCATTTTAAAAATTAAAAAAATAGTAATAATTTTTTTAAATCATAATAAAATATAAAAGCTAAAGACACTTTCCCATTACTCATTCAAATCCAACTTCTCGACTTGTAACATAGAAGAAGATAAAAGATGAATCAAATACTCCTATTGATGCCGTACAAAGCAAGATTCATTCTTAGGCTAAGCAAAGTCCACATCGTAGCTGCCAAAACAACACTAATTTCTTCTATTTTTTTAAGACTTGCACTATTTCAACAACTAGCAGATGCTAATTTCCTATTCATGTGGTCCGGCTTTGATCAGTTTGACGAGAAAATTTGAAAAAAGAAAAAGAAAAAATCAAAGATGGAGATGGTCAAATAATGTGGGTGGTGACTTGGTACGATCATTATCAGCATACTTTTCGAAAGAGCCAATCATAATTGTTTTCATTTAAACCGCAATCACCAGCCTGCTGTTTTCAGATTCATCCCTATCCATAACTCACCAATCTGATTCTTCTCCTCCCTTTCTCTTCCTGCACTTTCTGAAATTCCTGCTTGCTACAGGATGCCATGCTTGTTATTTTAGTAGCCACTGGTTTTAGATAAAGTGAGTGAAAAATAAAACCAATAATTGTTGAAAATTATTTTAATATTTATAATTTATAAATTAGGGTTTTACTTCTTTGTTAATAATATTTATGATTAAAATATTATCTTCTTTTGTTGAAAATATAAAAATATTTTGTATATATTAATATTATTTTAGTTCGTATAATTCACTATTTTTTTATAAAAAAATTGTTAAAAATTTAATTATTTTAATTAAATTTTTTTGTTTTGAAAAATGAGTAACATAAAAAATTAAAAAAAAATGATAAAAATAATGTTTTGATTCATAAATTATATAATATTAATATATTAGTGACCACGTAAATAAATTTAAAAAAGAAAAGAAAAGTCATTAGTTTTCAACTTTTCATTTATAGTACGTGGTGGTCAACATCAAAGTTCAAATCTATGAAGGAAGCAACAAAAGGAGGTAGATAGACTATTCTTATCAAAAATTTAATTTAATCAATCACCGTCCAAACCTAAGAAAAAGTAGGTTTGACCACGTTAAAAACCGTGTTTGATCAAATAAAAAATGCCATCTAAGACCATGAGTTTTTTTTTTTTTTTTTTTTTTTTTTGCGGTATTTTAATGATTAGTAAGAGTGTTGACCTAAAGTTTAAAGTTTATATTATACTTTATCAAGCCTTGCCTTATAAAGGAAGGTGCAAAAAATAATAATAATAATAATAAATAAATAAATAAATATAGTCCTACAAGCCATTTTATATAGGCTTACAAAGTTATTTAGACCCATTTAATATATATTTTTATTTTCAACGTGATTACAAGCCTAAATTAAAGTTATAATTGTAATCTTTTAGTATTTTTAGTATTGTGAAGTTAAGGAAATGTTCTAATAATTTTTTAAATCTTAAAAAAAGCTTTTAATTCTAAAAAATTTATCGATGTTATGCTTGTTCAAGCTTGCAACAACGAGATTTTAAATTGTGCACTAATCTTCAACAACTTACTCAAGTTATAATAACGCATCTTTCCAAATTAAAAACCTCACCTTCATTATGTTTTTATAAGTTAAACAACGTCATCTTCGTTGTTTTTTTTAACTCAAATAACACACTTCTTAATATAACATACCTTCAAATCAAATTGGGCACCTTTAAATAAACGTCAAATTGGGCATTGTAATCACAAAACAACTCGGAGTAATGTTGTGCATCTCTCTTGTGCATTTTAACTTAACATAACACACTTTCTATTTTCAACATAAAAAAAAATAAAAAATAAAAACAAAACAACTTTGCGTGTATCTTCATACTGTTGCACACGCCAAAGCTTATTTGCTCTATTTCTTATATTTTTTTAATTCCCAAACTTAGTTTTTTTTCCATTAAAGAACCCTCAACACTACTAAATAATTTTTTTTGTACCCCAAGTGAATTATATCCAAAAATTTAACTGATGAATATACCCAAAATTAATTAAAACATCTCAAAACAAAAACTATTAAAACTTGGATTTTTATTCATTCCATTAACACACTATGTATCCATTCAGGTACATTGATGTATCTTTATATATTACGAACACTAGTACTTCCTACTTTTATTGTTATTATAAAACTTCTATACATAAAAAAACATAATCTCTCTAGTCCTTAATTATAGTACAACCTCAACTCTCTTTTGACAAATTTATTTGCAACTTAGCTTATAGAAAACCATTTTATAGAAGGGATAAGTCACAACTTGGTAGGGAAGAGTTTATAAGATACTTATGTAAAATGTTTTATACAATTTAGAATAACAATTCATATAAATCACAAAATTTTCACTTCGTATATATAATTATATTATATCCAATAATAAGTATCAGACACTATGCACCTTTCTTGAACAAACTCCTTCTACAACCCGTAACAATAATATTGATTGAAAAGTATTTTGAAGTTCTCATTGAGGGATATTTGTTTGTTCAACCCCTTTTTAACTAATTTTTAAAGTGGCAAATGATTGTTGTAACAACCAAGTAAATTAATCACTAATTTCCAAATTTTCAGCCACTCTCTTCAAGCACAATAAGTAAACTATCAGCTTGCTTTTCAAAATAACAGACTCCACCACTTCTTATTCTCAATTAAATAAATTCATTAATTTTCATCAATAAAATTAACAAAATTAATCAAACCCAAGTCATTACAATAGCCTACATCTAACACGTGTCATGTCTGCTCATGGCTATGTGCCCATTATACACTACAAGTCCTAATAACGCCTTGCACTTATTCGTGAAGAGGTTTGATGTATCAAGACTATGCATTGGCTATCCCACAGTCATTACCCTTGAGTTGTTCCTAGTGAGGCTACAGCCCATCCTCCCCCTTAAAGGACATTCTAAGTCATTTCCAATATGTTAGAGTGAGATCTCAAATATGTTTCCATAAGTATAATGAATTTTCTCTAATTATAGAAAATTTGGAAAAGTGTCCATCACTTGGAAAATTCTTGAACTTCTAGCAACTTAAGAAACTCATTAAAGTACCAACTTCCAACACTTGTCATGTTAAGCCCACATGAGTGTACCACCACACACTCCCATCACATGTCATGGCCCGGCCAACTTATGCTTCCAACACTTGTCATGCCCCAACTTATGCAACGTATACCAACAATACTGTGTGCACTCAAGCCATTCAGCCTCTGCTTTGATCTCCTTAAGGCCGTCTTAACGAAGTTTCCACCTGTGTGCGTCTTTGAAAGCCATAACCGCTACCATGAGTAAGTTTTCAAAGTCACAACATGACATTGCTTAAGTTTAGGCAAGCCAACACCAACATATTTATGAATCCTATTTTGGCTCCTTCTCATGTGAAATTAGGGAAGGATTGACTGTTTCAGAAATTTCTTTATGTGGTTGAAAATGATTGGATTAATTAACTAAAATGGACTTTAATACTCTATTCAAATGGATAAAACACTAGAAAAGAAAAATAATAATAAAGAAACAAAAAAGAAAGAGAAAGTTGAAAGCAGCGTTTGAATGGTCAAAAAGAAGAGACTGTGGAAAAGGATTTGTTAAATTAATTTAAAAAAAAAGGACATAAATGTTTGGGCTCTTTCTGTTTTGTTGACTGCCAATTTGCCATCAATCTCAGACAGGAATGTCCTAACACCCTCCCTTCTCTCTCTCTCTCTAGAAATCCACAGGTTTAACAGATTTGATCAATACCCTTCAGCTGAAATCGCTTCATTTGCCTGTTTCTGAGTTCGGGTCATGCATTTTTCTCCGAACCACCGATCTCTTCCGCTTCAGAGAATCCTGACCCATTCGGTATATATATATTTTTTTTGGAATTTTTTTCCCTTCTTGTGTTTGAATTTGCTGTGTTTTGTTGATTTTTTTTTTCCCGGTGTTTGTGGGTTTGGATAAGGTGATTTTTCATTGTGATCTTTCAAGATCTTCTCTTTTATGGGTTTTCATTTTTTTTTAAAAAAAATTGAGGTTTTTTCTTTTTCTTTCCCTTTTTGTGGGGGGTTTGTGGTCTGATGTTCTGTTTGGTTGCTGAGGAAGTCTGGGAAAGGGAAGGGAAAAAAAAAACTGAAATTTTTAGTTGCACAGGAATTTATTTTTTTCTTTTTTTTTTTTTTTTTACTGAAAACTTGAGCTATGAAGAACTTTAACCAGGGGGTTTTTTTTTTTGAAATTTTTTGTTTACTGGTGTTTTCTCAGCTACCAACCGGGTGTTTTCGGGAATTTCTTATTTTTTGTTTGTCTAAAATAATTGCTCTCTTTCTCGTTCTATTTTTAGCTGTTTACTTTTGGTCTTATGGGGTTGAGTTTTTTTTTTAAACAAATTTGCTCAGCCCTCCATTTGGTTGCAGAGAAAATGGAAGAAAAGGAGAAAAAAAATGTTGAATTTTGTGTTTATGTCGTTTTATGTCTCTGTAAATGGAAATTCCTCGACCTCAAAGCTCAATAGTTGACAATAATAGTATGAAGGTTAAAGATTCAAGCTTTTAAAAGCTAGCATTATCATTTCTTATCTTTTTCCAATAACTATGTAAATTTGGATTTTGTACATGTCTATTATTGGCTTCTCCCGAGAATCATGGATTTAAAATGAAGCTGATTTGGTCAATTTAGGTTTTCAATTATTGAACTATTTATGCACTACTCCTTTGACAACTTCATGTTTGACAAGAACAATTTCAAAATTTTTTATTATTGATACTGGCCATTTCTGTTTTTGTCCAAGTTCATTAGATGATTTATCTAATCAGGTTGTACATCTAAGTAGAATCTTGTTCCATTTATGTTCTCTGGTTGTCCTCCGTTTGTGGGAACATAGAGTTTGGTGATTATGGGGTATATGCGGCTGGGCTTGTATTAGGTATAGTTTGTTTTTTTTATGAAGGAACTATAAGGTAGGTGTGTTTTCTGCAGGTAAGTTATAGACTTCTATAATCAATTTGAGAGTAATCGGGAAGGGGATCTGCTCAATTCTCTTTTCTTGAGCTAATGGCTTCAGTAAGCATAGCGCCTGCTTCTGGGTTGAGAGAACCCAATGGGAATACTGTTGGTGTTGATAGGTTGCCTGATGAGATGAATGACATGAAAATTAGGGATGACAAGGTGGATCATGTGGTTCCTTTGCTTCATTTTTTCTTCTTCTTCTCTTTTTGATTTATTGTTGGGCCATCTTAAATCTGTCTTGATATCTTGTAGGAAATGGAAGCTACTGTGGTGGATGGTAATGGGACAGAGACTGGTCATATAATTGTAACAACTATTGGAGGGAAAAATGGCCAGCCAAAGCAGGTAAATTTTTGTGATGTTATCCCTCTTTTTGGACAACTTGGTTATGTGATTGCATGATTTTTTATCATGACACAAATTTTCCCTTTTATAACTGTAGACCATCAGCTATATGGCAGAGCGTGTTGTTGGGCATGGATCTTTTGGAGTAGTGTTCCAGGTAAGAGTTTGGTGAGTGGGCATCTGAGTAATGGCCTGTGTGTTCAGGCTGAAACAAATTTTATGTCTTGATTTGGTCAAATAAGGATATATATGCTTCTTTTATGCAGGCAAAGTGCTTAGAGACTGGTGAAACAGTTGCAATTAAAAAAGTTCTTCAAGACAAGAGATACAAGAACAGAGAGTTACAGACTATGCGTCTTCTGGACCACCCTAACGTTGTGTCGCTGAAGCACTGTTTCTTTTCAACAACTGAAAAGGAAGAGCTCTATCTTAATTTAGTGCTTGAGTATGTCCCTGAGACTGTTCATCGGGTGATCAAACACTACAATAAGATGAACCAGAGGATGCCAATGATATATGTGAAACTTTACACTTACCAGGTTTGTATTATATATATATATATAGTCTGATTTTATTAACTTTGCTGTTTTTTATTTTTATTCCACAATCCTGTTGAATTTATAGCTTTATATGGCACTATTTGTATAACATTGTTATGTTTGCTATGGATTTGTTGTTCATGAAATTGTTATTATTGATTCACTTGTGGCTCTCATTTGTGTGTTTATTTACTGAATTTGATTTTTCTACAGATTTGTAGAGCGCTGGCTTACATTCATGGTGGTATTGGAGTATGCCACAGGGATATAAAACCTCAAAATTTATTGGTATGTTAACGAGTAAATGTATTACTTCATGTTCCACTAAACTGTTCATTTTACTCGTCATTCTTTAATTATTTTTACATTTATCTTGTCATTTCTTTCTCTAATTATAAGATTATAACACTTCACTTTTTGGAACAGGTTAACCCACATACCCACCAGCTGAAGCTATGTGATTTTGGAAGTGCAAAAGTTTTGGTTGGTTTTCTTGCATCCTGGAATGATTATGTAACTCTCTTTTATATGTTGGTGATATCTGATGATTTAATTAGTTATCTTTTAAAAATTTTGCAGGTAAAAGGGGAATTGAACATATCTTACATCTGTTCTAGGTACTATCGAGCACCTGAACTTATATTTGGTGCAACCGAATACACCACAGCCATTGATATCTGGTCAGCCGGCTGTGTTTTGGCTGAACTACTGCTTGGACAAGTAAGCAACACATTGTACATGGCTTATGCCTTACATTTTTTATTTCCTTTTTAATATGTATGCTAATAAGTACTTATCTTTTGATGTCAGCCTCTCTTTCCCGGGGAGAGTGGAGTGGATCAGCTTGTGGAAATCATTAAGGTGATCATACTGTCACATATCTCAGCCATTAGAGCTTCTATTTGAGTTGTATTGGATTCCACATTATTCTTAGAGAGATATCTAAAATTGGTTAGACTAAAATCTAGGCAAGTTGATGATCCCTAACCCAGAGGAAACTGCTCACTGCATTCTTAGTTGAGAATGATCATGATCGGTGTAGTGTTAATGTGGTAATTATCCAATTGGGTTGTCATCCTGGGAGAATCTCTTTGGGCATTCATTGGTGGTTCCACAAAAAGCATTTTGTTCATTTCTATTGGACCCATGCAATGTGGGGCTGAGTCTGCAGTTGCTCCTTTCCATCTTGTTTGTGATTTTAGTATCCATCCCTTATTAATGTGTTTTCTACAATATTTTCTTATTTGCATGCAGGTTTTGGGCACCCCAACAAGGGAGGAAATTAAGTGCATGAATCCCAATTACACAGAATTTAAATTCCCACAAATTAAAGCCCACCCATGGCACAAGGTACTGGATAGAAGCAGGATATTACTTCAATTCTGCTATGCTTCTTACAACCTCACGAATATTGATTTTCATTCTTATTGTACCTCCTATCAGATATTCCATAAGCGGATGCCCCCTGAGGCCGTCGATCTTGTCTCAAGACTGCTGCAGTACTCTCCGAACCTTCGTAGCACAGCTGTGAGTAGATTGAATTTCTAATGAGCTATGCAATCATTATTGTTCTAGTTTTGCTGTCTTTGCTTCCTTCTGGCAATGCCGTACTAAGCCATTTTTGCTTGTGTTATGGTCATCCTCTGGCATGCCCATTATTTTTTTCTCGAGTCAATAAATGTGTCTTCTGCAATGACAAGCAATAGAGGAGGCTTTTTTCCTTTAGATTCTTAGTTACGACATTTTCTTATAGATAACTTATATGCTGTGATTCCTGGAAGGCATGTGAAGACAGTTGGATCCAACCTCTTCTTTCAAACTTGAATTTTTGACTTGATGTTTATTTATTTTCTATGCAGCTGGAGGCTTTGATCCATCCCTTTTTTGATGAGCTACGTGAGCCAAACACCCGTCTGCCAAATGGACGTTTCCTTCCCCCATTGTTCAACTTCAAGCCTCATGGTACAAATTATTTTAAAATTATTCTTTTTGCTGTTTTTTATCCCAGTGAAATGGCTGACCAATGTTTGTTATTGCTGCTTCGACTGATCAGAACTAAAGGGCGTGCCTGTGGATATGTTGGTGAAGTTGATCCCAGAACATGCGAGAAAGCAATGTGCCTTCCTTGGGTTGTGATGCGGTTCTTTGTAATTGATGAGTGTTCACAGCAGAAAAGTGCAGTCTGCCATCAAGAAGTAGCTATTTTTTAATTTTCTCCTCTTCATTTGTTCTTTCTACCTTTTAGTTTCCCTGGTATTCATTTCTTGTTTCTAAAAGCAGATCAAGCAAGCTATGCTTTATATGTTCCCAAATTATAACAGTATATTGAATGCAAAGATTGTTTTCTTCTTTTCAAGTATAATTTGCTTCACCACTACCAAATGTCCTTCCACCCATTGCACTACTCAGGCTGAAGCTAATAACCAATTCTTCATTTTCTATCAAATCTAACCCCGTGTTGAAGGCAAAAGTGTGAAAAAATGTGAATGATACTCATTTGCCCTAGTTTATGAAGGGCAAAGGAGAGGCACAGTATGTGATTGCATGAATATATGGTGCTCCACCCCCCTTCATCCTCAGGTTGAAGTTATAGTGCCTTGTGTTGAAATGGGGTCATGTTATCATTTCCTGCTGAATTTTTCCGACCATCTTTGCTCCCTCAGCATCCACTTCATTGAAATAATGATAATAATAATAATAAATAAAGGAAGGTGGGTATTGAAAGAGAGAAGAGGGATGTGTTTGACAAACACCTTTTCAGAAACCAACCTGGGTAACACAGTTGATCTGAAAATTCATTCAATGAGCTGTTATGTAGAATGATAAAAACTGATTTACCAGTCAAGATAAAAAACTGGTATGGGTCTGATTTCTTGATCTGAATGAGCTGTTAGGTAGAATGATCAAACTTCTTCCTTCAATCAATATCATGGACCACACAATTCTGCATATTTAACTTCTACGCTTGCTCTCAAATCAAAGCCTTGAAAGGTTGCAACCCAGCTTTACACATTTGTATCAAAATGTGTCCATTTGTAGAACAAGGGTTTCAACCAAAATTGTCAATCGAAAAGAAATTTGAGTCCCATATGTGGCTGAGAAATGTGGGTTGACAATTGAAAAAGCAGCTCGCATGCAAGAGTGCCTTTTTTTTACCTAACCGAAAGCTTCTTTTTATCATGCGAGAACAAGAGAGTGATAAAGGCAACTACATCCAGCAATGTCACCAAAAAGCAATTGGAACTGGGGCTGTGCCAAACTTGTTTTCTTGGAGAGGGACCTGTGATAACTGCTAATGTATGAAAACTGGTACTTGGAAGAGACCTTGTAGGCTGGCTCATCTTCTGTGGAGACCTCATATGGGGAAAGAATGAAACTAAGTTTTCAGTTGTAGTTTTGTCTACTCACATATGTTGTTTTGATCTCATCAATCAGATCTTCCAAATGGGATTTATATAAGAACTTCAACTCCTTCCAATGAGAATGTTTTTACCAAAATTTGAGTTGTATATTTGCTTGAATTCATCTACCAGAACCCCACCAAGGGTGTTAAATTTCATGGATTACTGAAATAGCATTGTAGCAGAAAAGTAATGATTGTCTCAATTTATGGAAGTTGGAGCTCTCTCTCTCTCTCTCTCTCTCTCTCTCTCTCTCTCTCTCTCTCTCTCTCTCTCTCTCTATATATATATATATATATATATATATATATATATACCCTTTTGATCCCACCAAATGGAACCCATTTCAGACAAAAAGACTGTTGAAGTGGGCATTGCTAGAAAAAAAGGACCACATATAGTGGAAGAGATTGGGTTAGTGAGTGAAATAAGCCTTCTGAAAACAATAAAAGGCCTGAAGTGGGTTGGGCAATGTGAGTCATGTGACAGGTACAAGAAATCAAACCCTCTCTCCAGGCTAAGCCTGGCCATAGTTGAAAGTTTGAAAGCAACAGCAGGGTGGCTCTCTAAATTCTATCTAACAAAAATTTGTTTCAGATAGTGTGAAGGAAATTAAATGATAAATATTGGTTTAATTGCCAAGTATAACATCAATTAAGCTTGGTCTCAAATGCTACTTGCCATTTCTATCCAGAGTTCTACCAAGTTACAGTAGAAGGTACCATCTATGGTGTTTTGAGCCAACAAAAAATAAAAAAATAAAAAAGAAAAAAAAATCCACACAAATAAACTTCCTTCTAAAATAATTTCCAAATTAATATATCTCATAGGGGATTTTTATTTTTTTTATTTTTAATGACAAAACCTTGATTAGTAACTATGATTTTGACCATTTAAAAAAATTAAAATTGTAATATTACTAAATTATCAACTATAGTTTTGTGACGCGGATAAAATGCATTAGTTTAAAAATTATTTTGATATAAAGTATATTTCATGGAATTTTTTTTCTCCCTCTAGCAATAGTGTGTAATGGTCAATTTCACTATTATTTTCATGATTGAATTCATCTCTCGATTTGGTTCTTCAAAAATCACAAGAAAATATAAGAAAAAGAAAAAGAAAATTGAGTAAAAAAAAATATAAGGAAAGAAACAAATGAATAAAAATAAAAATAAAATCTAAATTAATAAATTATTTTTTACATATTTCCACAAATTCATTCAACTTATTTTTTTTGTTAATATAAAAATTAAATAATTTACAAATGTATCACTTTTTAATTAATTTGAATTATATTGATTTTTTTATTTATTATAAATCAAATATGCTTAGAAATTTTCCTTTTTTCCTTTTCCTTAGTACTTAATGTAACTAAAACATTGCCTAACAGATTTTGGTGATGTTCTCCTCATAAGGGCTTTGTCACAACCACTAAATGGTGAAGAGAAACAGTACTGACGTCTTTAAAATTTTAACAATAATGCAGATAGGGCAGACAAGTGCAATCACTCTTCTTAGTTGTGACTTTTTAGGAATGGCATATAGGTATAGTTCAAAATCCAATAGCCATATCCATTTTGTATTTGATTTCCTAAGACCATGGAGTTTTGCCATAAACGAAGATCTTCACAAGAATATATATACATGAGAACTGAAGAAGATTATTGATTTCAGTGTCGGCCAACTGCAATGCCAATTCTGAGAAACGGGGTCTGGTATCAAGCTGGGATTGAAGAAGGTTCCATTAAATAAGATTAGAATAATAGACTACAGTGGTGAATAGACCACAGAAAGTTAAAGTTATGGGAAGAACATGGGAAGCTTATCGCCCACTCATCTGATCACTTCCTTGTTATTCCGTTCACCTTTTTCCTGAACGGCCATATGCAGACTCCATTTGCTTAAAAAAGGCCTATGTCTCTCCATTGAATTGGTCGGTTCCCCGCCATTAAACCATTAAAAAAAAATTGTAAGGTGCAGATGACTCTGGAGGACCTTAATTCCCACTAGCAGTTATTATATATATATGAGCTCAGCCTTTTGGATTCTGCATGCACTCCTCCGCTAGGCCTCAGTTAAGCTTTGCAACTTGCTCTAGTGTCCAGTGTCCACCCTGGTTTTATATGCAAAGGAAGTCTCAAGCTTCTTTCAGCTTCCCAAAGGGGTCTTTTCATCTAGTTGGTGCCAGTGATAAAGCTAATAGAGCCGAAAACAATGGAGTATTCCCGGGTTTTGTCTCTTGTTTTCTGCATTTGTGTCTGCTGCTGCTTCTTTTCCACTGCCCAAGCTAGATCCCATAAGCATAGTAAACATAAGCATGCTCATGCAAGCCCAGTATCCCAAATTTCCTTGCCCCCTTGCCCTCCGCCTGAGCCTGCTAACCAAACTAATGGTGGCCATTCCTATAATTCTACTAATGTTTTCGATGTACGTTCTTTTGGTGCTGTTGGAAATGGCATAGCAGACGACACACAGGCATTCAAGGCAGCTTGGGACACAGCTTGCCAAGTTGAGGAGTCAGCTATTGTCTTTGTTCCCTATGGTTACTCCTTTATGATTCAATCTACAATTTTCACAGGTCCTTGTCAAAGCCGCTTGGTTTTTCAGGTAATGTGGTTAGTCCAGGCATGTTGGTATATTCTATATTCCTTCAAAAGGTGAAAAAGACTAATGGGTTTCCGTAGAACAGGTTGATGGTACACTTACGCCACCAGATGGACCCGACTCCTGGCCACAGAATAACAGCAAGCGCCAGTGGCTGGTCTTTTACAGAATCAATGAAATGTCACTGCAAGGAGGTGGTCTTATAGACGGGAGAGGAGAGAATTGGTGGAACCTTCCCTGCAAACCCCATAAGGTATTGCTCAACTTTCTAGCTAAATCTCTCTCCCCCATTGTCGTCTCGAATTTATGGGCTTTTGCTGATTTCCTAAATGGGTGACACAGGGAATAAATGGAACGACACTGCCAGGACCATGTGACAGTCCAATTGTAAGTCATATACATGGCTTGTATCCATTTCTTTTGTTAATTTGATGATAATTACTCAAAGCATTACCAAATAGTACTTCTGATGCAGGCCATAAGGTTCTTCATGAGCTCCAACTTGACTGTCCAAGGGCTTAGAATCAAGAACAGCCCTCAGTTTAACTTCAGGTTTGATAACTGCAGGGATGTTCATATCGAATCCATTTACATAACAGCTCCAGCTCTAAGCCCCAATACCGATGGGATTCACATAGAGAACACCAACAATGTCAAAATATATAATTCAGTAGTCTCCAATGGTTAAGCCCAAAACCCAAGGACCTCATATATGTATATATATATATAGCTATATATTCTCCTCGTTACCATCCTCACAATCCCCTTTTGTAGGTGACGACTGCGTTTCTATTGGATCAGGTTGCTATGATGTAGACATAAAGAACATCACATGTGGACCGAGTCATGGAATTAGGTGATCAATTGGTTGCAATATTAATTTCTAGTCCCTTCATATATATGTTCATAAACTCATCTTTTTCGATTTCTTTCATTCAGCATTGGAAGTCTAGGCAATCACAACTCTCGAGCCTGCGTTTCCAATATCACTGTTAGAGACTCCGTTCTGAAATATTCAGACAATGGGGTTAGGATCAAGACATGGCAAGGCGGATCAGGAGCTGTATCGGGAGTGACATTCAGTAATCTTCACATGAACAACGTTAGGAACCCAATCATCATCGATCAGTTCTACTGCCTCGCCAAACAGTGTATGAACCAGACCTCGGCAGTGCTTGTATCCAACATAATCTACAGCAACATCAAAGGAACCTACGACATTCGCAGTCCAGCAATGCATTTTGCTTGCAGTGACTCAGTCCCATGCACCAACTTGACACTCTCGGATGTGGAACTACTTCCTGCTCAAGGAGAATTGATGTTGGATCCATTTTGTTGGAATGCATATGGGGACTTGGAAACACTGACTATCCCTCCAGTCTCCTGCTTGATGGAGGGCACTCCTCGATCCGTCCTCGAAAACTATTTAGACCATTGCTGATTAGTTTACTACTAGGTTAACAGTTTGTAAACAGATTATCCATATATGTACATATTTTTAACTATGAGATAATTGAGAAGTGTTTTCCTTCCTCTTCATTCAGTATACTGATCATGAGTATTGGTCCACAATTCTGAGTGTTTTGTTTAGAGGACGAGGTTTAGGAATTATAATAATATGATCATAGACTTAGAGGTGGAGAAAGATTTGGGAGAGTGGATTAAATCTAAGAGGATTTTTTCATTTGTTGGCCAACAGGACTGAATACAAATTGGGTATTGAAGTGGAGGAGCATCTCTTTTCTCCTGCCCATGCGCAACGTCTACTATCATCACTTTTGAGTGCATACTTACGTGCTCTGAAAAAGGCCCTGGACGGCGCACAAGCTAGGATCCAAATGCCACCCACCATACATACCTTTTCTATACTCCACCCATCAATTCTCCCAGTGGAATTTGAACTTTTTCCAAGTCTGAAACTTGTTACTTTCATTGAAATTCTTTTTCAGATGGGGTATATTTTATGCAAATTCTCAAAAGAAATGAGTGATTTGGATCTCTGCATGAATTTTATAGTTTTTAGAATCAGGTATCCTACCCTTGCACCACACTACAAGTATGCTTTTCAGCTTTTTATCCTTTGCCCATGCCACTTGTTTTTGTTCTCCAGTAGCCTAAGAGTTGGAAAATCCATTCAAGCTAGTTCCATGTCTTCCTTTCACACTTGCTCCTTCAAGCACCTCTGAATCCAGATTCAGTGATTTTAATCTTCTTTCTTTAATTTTGTGTGAATTCAGATATTGATATATGATCATGGCATGCAGATAGTCAGAACCCATATGCCACCTGAGAGTGGTGAAAACCAAGCATCCTCATTAGATTATCTTAATTAAATGAAAACAAAAGAAAAAAGAAAAAAGAAAAAATCCATCTGTTATGATTATCCACAGTATCTGAGAAAGAAAATGAAGGAAAGAGATATGGGTTTGTTCCAAATTTCAAAAGCAAGGGCCTAAAAAGCTCTTACTGCCAGAAAAATGGCGTAAAGGGAAGAGCAGTGGATTCCTTTCCAATTTCAAAAGCAAAAGCCTAGAAAGCTCTTACAGCTAGAGAAATGGAGGAATGGAGCATCAATGTGGGTGTGTGGAAGGCTGCCTAAAGCTACCCAACAATATAGAAATTCAAGCCAAAAAGAACACCCCACATAAGACCCACTACATCCATATAATATCATAAAGAATCCTCCAAATCACAGGCTTAGTACAAAGTTTTTTTGTCTCGTCTCAAGGCATCGAGGCTGCTAAGAACTGGAAACGTATAGCAAAAAGGAAATACATTTATAAAAAGAAACTTGACCACTTAAAAAGATGAAGTTATATACATCTTCTTTACCTTTACTTTTTATAGGATAGATATTGTCTCATCTTAAATTCAAAAGGAATCTTTATAACTTTAAAATACATATACACGATAAAAAAAACCTATATTTATATTACGTTAAAAACTTTCTTTCCTATTTGATATGAGACATCACATTCATAACGTTTAAGTTTTAAATATATAAATAGATTATGAGTTAATAAACGATATGAAATTCAAAACTTTCAAAGCTGTGATCATTCTATAACCAAGAATGTAAATATATAAAACTATATATATATATATAAAAAAAAAACCAAATTTTGGAGTCGTTGGTTCTTTTAATCTATGGAGAGCATCGCTCGCAAAGAGAGAAAAACATTATAATATAGATGGGTGGGAGAATTTAACAAGGCACACTCACATTGTCTGGTGGAAAAATGCATTCATAGAACATAAAATCTCAAAAGAAAGAGTGTCTGAATCTTGGCTTGAAGGGGCCAGATTGACTCCATTGACTCCAATTCACATCCAGAGAATGGAGAAGTCGCTTATAGGAGTTCATTTTTTTACTTTTATTTTTATTATTATTTTAAAAAAGGTTCATAAAAATTAATTAAAAGGATTGAATTAAATAGTCTTAAGCCTTCATATGATGTCTAGGATATTTATTAATATTTTTTAAAAAAGTATTTGATTGAATAAATTACATAAATAATCTAATTAATAATATTATTCGATTAAAAGAGCATTTTTTTCTTGCTCAATTTATTAATAAACAGAAAGACTAAAAAATGCATATGAAATCAATCTTCCACATTTTTCTTTAACTTCAAGCTATTCTACCTAAAATCCCTACTTTACCCTTTTCCCTTTTTTCATTCTTCTCGTCTTCCCACCCTAGATCCAAAGGGTAATAAAAAGGTTATACCTATATTACATGAATAATTAAAAGCCCTTTTGGTGAAATTTTTTAAAACTGTTTTTTATTTTTTAACTTAAAAATAGTTTTTAAAAACAAAAATTAAAAAATATGGTCAAACAAACTCATATTCTTTTTTCTTTTTAAAAAATAATAAAAATAATTCATACTTGTCCTCTAAAAATTGTTCTTTATTTTATTTTATATTTAAAAATTATTTCTAAATAATAACATTAAAACAATATTAAAAAATTTTAAAAACAATTTTTTATTTTTTAAATAAAAAACTATTTTTAAATCATACTGCTCAAATACACCATTCAAGGAGTAATCCCATATTTAAATTGAATAAGTGGATGGAATGACATTACATGTGGACAAATACATGTTATTAGTGTGGAAAAGCAATTCTCTTTTGAAAAATGTGGCATTAGGGCCAATTACATGGGACCAACTAGGATCAAGTTGACCACAAAGTTGATCTTTGTTAGTAGACGAGTGCCCCAACCCCATCGACCTACCCACCAAATGAACAGACCCATGTGCAATAAAAAGATCAAAACACCATGAGAAATACATGTATCACACAAGGGCAAAAATGTGTTTTGGGATTTCAATAGTCAATTCTGTGTCCCTTGGTTTTTGACTTTTATGCCCCTAACTTTAAAATTAAAAATGCATATCTTTTTACGTCATGTGTCTTGTTACTTTGTCATAAGTGATTATTTTAGAATATATATAAGTCTTCTTCGATGCTTTCTAGGTCTTTCTCTTCTCACCCGTGACTTGCAACCTTTGGGATGGCTTTTTTTTTTTTTGATAAATTAAGGATGAGTTTGATAATGATTTTAGAAAGTATTTTTAATTATTTTAATATTTAAAAATTTTTATCTTTTAAATATTAAAATTATTAAAAATATTTTTTAAATTTATTGTCAAATGTCCTATAAAATAAAGTGATAATAATTATACCTAAAAAAGGAAAAAAAAACATAATATTGTTGTAAAATAATTTTTGAGATTTTTTATATGTACTATTTATTTTGTAAATGCCTTAATAATATTTTTTTTTTCATGTGGTAAATCTGTTTGGATGGAAGTTTGTTGAAATGGTATACATCTCTTTTTTTTAAAAAAAAAATATAAATAGTGCATGTATATGCTTTTTTTCCCCTCTTTTTTGGGCCTTGTTCACACACATCCAAAACATTTCAAATCCTTAGTTCACCTTTTGTCCTTTTTTTTTTGTTTCCATTTTTATTTTTACTTTTATCCCCTACTTTACTCTTCCCCTATTCTATTATATTTATATAAAAAAAAAATTAAAGTAAGAAAGGAAAAATTATATTTGAAAAATAAAAAGGTGTTTTTTTTTTTGTGGGGAGAGATAATAAGAAAATTGAATGAGAGAATAAAAGAGTTATACAATATTTTGTGATGGAGATTGAAATTCTTCTAATACGAAATATATGAAGTCAGGTAAATCAACTTACAAACTTAAATTTAAGTTATCAAGTAAATTAAGTATGATTGATAAAATAATTTAATGGTATGACTTAAAGTTAAAAAATAAAAAAATAATTTTTTTTTATGTACACGTCTTCATTTTATATTTTTACCTTTATTTATCTTAATTATCTTCACAATTTCTTTTGTTACTTTACGATTTTTATTATTACATATTTTTACCTTAGTTATTATTTATGAGAATAAATATATATAAATGTGATGGTTTAATAACTTTATTATTTAAAATAAGAATTAAAGCTAATAATTTAAGTATAATTTAATATATAATCAATTTAAATTATTAAATAATAATTATTAAGTTTTATAAAACACTACTAATTAAGAATATATTGTAAATTGATTTTAAAAGAGTTAAAAAATGTTTTTTATTTATTTATAAAAATGAGGTATTTAAAAATTTTTGAAAATCATTTAAAATGATTTTTGAAAAATTATTTAAGAAAAACTTTAAATTTTTTTTTTAAATGTTATAAATTCAAATATTTTAATAAAATACCTAGTAAATGGGTTTTAAATATTTATGATATACAACTACTTGCCATGACATCAAAAGTAGGTTATAAAATTCCATATTATGTCATAGTCATGTGATAAAATTAAATTAAATTAAATTAGTCTATCATTCCACATGAAACCAAAGGGCATCTTCCATTAAAGTAAACAAAAGATTGCCACGTGGCAAAAGTATAATGCTGAGGTCACCACGCGTGCGTCACATAGTAGGTGGGAATGATCCTCACGATGATTGCAGGAATATGTCAGCCTTGTCCATAGAATGACTGAAATGCCCCTCCAATCTTAGAGGGACTTATTGGGCCAACAAGGTTGCTCCAAGCCCAATGAGTTAAAATTAACGTTGATTCTCTATTTTTTTTTTAAATGGATCATTTATTTTATAAAAATAATATTTTTTTCAAGGTAATTTAATTTTAAAATATTTAAGGAAAATTGAGGTGTCATTTGAATATATTTTTGTTTTCTATTTTTAAAAACACTATTTAAATGTAAGAAATTTTGAAACTTATTTTAAAAAAGCATTTTTAGAATCTGTATAAAAAAATAAAGGTATTGTGATATTTTCATATCATAATTTTAAAAGTAATTTTTTAAAGATGTAAAATAAATAATTATATATATAAAAGAGTTACTAGGATTCTATTTAATAAATGTTTTTTTTAAATCAATGGTAAAAAACGATTTTTGAAAATAGGTTTTTTAAAATTCTTTTTTTATATTTCATAAAATAAAAATTTATTTGAGAAGTTGAAATATTTTTAAATATATTTTAAAAATAATTTTTATTTTTAGTGCTTTATTTTTTTAAACATATTCTTATTCTCGTTAAAAAAAAATAATCCAGGAAAAGGGTAATGCCGTCATTAAAAATATAGCAAGCGATTGTAAAGAGGGTATTTTTCACATCTGACGCTTAAAAAGCAACTCAAATGATTGTACAGCTTGACCGTGAAGCTACCATATAAAATCCTCAATTTAAGAGACAGGTTGAGGGATGTCACGTAGAAGTATCGCAGAAGCAACGACGAAAGAGCTTATTCCAAAGCTGTTTACCGTGTTGTAAGCTTCTGCCTTTCATGGAGATGAGCGGAAGCTGCAACAAGAAGAGAAAGATCTGCCACCAAGAAGATGAAGAAGACGATGAAGAGAAGATGGAGAAGTTCTTTGCCCTCATCAGGAGCATCAGAGAGGCTCGTGACCACTTGATGGGTAGCGCCTCCAATGGGGTGACTGAGAAAGAGAGGAACGACGGCAGCAAGAAGAGCAAGCTGGGTGACCCTGATCTCCATCATCATCAGGAAGAGAGGAAGCAGCTGCCAGTTGCAGTCTGGAAGCCATCCTTTGAGAGAGAGGATTTCATGGGAGAAGCTGATAGGTTGATGATGATCAAGAACCCTCCTGTGGCTCCCATGGTCGCTTCTGAAACCAAAAAAGGAGCTGATCAGAAAGAGGGTCTGGGAGATGAAGGCTTGGACCTCAAGCTTTCCCTTTAGTGTCAAATTCACGGCAGGAGAGGGGCTTGTGATTGTTGCATGAAGTGCAATGGACTACTACATTTATCAGAAAAGGTGAGGAGGACCCATCAACTTCAACTTCAGCTCTGCTGTACATGTAGCTTAGCGCTTCTATTGTTGTACTTCTGTGCGCTCCGACTCTGTGTGGTTCGCATATCATGGGCTTTCAACCAGCTTATAATTAGGATTTAAGGGAAAGTAATCTCTGTTAATTAGAAGTTGCTTAATTTTAAAATTCCATTCAGAGAATAATGGCTTTTCTTTAGACTTTGCCGCACAAATTTAGATTTTAAATTTGATTCTCTGCAAGCACTTTATTGTTCATTGTCAAAAAGACTTGCATCAGTCACATGATTTTTATGTCAGGTCAAAAAGGATGAGCTTTAAGATTGAAAAAGAAGCACAGATCCTAGGTCGTAGTTCATATAGAGTTTGCATGCTTAAAAACTTTAGATTTTTCTGGGCATGAACCCTCTCTAATTTCCCCAAACTTGCCGCTAAATGAGTAGCCTGCTATATATCTCACTGACAATACTACAATCAGATGAAAGCAGCTGCCTGATTAGTGCCTGGATTGCGAGACAAATAGGCATGGAAAAATTGATGAAAACTCACCCCATAACAGGTCAATTTGGTTCAAGAATCTGTCCTTAAGTTTCAAGTGTTAGCTTTTTCTGATCCCATGGCTCCTAGACAATTACCAAAGGGTGCTTGATCATGAGGTTCAAGCACTGGCTTCTTCCACTTAAGAAACATTTATGAACAGTTAGAATCATGATTAGCCATGCTAATTGCAGATATCTACAGCATTTATACTCATAGAGTCATAAAAATTAAAGAAAAACACCCAACTTGCTAAGAATCTTCCCCAATTTCATTTTCTGCAAACACCCACTGAACTAATCTGTGAAGGGAGTACTAAGATGTCAATTTTAGCCGAGGTTTTGTTCACAAAAAGCATTAATCCTGGAACCCACACGAAGTGAAATCATTTTGATAATTATGGACATTGGACTACGAGTGCCCGTGGGGACCCGAGTCATGGCCCTAGAGTTCTAAAAATTCAACTTTTTACTATTAATGACATCGAAGGAAATTGCTCACATCATGGCCTCCCTACAAAAGAAACCCGAGGGTCTACCGTCTACCCCATGATGAACACGCTTCTGTTGAAGTTGATTGCTAGCTAGGTTCTTCTCTGAGAGAGAGAGCGAAAGAGAGAGAGAGAGAGAGAGAGAGCTTCTCTTGAGAATCTTGAGATATAATTGAAGGGGTCATTACCCATTGGGCAAGTATAGTTTTAAGTCAATTCAGAGAAGACCAAACAGGAAGGTGCTCTTTAAATATAGGGATGACCTGTGGGGCTAATATGGTATATATGATTAAGATGTGTGGTACATCTGTGAATGGAGTCTGGAGATAAAAACTTAGTGTGTTCACACTGGAAACCGCAGATTAAAGCAGCTGCTGCTGCTGCAGCAGCAGCATAACAAATCTTGTGTCCTGTAATATTCTGCCCGCTTGTGGTTGGTGAGTACTTTGATATTAACTTATGAATAAATAATTTCCTTCTTTAACTTCCCAAGTCCCACAAGTATTCCGCGGTTCCGATAGAGGTTGGAATCAAATCGCTTTCTTGGACTAAAAGAGACATCTTTTAATACACTTCGTCAAATAAAATAATATCTCTTCCTCGGCCATCTAAAATACAAAAGGTCGATGTCGTAGATGCCATGTGACTATATAATATTTATTTATTTTTGTGCACGACAAGTGTACCACTAACAAGGGTAGGTTTTTTCTATTTCAAAAGAATTTGCCTTTTTTATATTTAGGTAATGCTATTAAACGGGTTAATTCAAATTAAATTTGTGTCAGGGTCATGTATGTTAACACGAATTTGATCCGAATCTATTTATATTTTATCAAAACCCATAAAAAAATATATTGAGTTTTATGTCATGTAGGTGAATCATATTAAATTTTGTCATCTTGAAAATATAAATTAAATAAATACTATTACATAAAATAATAAAAATTATGAAAATATCACCAGGTTTGAATTAGATTATGATGGTTCGAATCTTTACTTTATTGAAGAAATATAACACAAATTTAACCTAAATAATGAAAATAATTGTACAAATATGAGATGAATAGGATAGATTGGGCAACCCCAAATTAATTACCCTCCTAATGTAGACATAAGTATAGAGTAAATTCTTCTCCACGCGAACAAGATTGATAGGACTAGCCCATAAACACCCGGAAGGAAGGAGTCCATGCCCATGGTCCCATGCCTTAATATTAAAAAGGGAAAAAATAAATATTCTAGAGAAACTTTGATGGAGGTCACAGACTCACAGCTTCTGGCGCCATGATTGCAGTCATGGCTGCTTCCAGGGTACATCAGCCATCACTGCAAGCAGCCAAGAATTGTCTGCCATCATCAGGAGCTTTTAATTTTATTCATTATTTTTTTAATAATCATTTTGAGGAATGAGAAAGCAAAATCAAGCATACCCTTAGAAGACAATTTCAAAGTCTTTTTTTTTTCTTTAATTAAAAGTAATTTTACAAAAATCATTTTCAAATGGTGACCAAATATTAATAGGTGGCAGAACGGCATGCGTGAGGTGGTTTAGGTTTTGGTAGAGGATGAAAATCGTCAACTTTGTTAGGTTGGAGTGCAGAATGAAATGAATAGGTGATATGTGGGAAGTTGAAAAGCTAGCAGCCAACGGCCCCAACTCTTACCTAATCCTTGCGTCTTTCGTAATCTATGCCGAACAATATTTTCCAACATTGTCAAATTCTCGAACTTCCGGGAATTTGACAGTCTGTTGATTGAGGAGAAGACGTGGGCCTGTATTCACTGCTCCTATGTTGTTTTGTTACGGCATTCCCTCGATTTGCTAAAACGACCTCGTTTTCATCTTTTCTCCATTTTTTAAATTGCCTTAAAGATGTCCAAGATGTTTTTGTTTATGGAGATGATCAAATGGGGCATGTTTGAAAACTCCAGCTTCAAGAAACATTTTTGATAATTTTTAAATAAAAACATATAGATTTATGGGGATTTTTACTTATTAGTTCGAGAAAAGATTTAAAACATGAAAAAAAAACCTTATTTATTTAACAAATTACACTTTTACACGAGAAATAAAACGAGAAAATTAGGTCATGTTTGACATTTATTTTTGAAAATAACTTTGAAAAATAATTTTTTCGAATAATTTTTTAAATTTGTTTTATAATATTTTGTAGAATAAAAGTTTGTTTAGAAATTTAAAATATTTTTAACCTATTTTAAATATTTTTAAATATGTTTTAAAAATAAATTTTATATTTAATATTTTATTTTTAATCATTATATATATTTGTATAATTATTTTTTAAAATAACTCTTAAAAACAAATAAAACAACCAAAAAAAAAATTAAAAAATATCATTTTAAAACATTATATTTTTTTGTTTTTAAAAACAAAAAAAAAAGAAAGAAAATGGTAACTGTACATATTTTTTTGTTTGTTGTTATGAAGAACATAAAACCCTTATAAAAAAATAGTTATCAGATAGACCTTTATTTTTTATATTTATATTCTTAAAAGGAATTTTGTTTCAAGAATAATTAAGAAATATTTTTAATATTTTTTTCAAAGATTAGCCTTTCATTATTATTTTGAAAATATTACTAAATGCCATGGTAATTGCTTCTTTTTAAGCTTTTTTTTTTTTTTTTTAAAGAAATTTAGACCTTATTTAGTAATTATTTTTTAAAACAATTTTGAAAGATGATTTTAAAAAATAGTTTTTGAAAACCGCTCTCTAATGTTTTGTAAAATAAAAATATGTATGGTAACTTAAAATATTTTTAATTTATTTTAAAAATAATTTTTATGTTTAGAATTTTATTTTTAATCATAACGCATGTTTGTTCTTGAGAATAGAAAATAGAAAACATTTTTCTGATTGTCGGTGATAATTGAATAAGTTTTTTTACCTTGAGTTGAATTAAAAGCTCGGAATATGTTTGTACCATCACCATATTCAAATAAAACATTTTATACGGTAGCATCATAAATAGTGCATGACAAAGCAACACCTAATATATTAACAACTCTCATCCTATGAAATCGGTTCAACATTCAATTATGAAACCTTTGAAAAAAGAGGATGAATCAAAATATAACTACTACACCAAAACTAGGTGCAAAAAACCTATTTTTTTTTGTTATGAAAGATAGGAAAATGTTTTTGAAGACAATACCAAACATGCCCTTTGTTATAAAAAAACTTTTCCATAAAATAAAAAAGTAATCTTAATAAGAATTGTTATTAAAAACTTTCTTCTTTGTTTTTAAAATATCAGTAAATAGGCCCGAAGTTGCTTGTATTATTATCCAACGTGAATCTCTTCCTATATCACGACACCCATTTGTCTCATTTTCTCGATTGGCATCACTAACCTTTTCTTTGATTCTCCCTTTATCTCTAGTGGCCCCATGGCTCTAATAATGACTTAAAGGATTGTATCAACCATGAAAATGCTAAATTACCAAATAGGTTCGCATAAATTCCACATCAAAATTATTAAATATATATAATAAAATTTAAACCATTAAATAAAAATATAAATAAATGAAATTAAAATATTGAAGTATAGATAAATTAAACTAATGTTCAAATAATGAAACCTAAGAGTACATACATGATACCGTTTGATTGAAGATATTTTTTTATTGGAATCATTGAATTTATTCATATTTAAAATAAATGGGGCATTGGTGAGGTTCAACATATGAGAAATTTGTTATTCGATTGTTATATTTGATTGAATGTTGATTGATTTTTGGCCTTGATTTGTGATATGCATCTTATTATTTTATACTTATGCACTAACCCTGTTTTCCATGAGGCACTCGACTCATTAATCAGGTACGCTCCTGATTCCATCGTGTTATTTATTCATTCTTTATGTTTATTGTTTGGTATCTATAAATCAATTAGTTAGGTGTCATATTTGCCTTAACTTGATTAATAAATATCTATTTTTAGGGCTTAAAGGGGTTATAAATAATTTTTATTGATCGGGTTACCATTTATCATTTATTTTTGTGTCATATCTGTCTTAATTGATCAATTAGTTAGGTGTCATATTGCCTTAACTTGATCAATAAGCACAAGATTTATTTTTGTGGACTTCGCATTTTTCGTACGATTTCCTATTTGATGAAAAGACTCGCCTCCTAAAAAAACAAGTATGAGAAAAACCATATCTTAGCCCAAGAATTGAGCTATCCATTGAGAAAAACAATTATTTATTTATTCTTAACTTGATCATTTTCAATAGATAACCAGATTCTTGGATTAAGACATGATTTTTCTCATACTTGGTTTTTTTAGGAGATGAGTCTTTTCATCAAATAAGAAGTCATACGGAAAATACGAGGTCCACAAAAATACAAAAAGAAAAAAAAAGATTCGACATTATAATATGACTTGATGTTAACATATTAATTTTAATCATTGATTTAAAATATTTTAATTTTCATCTCATCCACAGATAACCTTACTAAAACCCTGATTGAATTAATTTAAAAACTCATTTATATTAAAAATTATTTCATATTTAATAATTATTTATTATATCAATCATCTTTTTAAAATTATGAAGCTGTAAAGTTAATAACAAAAGATCATTTCAAAATGGAGCCTCGTAAAATTCTTTGCACCTAGAAAACAAGGACGCTTTATGGAAAAATCTGATGGAATTTTGCGCCCATTGAGACGTGATGATAAAGAAATCTTGGACCATCTGGTGGGCATGACCTATTCTCACTCTACGTCTCCACCCCTCGTTTCTATATGGGACCATTTTTTATATTTTATTTTATTAAATTCTGGGTGACCTCTACGGAATAATTGAAACCATTTGTGAATTATTAAAATTTGATGGGTTGATGTGAGTGCAAACAGAAACATAATTTTTTAATTTTTGGGTTTTTTTTTTTGGCAATTATCTCAAAATCAGTATCACATCACCTAAGGGAATGTTTAAAATCATAGGTAAAATAATCGTAGATTTGATCTTCATTGTAATGATATTTTCTTTAGAGCCATCCAACCAAATTGAAGGAACATTCTTTCAGAATTGATGCCTATGACGACCATATTTTCTCTCCTTCCAAACACCGCTCCTTTCACAGCCACAGAATCAGTAGAAAACGGACGCAGGCTGACATCATGGGCTCGATGTCACTCTTCGAGTAATGCATTACGTTGTGAACAAACGTAAATCACATGACGCCCGTTGCCTGCAAAGTCAGGCTAGTCAGCCATCGGAGCCCATTTACGGAAATGTCCATGGACTATCGTGGAAAAATTAAATCAAGAATACATTTGACGGCCAGACCGAAGGCTATTCTAGTCTTTTCACATTAACGCGGTACCAGCTTATAAATTGCGGAAGGAAATGAGAAAGTTGTACACGTTCCTCTCGTTCCAGTAGGCGCAGAGGAAGAAAAGAGACGATCCTTCTGAAATTTTCTCCATGGAGAATGTGGAGAGCGATGAGAGAAGTGGCAGCAAAGGGGAGGATGAGGAAGAAGAGGAGAAGATAGAGCAGTTTTTCGCTTTGATCAGAAGTTTCCGGGATGCTCAAAACAGGCGAATGAGCGAGTTGAATGAGATGGAGGAGAGGAGGAAGAAGAAGAAGAGGAAGATGGATGAGGAGCCGTCCACCTGGGTGCCAACTTTTCGATTCGAGGACTTTAATGAAGAGATTGAATTCAGACGGCCCCCTCTAATCTTCCCTGGTAAACGAAAGGAAGACAAGAAGGTGGAAGACCAGGAAGACGAGGGTGGTCTAAACCTCAAACTCACCCTCTAGATTGTAAAGAAAAAAACCTATGAATGAATTATGCTTTCGTAAAATTTATTTCAATGGGAGTTTCGATTTGGAATTCAAGAGTGTTGGTCTTTGTTGTTTGTTTGATTGAATTTCCGCCATTTGAATATTATGATTAAGATCAAACTTTCTATTTAAACTTTGAAAATGTGAAAAGGGATGGAGGTGGATTAAAGGTTCAGGTTGATTCTGTTGGTTTCTGAAAATGATGTTTTGAAATAGAGGAGGGGACATCATCACAAGCATTTGGTGGTTGCAGCTCACTTGCTTTAGAATGCAGAAGGAGCGTGTTTGGTTGTTGAGAAACCTGTGGGCCCCAGATTTTTTTTGGGAAAATAGTAGTAGCATGAAATTTTTTTCAAAACCCCCATTTTTATCCTGTTGATCCTTGTGCCTTGATCCAGAAAACACCAAAAAAATTCATGCCACGGTATCAATTTTCTCCATCTTGGGTCCTGGAATTGGTAAAGCTAGTTTGAATCCAGTCCAATCTATAAAAATCGTAAATCAGAAGGATCAAAACTTCAAATTTTGCAGGTGGGTCTCTGGGCAGGGAAGTCTCCAGAACCCAAAATTAAGCCAACGGTAATGGTGATATTAGATCATTGCTGAGTTGGGCAGAGAACCCAACAATGATATTTGTTTTTAGCATACTCCTCTCCTGGCTGAGTTGCTTTTCCATTAATTTTCCCCCCTGAATAGCTAGCTTCCAAACGGAAGAATTTTGTTTTGGAACTCATTTTAGGGAGTTTTATTAACAGAGAATTAGCTGGGTCACTGCTAAAAAGTACGTATAGATGTAGACGACCACTTCCAACTTCCAACCCATGTGGACTGATCACCTAAGGCTCTTTCCCAAGTTGGTGAGCTTTTAGCCGCTACTGATCCGCCTTCATCCCCTTTGCTCAACCTAAAAAAGGACAAGAAGACTATCACAGTTCCTCTACATTAAGTCTCTGTCACATTTCAACTAACCCACCAAGAACCCCAGATGTAATTGATGCCTTCGTAAATAAGTTCCAGTCAGGCCATCTGCAGTTGAGTCCAGTGGGCTGAGGAGTGTGTTGAGTGTAGTGAATTTTGGGGGGTTTACTTTGTGAAAAAGTCTCACTTCACATCAAGGCAGGAGATCCAAAACCACAAAATTTTTTCCAAGGGGAAAAAAAAAGTGGGGAACATGAGGAACAACACATCATGAGATCATGAGGACAATGGGTTCCATGCAGTGGACGGCAAGAGAGGCCCACGTTTTTCTCATCATACAAGTTGGGTGGCATACAGTATACAGATTTTGAAGCGAGCCAAGAATATATGCTTACCATCACTCAAAATTGTGGCCTGGAACCGGTGGATCTGCACCGACATATTCATAATCCATGCAACTTTATCCCGTATTTTAAGGAGATTTTTTTTTCCACTACAGAAATTGTTGCAATGGGCTTGAGAAAGCTAATTGGTCATCCATGTCTAAATAGTTTTTTTACATGAAGAATATACCAATTCGTTTTTCATTTTGATTGCAAGTATTAGATCCCATGGTAATATATTAGAATGAGTGGACAATTTTGCTTTAAAGATTATTACTTTGACGTTGTTTCAATTTGGTGGGAAAGGATACATGCATTGGTAATTCTCCTAGCCCTCAAAGAACAAAAGGGTTATGCAAGTGACTCGAGTAATTCGAAGCAATTTGAAGCTTGAGGGTGAGGATTTAGATGAATATTGTGAGTCATAGGATCCCATATGGTTGCTTTCATAGTCTTTATGAAAGTGACAAGCTAAAAGTGTTTGAAAATGAATTGATGATGTGTCTTGTGATGAAATCAATGATTTTGATGATTCTTATTTCATTTTGTATTTTGATACTTTGAAAATTACTTATGATAATGCTAAGCTTAAAAAAGAAAAAAAAAAATGAAGATTTTAACAATATTGTTGAGTTGAAATTTGAAAAGGATGCATTGCAAATGAAATAATTTTTTTAGGATCGAGACATCATAAGTTGGTTAAATTGAAAAAAAAAACCTTGTCAATCTATTGAATTAAAGACTCTTAGAAAGAACTTAGCTAGCCATAATGAGATATTTCATCATGATACTGGAAAGATTATATGCTTTTTAAGAAGAAGTCATCTTTTAACAAAAGAGGTACTGACTACATCAATCAATCTATTACTCTTAATGATGATGATACTACTTTTGTTAAGCCTATGAAAACACTTTCTACTAATGAGACTCCTTCAAGGACCGTCAAATGTGCCCCATGCCATAGATATATATGGACATCATGATAGTATGTGCTGCAAGCTATTTGATAGATTACAAGCTCATGTATAAACAAGTTAGATAGCATATCCAACTTTCTTATAAATCAAACCTTAAATATTAGAAAGTGTATGAAGTCTTACTTTAAGTTCAAGAAAAGTCAATCTAGTTTTACTCCAAAAATTAGGCGAATTTGGATTAGTTTTCATTGTAAAGGCCCAATAAGTTCCTATATCATTCCTTTAAACTCTCTTAAGATTTCATTTTGTAAAAAATCTAAAAGAATTTCCACTATTGTCTAGTGCATGTTACTCCATGATATAAGATCATTCTTAATGTGTTATTCCTTGTATCTATTGCTATGTCATTTTAAAAGTCCTTAGGGTTTTTATATTTCTTTTTATTTTAGGACTTATCTTTCACTAAATCTATATCTTGATCCATTTAGGGAGAGTATTTAGAAGATAGAGTTATTCATTGGAGTAGTATAGAGAACTAATTGACTAATTTATTCACTAAACTTTTAGATGTTTTTAGGTTTGAAATCCATAGTCACTAAGTATTTTTCCATTAGAATATGTTGCATTGTCAAAGACATAGGATCTTGGATTTAGGAAGGAGCCGGTAATAGGTCATAGAGTATATTTCTAAATGAATTGAATTGATAATGTTGATCCGGTTGTTATCATTATTCTCTTAAAAACTTAGGATCTACAAGATTTTTTTGTCAATCACTTGAAATACGCATTTTTACCTATTTATACTCGGAGTCATTTCAAAGAATTTCCACTTGATAAAAGTTAACGAAGAATGTATTTGATACTAATTTTAGGAAATGTTTATAGTATCTTTTAATCCTTAAATGATAAAAAAATTTAAATATTAGAAAAGTTAGAAACGCTTCCTATAATTATTGCCAAACAAGTTTTAAATATTTTTTGTTCTATATATTTGAAATTAAATTGGCAAAATTTAAAAAATCTTTGTAAGTTTGATGTCCATGTTGATTATGAATTCTGAATTATCATAAATCATTTGAGAATATCCATTTACCATCACTTGAATAAATTGAAAACATCCCCAAAATGTGGTAAAAGTAATTTATGCTCTATGCCTATTAAGTCTTGCCACCACATGAAAATAAATTAGAAATTATAAAAACAAAAAATTTTGGGATTCAAATATCACATGATATGTAAATTCATGTGAAAAACATAAAGTCATGTTAAACATAAATCTTACTAAAATAAAACCAAATTAACTATATCTAATTATAATATTTTCTCAGATTGATTAAATAAATTTTTTACAAATCAATTTGTGATTTTTACGATATAGATAACTTATTCATTTTGAGTTGGAATTGTGGATACTTTTTCTACTATGTGATTAGTTTGACACTTTGCAAAATAGATGAAATATTGTATTTTATCGTGAACAAGAAATTCTACATGAACCATATTTATTTTCAAGAATTTTGATGATGAGATGCAATTTTACTTAAAAGATCCTATTTCTTTTCTGTGTGAAACCTTGACACAAACCTCAACGACAGTCCCTTGATCAAGATTCAATGGAAGATAAAGTAATTTTGTTTTTGTTTTTATACATATCCTTCTTACATTAAATGACTACATATGATTTGTTGGATAAATATTATTTTTATTTTTATTTTTTTGATGATCACATTTGTGAGATATACAATTATTTTTTACTAAAGGGAGAGGCATTGTTTATTGTCTTGCTTATTGAGAAGATGCATATTGCATGATCTTTATAGGAGACGTTTATTTAGTACTCATTTTTGTTATTTTCCCTATATACTACGTGTGCCATAAGTATATTGTTGTTTGACAATGTTTTAGATTGCATATTCATGTAATACACAAGAACAATAAAAAGATTGTCCAATTGATACTAAGTGAATTTTGATGAGGATCAGGTTGAGGGAGTTGTAGGATCTTAGATTGAGGGTTTTTGGATCATATCAAGTGAATGTTGATCCTTATGACTCCATTTATGCTTTCACTACTGACTTATAAGAACAAGGCATAAACCTTAAACCCACCCCTTTATCACAACCGATCATATGGATGACTTGAAGGCCTAATATCCAATAACGAAGTTCTTATGATGTTTATGATTCATACCATCCATTTCCTTTGGCAAAAGGTTGTTCAGTGGATGACTTCCTTTCAATTGTCTACATGACAAGCCATGTGCACGTGATTATGGTCAGCTAGTATGTCATGTCTCTGCTTTTGATCCACATTCTGCTTTTTGGGCAGAAGATCCAAGAGATGACTCCAAGCTCTGTTGTCATGGAGTGCTTCACTGAATCTAGCATCAAGACAGAGATTTTGAAATTATTAGAAAGTGACAAGAGCTCCCAGAGAGAGAGGTGGAGAATGAATCCCACGTACTAAGTCAATGGAATGAAATGGACTCCTCAATCAGTACATTCTGCTCAGCAATTGTTAATGTCGGACCCCGTGTCTTCTATTCATTTGCATGCTGGCTGAGAAATTTTTCTGGCCTCTGCTTTTCTTTGAGAACTATCCAGAAACACTCCTTTCACATCCCACTTTGGTTCTTCGAATCCAGTCTATGTTTCAGGTTCTACAGTATCAGGATTGATGGCTTCATTTGGTGTGTAAGGGTGCCTGCAGATGGAGCAGAATGGCAAAACATCTTGTCCCAGCTCAAATAGTTTGGATAATGCTTTGTTTAGTCTTATATTTTTATCTATTTTGGCAGCAAATGGTCTTTCATCTGTGAGAGAATCGAAGAAAACCGAAAAGTGGATATACATGCAAGGAGTGAATACACAATCTCCAATACCTAGTTTCCTTTTCAAGAAACAGAGGAAACAAGACAGTACAAGAAGAGAGTAGTAGTCACTAGAATTGTTGAAACAGAAGGGCCAAACAATTCTATGGTTACAGCTCCCCTCTTTGCTAAAGGAGAGGGTTTATATAATTTCCAGTCAAGGGTCCAAGACAACATTGAAAAGAGATGGTGCAACAAGAAAGCAAATATTGAACTTAGTAGAGAGAGAGATTTATTAAACTAGCTAATTCTTCTCATTAGTTTGATGAATGTGGACTCTTTCCCAAGCTAGACGGCCTTGCTTCTCCTGTCTTTGGACTGTATTTCCCTCTCCCGCTTGATCGAGGACTATGCTCCCCTCTTAGTTCGCTTACTCGAGGGCTGTATGCTTTTTCTGATAGACGAGGACTCTGAAAATTTCTTGGATCTTTTGTTGGTGTTGCAGTGGAACTTGTGATCTTAGGACTGCACATATGCCTAATTTCACCACGGCTTCTAGTAATTATTTCATCTAAAATCTCTCCACCCTCTGCCAAAGAAGCTCCAGCCCCCATCTCTCCCTCCTGCTTGGAACAAATCAATCAATACTAATCCCAAATTTGTGGTAAAACATTTTAGAATATTTGATGAAGAACATACCATTGCAAGATTGAAAGGTAAAGCTGGTGCCTCTTCATACTCTGCTGCATCTAAATCTTGAAGGTGTGCCCCTTTGAAAAACTTGGGCAGAAAGTATTGTCTCACAGGAACCAAAAGCATGATCATCAAGGGGAACAACAACCCTGCAATTGGAACCCATGTGATCCCAAAACAGATAAGCAAGTATGCTGTTTGGAAAATTGTAAATGTCGCAATACTCTTGAAAGGCACAGTTTCCACGAAGGTGGCATGATACTCCTCAAGAACTCTGCGGGAAAGAAGGTGATTTTCTTAGACATGGGGAAGAGAGTAGGAAACTTGAAAGATGTTAAAGAAAAGGGCATAAGGCGGTTTACTTGTATCTTCTGCTTGGTGCGGTGAAGAGCAATAAGATCCTTTCCCAAAACTGGTTACCTGGTAAACTTTCAATGGCCATGAAGGCAAAGTAGCCCCAAAGTACTGAGGTTGGGATCATTTTAAGGATAGGCATGGCTGCAACACATCCACCAACTGCTGCAGCTTGAAGCAAGTTGCTCAGGCGCTGTTCTTTCACCTCCACAGGCAGTAGGTCATCAATCTCCTTCTCAACATCAAATACCGTCTCATCAACTGGGGCATCAATTGCCCCCATGCTTGAAGCCAATTGAATTGTTGATTCTTTTAACTCCTTTAGTCCCTGCTCACGGAATTCATGTAGTTTAGTCTTAGCAAGATTAGGGGATCTTCAGTTTGATAAAAAGAAATCATGATTTTATTGGAGTCAAGTTGCTTATTAGTAGTCAGACTCTTTGGAGCCCACAAAGCCTATAAATCATTTGAATGCAAATCTGTATTCTAAAAAAAAAATGACACAATCTTACCCGAGCTGAGGGCTCCTGGTAGATCAAAGGGGTCTGCATTTGCTGATAAGCTTCTTGCATATTTCCATACAATTGACTTAAGCTTGAGTTCTTTCTCATACTTTTGTGTGCTGTTGCAACAAGACGGTTACGAAGCAACTGCACAATGGGAAGATATTAGTCTAAGAAAACCAGCTTTGTTCAAGTATCTAAAGAGGAGCCGCTAAATTTACCAACCGGGCTTTACAGTAGATTACCTGATGTTTAAGAGTAGCCAGACTTTTTGTATGCATTGGAGATTGTGGGATGACACCATTTGATGGAGGGATTCCAATAAGACCACACATAATGGTCTGCCATCAAGAAATGGGAATTCAAACATCTAAAAAATGAGTAGGGGTCACAAGTGAAAAACATAGTAAAAGCTCTCATACCAAGAACCCTAAAAGAAGCAAGTCATAATGGAAAGACGGTGGCTTTCTCAAATTGAATTCTTTCTGCTGAGCAAGTTGAGATGCTACACTATGGTCAAAATAGTAAAGCACTGCGATCATCGTCGCTGGAATAAAAGCTCCGACTATATAGAGAACCGGCACATCAAGCATGTCCTGCCAGTTTGAATTATAAATCATCAGTTTTGATGGTCTAATGAGACAGATACAAGGAGCTTGGGGAACTAGAAGACTTTATTAACATGCCTTAATGACAGTCCAATTCTCGTATGCACCAGGTGACCATGGATTTGGGCTGACAAGGCGTCGTGGAATTCCTTTTGGAACGCTTCCAGCAGGTATGTAGGAAACCGCTGTCCAGATTAGAACCATAAGGGGCACACCATAGTCTGCTATAAGGCTCCGAAGCCAACCTGGGAAAACCAAGCTTAAAAATTTTAAACATATTCACAGAAAAGAAAAAGTTGCCAATTCATAAGCAACAAGATCCGTGAATTAGTCAAAGCCTAGTCCAGTTAATTTCCAGATCACCAGAAACACTTGACACATACTGACCAGTCCCATATCTCCATGACCTTGCTTTTCGGCTTCTTAATGCTGTGAGCAGAAGGCCAAATGAGAGAACCAAAGCAAACATCCCATTTGCGAATCTCCATGAAGGTATGAACTCTGTTAATTTGGGATTTTCTTGTTTTGGTATGCGAAACTCATCCACAATTCCCTAGAGAGAACTCACAAAACAACAAATGAAAAATATGACAAATGATTAAAGTAATTCACAGAACCATCTTCAAGCAGTATGCAGAAGTTAAATAAGTGATGAGAAGGTGTAAGTAGGTAGTTTTACACTAACAACCTACAGAGGAAAATAAAGAACAGAACAGAATTGAAGATGATCAAAATATTTCTTACCTTAATAGCTTGCTGCATGAAGAGCATAGCGATGAGCAGACCAAACAATTCTCCTGCCACACGGGTAAACCTATTGATAATGGAGCAAGCTCCTAAGATAGCCAGTAAGAACAGCAAGAATGCAGTCCACACACATACCCTGAAAAGCATCAAATGTTTCAGGTAAGTACTTATAAGCTATAAACAGGAAAGTGAAGTCCAAACAAGGAATTCGAATCAATATTGTGGAAGATACATTAAGAGCATAAACTAAGTATACAGTTATCATGAAAATGAGAGGAAATAGATCACCATCCAGTCCATGCTAGAAACAGCTTCCGGCCCAAATCTGGTCTCTCCTTGGCAAAATTGAACATGAATGTGTACATGATGACAGTGGGCTCTGCAACTCCTAAGATCAGCAGAGGTTGTCCTCCAATGATGGAGTGTATAATCCCACAAATTGCTGTGGATGCCAAGGTCTGAACTGCGGTCAGAACTCCTTCTGCATGATCAAGGTGAAGAAATTTTATCATTTGCTAATTGTTTCTATGCTAAAATGAAGGTCAATAAGTCTGGAAAAGATAAAGGTCTATCAGAATTTTGAAGTATTACTCAAGATGTCTAATTTAACAGTTTGCTTTGAATACCAGTATTTCTGTCCAGTTGTTCACCAAATGAAATGACCGGGATAGCAGAAGCAAAGAATATGTACGTGGTAGGGGCCAAAATCCTGAAAACAATTAAGTATCACACGATGAGTTCAATACAGAGCCAGCAACATAAGAAGTGAACAACATAGACAAGATGATTAGAGAATGTGACTAGCAAAGATAAAGTGAGTACATACCGGAAGCCTGCTCTGAATCCACCAGCCCAATCTTGCTTGTAGCACATCAATCTTCCTCGAATATCATTCTTTATTCCACGAAATGGTACAAAAGTCTCCTCCATGGCTCCTCCTACTTAAAACTCAGCGACTACGTACTCTTGCTGCCCAAATGGCTTCTAACAGAAACAGAAATACAACACTGAAAAGGATGAGGAATATCCTTCAAGGATCCCTTGGGCTTTCACAGTTAGGATGCTATCGATATCCCTATAAATTACATGACTTGGGTATCCAAGATTCTCTATCAAAAGACTCACGGTGAAGAACTTGACACAGGAAGAAATCAATCAAAATGGGAGATACACAGAAAGGTCAAACTAGACATCGGCTTTCAAAATGTGCCAAACTTGAATACTTGAACCAGATTACATCATTCAATGCATCAGCTATGAGTTTAAAATCAGGAGAGCAGAGCAGCTGATGATTGAATCAAAAGCACAAGAGGTCTCAAACCTCTGGAAATGCTTACTGCAGTCAATGTGTTTGCATAGAAGGGAGAGAGGAAAACTACAAATATATAAGCTTCAAAAGGGTTGAAAAAAGAGCAGGCACTGTAGATTTTGACAGAGAGAGCGATGAGGCTGAAAAGGGAAGGAAAGCGAACTCACCATCATTCTTTGCTCAGCAAAGCATGCATACAATAGTATATTTTACAATTTATGTCATTTGCATCAAAAGCTATCAACCCTAAGGAAAAAAAAGGAGACAGTTCGTAACAAGCTGGCGTTGAAATTTGAAGTAGCCCAAGTTGCCAAATCTAAACATACATTATATTATCTTCCTATTATTATATCAAGCATAAATGAAGTCCTCCCCTTAAATCATCTCTTATGTTCTTCTCTCCTTTCAGCATCAAGAGGACTTATGAACATTGACAAAGTAGAACATAAAAAATAAATAAATAAATAAGAGCTTTTAGCCTACCATATAATCTCCATGAAAATGACATTGGCGATACAATAATTTGATTAAGCACCTTCCCTGCCCGCGACAAAATGAATGGGAAAAAACAAACTTAGGGGGAGACCCTGCTGCTCTAAATGCCCAGAGCATGAATAATTCAACCGTATCTTATTGTTGGAGAGGACAGATTCTCTCAAATGGATGCTTACAGTGAATGAATTTGTCTTTAAATCCATGTAATCTGAAAGATACTTTCTTTTTTGCATCATATGCTTCATTGCGTGAGAATAATATTACTCAAGAACTTGGATTTTTACCATCTTTTCTTTATGGAAGATTAAGAACAATAAAATAACTTCTTTTCATTTTTGTGGAGAACAGGACTCCGTCCAGATTAAATATGATCTTGTTTGAGAGTTTATTGTAAACATCATTTGAGGTCTTATAATCACATAATTGATGTGAAAACCGTGGATTTTTTTTTTCCTTATTAAGAAATCTTGTTAGACTCATAGTGTTGTCCCCAACCCCCTATCATTAGCAGATGACCTGCCTTCAAGTGACTGGATTGTCCAGCATCTACAATATCTAACAAGAAAAAGACAGTAACACATAGCCTGATTTAGCTACTTTCCAATGGGGTTTGGAAATTTTTCCAACCCAAGGCTTAACCATAAATGTAATATGAGAATCAGTCAGGAATACCATCACAAACTTAATCCAAAGTCGGCAAGAACTACACCAATTTCAATATATATAACCTAACAAGATGCCCCCACATGCCATGTTTTGAAAATGATTCCATTGACTCTCCTTTCTTTTCGGTTTCTTTAAAATAATAATGTCAATGTAACAAGCTCATGCATGCTCCATCCAGAAGACCAGCAAGGACAGCAAGCCAAGTGGATTCGGACATGGGATGGGGGGAATAAGCTGGGCTGCTGGAGCTCCTTCCCTTGCATGCATTCTCAATACCGTCTATTCTAGTTGAACCATAGCTGTTCCATCCAATAGATTTATTTTCAGATTTGGAGCCATATCAAGCAAAAATCCTTTAATACTCTGCCCCTCTTGAGATTGGACTTAAAACTAAGAAGGGGGTGATGTCAAAGCCATTCTGTATATTATATTCTCTCCCATGTGCCTTGAACAGCTCATTTTGGCTATCCTTGGCACTCACTCCTGTACCAATCTCTTAAGGAAACCTGAGGTTACTTCAATGAACAATCTTCTAGTCCACTTGTTATGGGCATGTAACATAACAACATTATTGATGCTATTCCACAGACAATGCAAAAGACGAGACCAAGATCCTACTTGTGCCGAACCGAGACTTGTCATTAAGTGCTGTCAGCAGGGCAAATTGGCATTGGCATTGTCATAATATGATCTCTGTTCTAATATGATACATAGATCTTCATCTTCACCTAACTCATTCCAGAAGGGTAGTAAAACATTAATTATGGTAGATACTCTGCTTTTCAAACCTGCAATGTTAGTGGAAAAAAAGGAGTATATGATAAAGTTTTCTTTCAGACTTTGATACTTTTTATTATATAAACCTTCCTGGATGGCCAAAAGTCATAAAAAGACGATGAAGTATGATGCAAATCTGATATCGTGCAAACGAATGTAGTACATTTACATAATTGTTTAATGCACATATTATCAGTTTACCAAATTCACATCTGCCTGCCTTGGCCTGGCTCTACCTCAGTCGGGAATATGCCTTAATTTTTGCTAATGATGAGGAATCAACGAGATAGAATCCTGTTAATTTTCTTGTCTTTCTTTTTTACATTTGACAAGTAGAATTAAAAAAAATTTACTGTGCAGGTCACCATCATCAATGTGTTCATCATAGCTATAATTCCTACTACTACCATCAGTGATGATATTAAAAAAGACAGCCAAAGAGGAAAGCAATGAAGGAGAACTAAAGAGAGAAAACAAACAAACCCCCAATAGAATAAATTTCTATCATCAACTCCACCTAAGGGTGACTATTAAAGAGCATCACTTTCAGATTCAAAGATATCCACCAATATCCCCTTTTGTGTTGTCTTAACCTGTTAGGCAGGTGGGTGGGTGCAAAAGACCCAAAAGATGAACCCAAAACTCAAAAGTCTTGAACTGGAATCAACCCTAAAATTCAATGAATCCACTGAAAGAGAATAGACAAAAATGAATGATAATAATTCTTCAACCCAAAGTTTATAATAATAATTACAAGAAAAGTCCAAAAACCTCAATGACCATGAATGGAATTTTCCTAGAAGATGAAAACAAAACTTTCTAAAAAATTGGGGTTTTACACAACAAAGGAAGCCCCTTTTAGCCCCTAAAAGAAAATCATTGGCAATGGATTCTAAGGCTTTTCAGTGATATGTTAATGGTAAAGAGCTTCTCATACATCATACAGTTAGGTACTTGGCATGTGGTCTACATCACATATTCATTATCGATGTTTTTGCTTGGTAGTGAAGATTTAGTATTGGACAGCCAAATGATGGAGCACCATTGGGTCGATAAAAATGGCAAATGCAGAAACACAATTCTGGTACATTGTACAGGCCAGAGTGCTTTATTCTACATCACATTAGAAATAAGTTTTTAGAAACTAAGTATGATGATAACATGCAGTTTTGATAATGGACCTATTCTAAGTAGCTTGGTCCCTTCGATCAACCTTGGGGCTTTGTATAAACTAATGACACCAATCAAAGAGCCTTCTTCCTGCTGAGGTTGAGAGAGATTCCCAACAAAAGAGAAGCAATGATAGCATTTGAATTAGATGTAAAGAAAAAGCACGCATATTTCTATATACACAGTTACAAGTTTGTGAGTCCATTGCATACTTTCTAGCCCTTGAATTATTGGCTTGGAACATCATTAAGTTTTTATATATATCGACATCTTAGTGACAAGAGGCCTCCACAATCAATAGTCCCTATTAATTATTTTGCCTTTTGTCGATTTCAAACATTCAAACCTTTGAATTTTGGAACCATTCAGCACTTTCAAGGATGTCAAGGCACTTCAATCCATTAAGAATGCATTCAAAAAAGATGTAGGAAAAGTTTACATGGACAAGGATTCCCCTCCAATATTGAGAGAAGTTCTCCTTTTCCTTCTTTCTCCTTTGGTTTTTTTTTATTTTTCTATTTCTGTGTTGCATTCAAATGATTTTGTCTAGCACAAGACTTTATTCTTACTCATGGGATCATCCAAAATCATTGAGAAGTTGTATGGCAAAGACAAACCACAGTGTGAATAAAGGAAGATGTATCATTCTAAGTATCAACCATTGACTAAGTGGTAGGCCATTGATGGTGGGTGCTGGTGCTTTGGATGGATTACTCCACCCTAATATATTTGGAACACTATTTTTTTTTTCCTTTTTTCATATGTAAAATAGTCTGTGAATAGACTTTTCAAATCATTGCTCTAGAATATACCATGAAAAATTCTCTAAGGTTAGGGAATTGAAATTCACTTGAAAATTTTGTATAGTAACATCACTTTGATAAAAGTAGGCATACCAATACTGCCTTCTTACATTGGCCTTGCTCATAAAGAAGCCAGCCAGAGTTGGTCAAGCTTTACTCGAGGTGTAGAATAGTGCCCAGACAGAATTCTAGCTGTGGACACCTGATTAGCAGCCTCGGTGTAGTGAACTCCATCCCAAACTATGGAGCTGGATGCATTCTTGCAGATGCTGTAACCAGGCTGGCCGCATGTTGCTTTTCTATCGTAATTGTTTGGAGGCCCTCCATATCCACAACAAGCCATAAATGGAGCTTCAAAACCTATAGAACAATATCAGAGAATACCAATTAAAGAAGAATTCTATTTAACTAACATCGATCCAAAAGCTTGATGACCTTACCATATTTCTTATACTTGTCAAAGAGATCGTACTTGATTGCATATATATCTACATACACAATGGTTGCATCCTTATACATCAATCTCATTTCTTCACAGATAACACGTAGTCCTTTATTAAAGGCTTTTGCAACTTTGTTATGGACTTTAAGGCACCCAATTCGATCAAGGTCACTGTTAGTATGGGGATGCAGGGCAAGTTCCTTAGGGGCACAACCCAATGGTCCAGTATTATGTATCCAGAATTTTCTTGCCCCAAACTGGTACAGATTCTGCACTCAAAACAAGGGAGAAAACATTTGATATGGTCAAACAAAATAAGAAGAGCTGGTAATGCATTTAAAACTGCCCATATCCACCATATCCAACTCACTTGAATGGCTAATTTGATTTCTGCCAGAAAAGACGGGATTTTTTCCAGCACTGGAGGATAAGTTAAATTTGATGCATACAAGGCCAGTAACAGATCATTCTGCCCAATGTCAATCATGTAAATTGCATCATGAAACCCTTTTACATCGATCAAATTTCTGGAACCTGCATATCAGGTTGTGCTATTTAATGTAATTGTATCTACAATTCTATAGATTTATCACTATAATGCAGATATTGGTTGATGAGTATGAAGTTGTATTGTGAATGTACCCTGTGATATGAGTTCCTGGGAGCGATTTTTGAAGCGGATAAATTGACGAATTTGAACATCCAGAGCAAAGGGGACAAACTGGGGGAGTGTTGTTGCCCCACTTACTGCAAAGTTCACTCCACTTGAGAAATTTGGTGCCAGTGAGTCCAAATATGGGCTCAAATAACTCAAGTTCAGGTGTTCACCTACCAGAATAGGTTAAGCCAAAGTTTAAACTCTGTTGTTCTACACATCAAAGGAATAAGTATTGTCTTCTAGGAATTTGTGGTACTAATACAATACAGTATGAACTAAGTATATGCTAAGGTTGTCGGGAACCGGACTTACAGAAGAAGTCGATTATAAGGCGGCCATCCCCTAATCGGCCAGTGCCTCTGTGGAAAAATGTGATCCCATGGGGGAGGCCAATGGGTAGCCCGGTACCAGCTAGCACCCCTCCAGTATCCGAATTTGAATCACCAAAGTTCACAAGGATTGGCCTCTCTTCAGTACATGCTGAGAGTGTAGACATACCAAGAAAAGCCCACATCCACACAAGCAATATGAGGTGTTTAGGGGCCCCTCTGCAAACCATTTTGCCTTCCTCTCCTCCTTTCCACTCACAGGCCAAAACTCATTGACTCGCCAGTATTGGATCTGCCCTTATATGATGGATAGACTCAGATTCAAATGAATTATGTAGAAAATAAACCCCATCTTCATATCCCAATGGCCATTGACTCATCCTCAGATTCATGTGAAATAATGAATAAAGAAAGGAGCACTTCAAAGTCGGCCCCATAGGACGATATATTAACTATCTTATTTCAACTTGCAGATCAAAATGGCTACATAAATTCATGTCAACTAAGTTTTACAGAAGAAATCAAACTTTAGGGGTGGAGAGGAGTAATCTGTAGAGACTATTTTTGAAGCCACAAATGCATTGGCAGCTTCAGTATAGTGAACTCCATCCCAGCTTATATATTTTGATCCTTCCTCACAAACATTGGATCCAGGAGCGGTGCATTGAAAATTGGGATCAAAATTGTATGGTGGCCCTCCATACCCACAGCATGCCATCAACGGATTCTCGAAACCTGCTCACAATATCCTCAATTAATGCCTGGTTATTCATTAAACTTCTCAGTCAATTGGCAGTAGCTTAAATGGAAAAACTCACCATATAGTGTGGAATTAGCAATGAGATCATACTTGATGGCGAATATATCAACATATACAATGGTGGCATCCTTGATTTCATCTCTTAATTCTTCACACAAAGCTTTCAATTGCTTATTAAACTCTCTTGCTCCATCATTTCTAGATTGAAGGCACCCATACTGGTCGATGTCACTGGCGTTTTTGCTGGTTGTAGCAAGTTGTTGAGGCAAACAACCGAAGGGCCCTGTATTATGTACCCAGAATTTCTTCCCACCATGTTGATATATGCTCTTGGGTGTTTGGTTCAAGAGAAATCAGAAGGAAAAATAAAAAAACATATGCAACAAAAAGAATATATTTATTACCATATGCTACTAGCATAGAAGAAGTACTTCACAAACATTGATCATACCATTTTTTGTGTTAGACAAGGATTAGGAAAACACTTAGGGGGTGTTTGGTACCCGAGAATAGGGAGTAGGAATAGACATCTGATTCATTTTCTTCCTTATTCCTATGTATGGATAAATGTTAAAAAGATAGAAATGAAATAAAAAATTATTCAAACAGAAATCAAATCCAACTTATAAGTCGGATTTGAATTCATCAAAAGTAGGTGGTATTCTAATTCATTAAATTCATTTGATAATATAAAATAACTTAAATTTACCATTTTACCCTCTTATCTTTAAGCTCGATGCTAAACTAGAGACTCATTCATTATCCACTTCTATGCAACAAGTGATTCTTCTAAATTGAATCAATCAAACCTTCCACGACATTTAGAAAAAAAAATTCAAGACCATGATTTTATCGAATATGATACTTGTTGAAAATTAGAATGAAATTTGCATTATTTTATTTTCTCTTTTGGAAATAGGAAAAACATTTGCTAACTTTGAGAATTTAAATATTATAATAAATACATTTTTTTTTGGTAAAATATAATTTTATAACTATTTAAGCATGACAAATTATTCAATTTTTTTAATAAAAATAATAATTGAATATTTGTACATTAGGGTTATATGATTTTTTATGGTTAATATTTTATTTATTGAGTATATATTTTTTTAGTCTTATTATTTAATAACAAAAAAATTCTCAAAATTTATTTATTTTAAATAAAAAAAATTATTTTAAATTATATGGAAGAATATTATTATAAATTTATTTCTTTTTCATTTACATTCCTATTATTATCAAACATTAGAATGGAAACAAATAATCATTCTAATCTTACATTGTTAAGTTCATCCAAATACTAGAAATTGAATCATCAAATTCATTTCTATCCACTAAGAAATGGGAATGGAAACAAAATATTCATTTTCATTCCCTATTCTGACGTACCAAACACCCCTTAAAGGATTAAAACCAATATAACTATTATTCCGTTGAGAATATTTGCAAGATTGCAAGAGCAATTTTTTAGTTTAGTTTTATTTATTTTTTAATTCATATTTGACTTAGTAATGCTATTAAAAATCTGTTGAAGATATGTGAGCAGATTTTTTGCCTTTGTTTGTTTATTTTCCTAGATAAATTCAGATTTTGCAACAATGAAACGTGTACAATTTTTAGCTCCAAATTTTTTGTGTTTTCTATTTTTACTCTAAAAACCTATAGGTACCTATACAACAAAAAATTTAAACGGTTCAATATATATATGATAAGATATAGGCTCTCGAATAAGAGTACAAACACATGTATAAAGATATAAATAAATAAGACTACAATACAAACAATAGGTTTGAATGGTTATATGTGACACCACCTAATTGGTGATGTCTTTTCAATAGATATTATAAAAAGTATATTTCTATATTATAGGTAGACCTAAGGATTGAATGGTATGCGAATGAAACATTTCAAGTACTACATTCATATAAGAATCCCCTACAATATTGAACTCGATATCTTTTGAACAGACACCATCAATTAAGTGGTATTACATGTACAACTCAAGTCTTATTATTACTTTATATACGAGTTTTAATCGTTTATATTGTACATGAATCTTATTATTTTGTACTTTGATTTCATTTTATTATATTTTTCTCTCATTTATTTATCTAAATCTTATTTTTATATATCTTGATCATCTCGATCCCATACATTCATATCTTTATTCAACGGCCTGGATTCAAAGTTTAACAGGTATTGTTACATCAATATTTTTTTTACTATAATAAAAATAAGAAGCAAAAGACTCACCAAAATAGCAAATTTGATTTCCGCAATAAAAGTTGGTATTTTTTCAATGACTTGTGGATATGGCAGGTAACTGAATGGTCCAACAAGATCATTTTGTCCAATGTCTATCATATAAAGCGCATTTTTGAAGTCCTCTTCCCCAATCAAACCTTCGACACCTAAATAAAAATTTGTATCACATAAGTTAAAATTATGAGAAACTACTCTAAATATTAACCCTTTCAAAAAAATAAAAAAATAAAAAGATTATTAAAAGAATAAAATTAAGCATGATTCAAGAACATACCTTTTGATGTGAGCTCAATGGATCGAGTTTGAAATCGAAAGAGTTGGCGACCTTGAACACCTAAACTAAAAGGATCATATCGGGGTAGAGTTCTTGAGCCACTTATTGCAAAATTAGCTCCATTTGAGAAATTTGGGCCCAGTGATTCTAAGTATGGCGTCAAATAATTCGTAGTCAAATTTTCACCTGTCGTTATTGGAGTGAATTTCATTAATATGACATTAAGAAAAAAAAAAAAAAAAGGAAAATAGTGAGCTGCAGTGGGCTAAATGTCGGTTGGAGTTTTATTGGGCTTGGTTGATGGAGTGCTCTCAATGAGCCTAACTAATTGAGACGGCCCAGCCCATAGACCCACGTCGTCGGCAGAGAAGTGAAGAGTGGGCCTCACACGGAATTTGGTGATCTGTCAAAATCAGTGAATATTCTTCACGGGATAAAAGAATATTTAATAATAATTAAAAAACAAAGATGGCGGACAAATACTATACGCTTGTCGCCCAATAATTTTCCATTGTTTTTGTAGACTTGAGGAGGCCTGTCCAAGTCCCTCCGCGTGATGGACTGGGTTCCCTCTTGCGTGGGCCCAACCCATCCCAACTCATGTGAACTAGTGGCATTAAAATTTCAAATTACATCTTCTTCTCAAAAAATTAAAGCAACTTGCATAAATGTTTTCACTTTTGAAAAAAAAAAATGATTCATTCTATTTCAAGCACAAAGATTTTTTTTTTTTTTCTGATTTTTTTTATATCAAAATGAGTTCAAAAACCAATTATTATTATTATTATTAATAAAAATAATTACAAAATAAGTCTTTTTCCAATAAAGCATTATCTTTTGATTTTTTTTTTGAACTTTTTAAAAGCTATATGCCTTTCAATAATTAAAAAAAATATCAAATAAACACTCATCTAAAAACAATTTTCAAAATCTTTCCATTTTCAATTTAAAAAACGTTGGAGTGAATAATACAATTAAAAAAAAGTTGTGGCTTTTGTTCTGCAAAAGGTTGGTAGGAGTAGGAGGGCTTTCATACCCAGTTAAAAACAGTGCTCCCTCTGTACACCTAAAAATACAAAGAAACATGAAAATGGTAGAGAAGTGAAAGCGAATAACTCACAGAGAAAATCAATGATCAATCTTCCATCGGATAATCTGCCAGCGAACTTGTGAAAGAAGGCACGCCCTTCAGGGGGCGGCATGATGATTCCAAGCCCAGAATAGAAGCCGCCCGTATCAGAGTTGGAGTCGCCCATGTTGAATATGACTGGGCTTCTGCTGCACCCACCCTCAACATTCAAGGGAAAACACACACTCAAGATTACAGAAATGGAGATGAAGCAAGGTAGAAGAGGCACTGGCGCCTGTTGCTTCTCATACATATTGGTTGAGCAACTGAGGTATCCTCTCACAGCTGTTTTGCTCTGCAGGGAGTGTGTCCCGTGGGAATGCCCTTGTTCTATGGATATTTTGTCTCATGCATTTACTTTACCTGGTATGTATGGCAATCCTATCCATGAGTTGGTCTTCCATTTGTGTAGGTTTCATTGTCACTTGTCAGTGGATCACATCTCTGCTTATATTTGTATTTAGGCTTGTAGGCTTTGTTACATCTATATTTAGGTTGTACATAATGGGATATTAGTATTACAAAGAGATGTGATGTAACTTGCACCATATTTTGTTGAAGATGGGATATGACATGGATACCATATGTTGGATGTATTCTCCCACTTTTTTCTTTTTCTTTTTCTTTTTTTTATATTTTTTTACATTATTCATTTTGTAAAACAAATAATTTTGATTAAAAAAATTTAATTTTATAAATTTAAAAATGTTAAAAAAATATACTATAAAATATATATTATTTAATTTAACATTTAGTATATGTACATTTATATAAATACTAATATATTTATTTTTATATTAATTTATTTATAAGTATTACCCAACATTTCAAATAATAAAAAACATGTCAAGATTTTAAATTTTTGTAATTTTTATTTTAAATAAAAATATTAAAATATAATATATTTTTTCTTTTTTCTTTTTCTTTTTATAAATATAATAAATTTATGATTTAAAAAAATAAATAAATAAACTTGGTTTTTTACATCCACTTCTTCCTCTCTTATTTTAACATTCTTTCCATTATTAAATTTTAACGTTTTCAAAGGTTTTATTTATTTTATTACTTTCAAATTCATTTTAATATTTCCAATCACGTGAATAGAGATTAGAGATTAGAGATTAGAGATTAGATATAAAGTAGAGATTAGACACATGAGCCACGTGACCTGCAGATCACAAATCTGACAACCAAACCCAAAGATATTTTTTTTTTCTTCAAAAAAAAAAAAAAACCCAAATATGCGTATGGAATGAATAATAGTTAAATTAAAATTGGAAAACAAATTATTAATCACAAAAGAAATCAAAGTGAAGCGGAGGAGTCGAGAAATTAGTGGAGAGAATTTTGGAAGCCACAAATTGATTGGCGACTTGGGTATAGTGAATTCCATCCCAGCTCACATATTTGGATCCTTCCTCGCATACACTGAACCCAACGCCACCGCATTGAATCAAGTTATCAAAGTTGTATGGTGGGCCCCCGTGCCCACAACACACCATTAGTGGATTCTCAAACCCTGTTCCAACAACAAAACCATTAGATCGGGCATAAAATCACCAGCATTACAGCCACTCGCCTTGGGTGTAACTTCAAAAATTACTTCAGGCCTGTTTGGAAATGCTTTCAATTCTTTATTAAAAAACTATGGGTTTGTTCGTAATTATTTTTTAAAACGATTCTAAAAAATAACTTTTGAGAATGGTTTTTGAAAATTGTTATTTGTTCTTTAATATTTTATAAAACAAATGTTTATTGGAAAAATTTTAATATTTTTAACCAATTTTTAATATTTTTAAATATATTTTAAAAAAATGATATCCAATGTTTTATTTTTACTCATTTTACATACTTGTATAATTGTTTTTTAAAACAATTCTAAAAAAACAAATGAAAATAATTAAAAAAATATTATTGAAAACGTCTTATTTTTTATTCTTAAAAATAAAAAACAAAAAGCAGTTATTTTATTATCAAACATGTTTTTTTTTTTGAAAAATAGAAAACATTTTCGAAAACAATTACCAAATAAGTTCTACCATTCTATGTTGTAAACCGTAATTTTAAAAAGTTGTTTTTGAAAATGATTTGATTTATCAAATAAATGTCCGTTTCAAAATCCTTTTAATTTGATTTCAATGGTTGTAAACATTTTTAAAAAATATTTATTATATGAAATACTTTATTTTTAATTATATTTATATAATTATTTTTTAAAACAATTCTTACAAAACAAGTAAAAACTATAAAAAAACTTCTTATTTTACATTTTTAAGACTAAAAAAATGGTTTTTTCTCGGTATATAAAAAAAATATTCTCTTTTATATTTTTTTTTATATAAAAAATGATTTTTGGAGAATTGAATCATTTTAAAAATAATTAAAAATAAAAGTTATTCACAAGAAATATTTTAAAACAGGGACATAGAACATTTAGAAAACCATATTTGACAAGTACTGATATCAAAATATCAAGACTTACCATATAGTTTAGCGTTAGCAATGAGATCATACTTGATGGCGAAGATATCGACATAGACAATGGTGGCATCCTTCATGGCAGCTCTTAGTTTTTTGCACATAGCTTTTAATTGCTTGTTGAATTTTTTAGCAGCATTGTTTCGAGACTTGAGGCATCCATGATTATCAAAGTCATCAGAGCTTCTGCTGATGTTAACAAGTTGTTGAGGCAAACAGCCCAGCGGGCCTGTGTTGTGCACCCAGAATTTCCTTCCACCATGTTGGTATAGACTCTATGTTTGGATGATGAGAAAATTAGAAACAAAAAGCATATGTATATATCCATGAAAAAAAAAAAAAAAAGGTGGACTCACCACAATAGCATATTCGATTTCAGCCATAAAAGTTGGAATTCTTTCAACAACTTGGGGATAGGAGGAGTTACCAAAGGCCAAGGCTAAATCATTCTGTCCAATATCCACCATATAAAGTGCCCTCTTGAAGTCCTCTTCTTTCACAAAATCCTTGTAACCTAAGTAAAATATTTATTACATGAGTTATGATAATTTATATATATATATATATATATAAATAATAAATAAATAAATAAATAAATATATAATTTGATGCCATACCTTTTGATGTGAGTTCAATGGATTGATTTTGGAACCAAAAAAATTGGACACTTTGAAGGCCCAAGTTGAAAAAATCAAATCTTGGAAAGGTCTTTCCACCACCCACGGCAAAATTTGCTCCATTGGTAAAACTTGACCCCATGGATTTTAGGTATGGTGTCAAGTAACTAGTCGATAAATTCTCACCTATAAAAAAATTAAAATTAAAAAATTAAAAAGAAAATGTAAAATGTAAATTATTATGAGATAAACAATTTGTGTAACGACTCGCTCCTATACAAACTATGTAAATATTGTCTGCTCTAAGTTTAAAAGGGTTTTCATAACTTTAAAACGTTACTATATAGTTAAGAGAATTTCATACTTATACAGCAGAAGAAACTTTCTTCTCTATCCAATGTGGGATATCACAATTACCTACCATGCAAATATAACATCCTCATTCTATCCTATGAGATTACGGGGTCAAATACTAAGAAATCTTCACACCAAAATCAAATATTAACTTTGATACCATTTATAATAACTTGCTCTCAATTGTATAGATATTATTTGCTCTGAATTTAAGAGACTTTAATGACTTTTAAAACTCATCTACAAGATTAAGAATAATTTATATTTATACAGTGTTAAGACCTTTCTCCTTTATCTAATATAAGATATCACAACTTGCTTTTTAAAATAAAAACAATCTATTATTTCATTTTCATTTTCATGCTAAAATAAGTCGGTTATCCGATCTCTGTTTTCTAGTAAGTCATACATCTCACTCTATTTTCCACTTTCATCATTTTATATGTTTTTTCCCACATTTATTTGGGTGGCATTTATTAATTTATTTGACCTCTAAATACGTTTGAATTTGTCTAAATTTCAATGAAAATTGATACAATAATACCAATAAAGTATCAAACAAAAAAAATAAACAGTACATGATAAATTTTTTTCCCTTATTTCAGCTGGTAAAAGAAATGCATAACTGAATTGAATGGAAAGAGAGTGAACTTACAGAGGAAATCAATGATCAATCTTCCATCAGTGACCCTGCCCACATACCTGTGGAAGAGACGACCGAAAGGAGGTGGCCTCACGAATCCAAACCCATTCAAAACCGAGCCAGTGTCTGAATTTGAGTCACCCATGTTGAATATCACTGGACTTCTACTGCACCCACCCTCAACATTCGAGGCAAAACACAGGCTCACAGCCACAACAAATATGATAGCAGGCAGATAAGAGCCCACTCCCTTCTCATTCATCTTCATCCTCCCGACAGTCCACACTGATTTGATCTACACAGTATCTGTCCTTTTGCAATTCCCCTTGTTTTTTTATAGGCATGAAGAACCAAAATCGTAGTCAAAGTTTAAAAGGGACAGGAAAATGAAAGAAAATCCAAGTGGGGCTTGGTTTTGGTTTGTCAAGAGGTAAAGGTAATGTAGTGAGGATGGTTAAATGGATCACATGCTCTTGGATCCATAAATGCAGATCAAATAATACTATAAGTACAAGTTGCATTTCTTAGCCCTTTGACTTGCAGTATACCATGTGGTATTATTCATCTGCGTCAAGATCCAATCCATTTGACTTTTTGTTTGCACCACCACCACAAGTATATATTTTTATTTCAAATCAAATTTCTTGGAAAAACTTTTCTCAATAATTGAACTCTCCCTAAGAGTCTTTTCATTTTGTTTAATTGCAAATGTTCCCTTGTTTGCTTGACAAATAAAGGAGTTGAAAAACCATTCGGCTATGTTTGGTTTTCAGAAAATTTGAGAAAATGCAAGGAAAAGAAAATACAAAGGAAAAATAGAAGAAAAGAAAAAATGAAGGAAAATAAAAAATGGATTAAAAGTTGATAAGTTATTTTTATTTTTTACTTCAAACTCATTTTATTTATTTTAACTCATTAATATAAAGATTAAATAATTTTAAAATACATAAGTTTTTAATTAGTTTTAATTATATTTGATTTTCTTTTATATTTGTCATAAGACAACCAAACATGAAAAAATCATTTTTCTTTGTATTTTTTTTCTTTTCTTAGTATTTTCCGGGAACCAAACATAACCTACATATATCAATTGGTTGTTACAAAAGCAGTGGCAGCTTCAGTATGGTGAACTCCATCCCAGCTTTTGTGTTCTGATCCTTCCTCACAACACTGAATCCAGGATTTGTACATTTTGATTTTGGGATCATAGTTGTATGGTGGCTCTCCATGCCCACGAACTGCCATCTATATATGGACTGTGTACCCTTGAACATGCCACCAAAGCCATGGAAGAAACTTCCGAGCTGGGTTTATTACCATTATTATTATCTCCTCTACTTCTCTTCTTTTTGACTCTCTTAGGTATTTTAGGTTGTTTTCTATCCACAAGAACTTGGGGCTATTCCAGTTTTGAACCACATTTCTTGACCGCTAATTGAATGGATCATCTTTCTACAAACCTTCATGAAAGCTCCTTATTGTATGACTTGTGAACACAAGACTTGGTATAGAAAGGACATGGCAACAAAGAATTCCACTCAAATTCCATATTCCGTAGGAGCATGTTTGACTTCACAAATCTGGTACAAATTGGGCTTCCTTAAGCATGCAAAACCTGATACTTCCTTTCCCCGGCCTAGTGTGCAGTGCACGGTTTACTGTCCACTTTGTTTTTCTCAACTATTTTTTGGATTTTAAGATCAAGATTGGCATGTTATGTGTTCATAGAATCTCCCCTTCAAGCAAATATTAGCATCAGATACATCCTGATTTTTTCTGCTATGACCAAAATTGTTTCTCCCCGCCTTCCAGATTAAGCGATTCACCAACCTTCTTTGAAAAATTGGACTCCCATTAGCTCCCAACTTTATCAACTCTATTGTTTCCACATTACTCCTTGTTATTTCCTTACGACCTTCAGATCTTCAGTCTGACGCTCTCCCAACTGAGCTATCCCCACTTATGCAAGTGTGGGGAAAAAGTATATTAAAATCAAAATAAATATTCAAATAGATCACAGACAAAATAAATAAACCAAATGGCAGTAAATGTCCTTCACCAAACATTAGCACAAGCATTTCATTTCATGAACGCAACAGGCTGAAACCTGCCATTCCATTCCATTTTCATTAGCCCCACTTGGTGTTCATTTTCATCACCATGCTGAAGCATATTACAGGGATTACTATGAATTACATTATGATCCAACACCCCTTTTGAACTCCATATTACACAAGACTAGATGGAAACATCACCAATCCAAGTTTGTGGTTGCATCAAATCCATTTGAAATGACTTCTTAATTTAGCAAACTGCAACTGAATTTGCCATCTGATAAAGTAATCTTCTCTGCTTTTGTAACTGCATCCAGAGGGAGTGGGATGAAACTCCGGGATGGCCCATAGAAATGAGGAAAGACATTGCACTCATCCACACGTTCATAGATCAATCCATCACCAAGCTTAAACAAAGTTCATACCACACAGAAAAAAAAGGATTATCGGACTTTCAGAACAAAGCAGTAACACAGGATATTAGGCATAAAGCAGAAATGATGTTCCTCCTTGGTTTTTGGTACATAATCACTAATTTCTCTTCTCAACTATTTCAGCTTAGCAACATATTTATGCTTGGCTAATGCATCCTTTTGTCTTCCTCATGATTCTATTGCCTAATTAGTCTCTCTCTCCTTTTGTTATCATCTCCAAACCTGCTAAACCTTTTCCAATGATCTTAGTGCAAACAAAAACAAGACAAAAAGCAGCAGATCATTCACTTCTTTAACACCAATGTGCTATCCATATGATTGCACACAGGACACTGATGCCTTGGTTCTTCTAACCTAATTTCTATAATTACTAGTGCTTGATTTCTCCTCTAACATAAGGATCCAAGAATTATATCAGTCACTCAACTGTCCCAATGTAGTTTTCCATGGTCTGTGGTTCAATTTTTTTTTCACTTCGAAAAGGATTGATGAGATATATGGATTCCTATTCATACCTTTTTGGAGTCAACTTGGAGTAAGTATAACTCAGCCTGAGTCTTCAGGAAAAAATTCTCTAAAGTCGACTGTACCTGCAAATTTATCATCCATAAATAGTATCAACCTTGGGTCCTTGAAGAAGAACAAGAAGTGAATGTAGAAAACCTGAAGGCTTCAATGATAAAATCACCCATCTCAGTAAGGCAAAATGTACCCAGTGAGTCATTTTCCTCTTTCAATTAAAAATTTGTTCAAGCATCTAGCTTAGCAGAACCATGTTAGCTAACTCAATCACACAAACCACAAATTTATGCTAACTCGGCAATTGTTTCTGTCATGGAGGACCAGCCTAATAAACAAGCATTCAATTTGCCAACCAGTGAAGCTTTGGTATGCAGACAGCCTGTAACAACTTGCCCCCTCTTACATACATATGGGCCTAATGGGTCATCACGGCAAAAAGACACTTCTACATAATTAAGAGGAGCTCTTACCTATATCGTGTCAAAAACTTTTTTCTTTATCCGATATAGGATATTACAATCACCCCGTTGCAGACACGACATCCTTGTTATGTCCCATAGGATCATGGGGATCAGACATGCAGACATCCCTCGGAGGGGCTGCCCACACCAGGGTTGGGTTGTTACACAACGTCTCCGAGTGAGCAATATCTATATGGGAGGGATCACTTTGTTACATTGTTTATTGCTAATTGAGAGTTAATGATCATGAAAGTTTGATTGCCTACACCATTAAATTGAACTGTGAGTGTCATATGGGTGCTGGGGCCATCAATCCAACAACTTATATTCCATAAACCACATACTGATAACAGATTCCAGTGAACAAAGAATGCCCACCTCAATCTCATGCCACACCCCACTTTTTGATTAGAAGGGACCATTTCCCTAAAATCAAGCACCATTTTGTTAACCTTTTTCACAAATTTGGACTTTTTTGCAGCACACAAACTTGAGATCCATGCACCCAACTGCTAGCCCAGTGCTATTTCCAACTATTTTGTTTCAATTTTCACAGAATCTCCTTACTCTATTTCTTCATGATATTATTTTACTAATTTTGAAATCTAATTAGGTTGTTTATGTTCACTGTATTAACAGATTTCTGTACAGAACCCCACCACCCCCAATTTTCTTCCAATCATTAGATCTGATTTTCCACCACCCAGGTACCCGAAAAATAGAGGAATATAAGAGAATAAATGATACCCATATGATAGTTATGATAAGAGACGAAGAAGAGAGAGATAGAGGACCTGATGAAGATTGCTGAGATGAATACAGCCAGTGGACTTGTCAAGTTGGCCACCATAACAGGCTCCAGCCTTCTGCAACTCCTCCCACTCCTGGGCTGTACTGATTCTGTACACAAATTCTTCAGCTTCTTTCTCCTGCTCCTTTGCAGCCATCTTCACACACAAAATCAAACATGTGTGGGGGTGGAAGCAGAGGACTAGTGGTGGGGTTACCTGGACAGGCCCACTCGCTTCATTTGCTCTCAAACCCAACCCAATATGTGAACCCAAATCCAAAGTCCAAACTCCAAGCGTATATTTAAGAGAGAGAGAGATGTTCAGTGTATATTTAATCATAAAATGAAGAGCATCATTATACTTGACTTTTTATCTCTTTGGATGAATGAAACTTTACCGAGTCTCATTATGATCCTTCAAAGACCTTATAAAGAGGCTTGTTGATAATTTCATCCTTTTTTTAAAAAAATATATAAAATAATGAAATTGATTTTTTTTCTTGAAAGAATAAAATAAATATAATTGAAAATTTTCAAAATAAAAAACTGAAACCGCATCAACATAGAAAACATCGACGGTTAACTCCAAGCGTCCACCATGCATTACTCCCTAGTACAAGTGTCAACCCAAAACGTTGTCGTTTTAATGCGAGGCTCTGTATCAAATCCTCTGCATCAACCCAACCTTCGTCAACAACCATGGCTGCAATGCTGAAGCCGGCCTCTCTCAACCCCTTCCGCTTCCATTTCCAAGAATTGCCTCTCATAGACTGCACTTTGATCCGCCCCAATCTCAAAGATTCTCGAAATTTCCAGTTTAATTTGTGCCTAAACCGCTCAAAGAATGGATCTGTTCTTCCCATTGTCAGAGCTCAGAGCTCTCCAGGTATGAACTGTGACTTCAATTCTCACTTTTTGGCGTAAATGATTCATGGGTTTTTGTTTTCTCACCAAAATATGATCTGGGCATCTCAAATTTTGCTTGGTTGCTGGTAGATTATACCCCAGACGCGCAGTTTTACAAAGTTGAAGCGATCCTGAGGTGCACAGTACTATTAATTTGCGTTTGTTCATCTTATATTCCCTTTTATGGTTTTCTTATCCAGGAAAAGTTCTGTTTTTACCGAAATTTATTTGGGATTTTCTAATTCTTTTGTTGTTTGTGCTTTGATGGTGAATTTGAACAACATAGGCCCTGGCGAATCCAGCAGGTTTCTTCGGTAAGACTCAATGAACCATCACAATTACTATGTAGTGTCACAAGTAGTTCTGGAAAATCTTGTTTCAGTGTTGATGGGTCCAATGAACCACATTTTGCTTTGCAAAGATGATGCATCAATAAGAATGGTAGCTGAATAAAATGGTTTGTGGCTAGCAGCCATGCTTCTCGGATATTTGGTAGAATTTGGGGAATTCTCTTTGTCTCTAATTTAGGAGGATCCTATTCCAGTCTGAATAAACTAGAATTGTTCCCTGGCTATTAGTTTGTAGAACTTTGCTCGATTTCAAAGTTGCATGAGTACTCCAAATTTTTGTCCCAAGAGATACTGCAGATTGTTTAATTGTTTGTTATTTCAAAATTTCATGCTACAGATTGTCCTATTATTTGTTAGGGAATGGGAATCAACCTAAACATTCATATGCAGTATATTTGTTGAAAAAGAAAAAATCTGCAGTTAGTGACTTCTTACTATATATGACCATGTTTTCTTCCCTGTATGATGAACTCCTCCAAAGTGTCATATGTACTAAACTCTCAATTCAAAACAGTGAAATAGAATCAAATGTATAACATAAATGCTTACATACTACTTTTATGGTAGTGCTACTTGTAAGATGTGCAACATAAATACTTGAATACTTATGTTGTTGTGGATTCACATACTGGTTCTAATTTGTGGCCTTTTGTAAATAAAAAAAATAATTATAGGCTTTGCTGAAAATGGGTATTCGTGGTGTTACTGTTTCTGATGTCCGAGGCTTTGGTGCTCAAGGCGGTTCTCCTGAAAGACAGGCAGGCTCTGAAAGTTCTTGCATTGTGGAGGTGTCAAGTTTTTCTTCTTTCATGTGCTGGATATTGTATAATAGAAAAAATAGCTGATTACAATTTATATCTATACCCCATTCCTCCTCGTCCCTTTCCACCCACCTAAGTTGAATAACCGTACCGATGAACCTCTTTCCTCTTTGGCTTAGTTGCTGAAAACTATTCAAATAAATGAAAAAGAAATGCAGTTTGTGTGACATGAAAGCTTTTTTCCTTTTTCGGTTTTGAAGATATAGGTTTTGGTTGTTGGGTTCAATTTGGGGAGGGGAAAATTTGATACATGGTTTAGTTTATTTTTCTACAATTTCTTCCTTCTCTTTCTTTGGTAGTCTCTTCTTTGGTGCCTATGCTATCTTTACCATTTTGTTCTTGTTTGTCATGCTGCAGGCTCTGAATTTTCTGAGGACAAATTTGTTGCTAAAGTTAAAATGGAGATTGTGGTGAGCAAAGACCAGGTATATTTAAAACTAAAACAGTCTAAATGGCCTTATAAACAAGAAGATTCACACTGTTTTCATTGCTGTATCACTCTTCAAATCTTTCCATTCCTGTCTTAGGTTGAAGCAGTAATTGACAAGATCAATGAGGTGGCAAGGACTGGAGAGATTGGTGATGGCAAGATCTTTTGTAAGATTCCAGGCTTTCTTCTTTAGGTTTTAAAAATGGTGGAATCCTTTAATTTTCTAGCTTTCTGAACTTCAGAGCTGTGCTCTGTGACTTCTGGGTGAATAAGCCAAGGAAACTTAATCTAACCTTGTCATTTGCAGCTATTAAGAATCTTCGCAATTTCATTTATACATACCCATAAAATTAAATTTCACCAATGGCTCTGTTTTGTGAAGGAGCATTAGTGAAAATCATACCATGATCATGTATGTAGCACACAGAACACCATGGAATAAAGAAAACTGCAATCTGGAAAAATGGATAAAAGTTGCATTCTTTCGAGGGAGGGGACACTCTCTATGCACTCACCCAGGAGAATGACAACAATTTATTATTTGCTTTTACTAGTTTGTCTACTGGGGTTCACCCCGATGGGGGGACTGGATTGGAAAAAAGTGGGATGATAGTTGTAAGATATCTAACCAAACTCTTGCAGGAATTGAGATATCTTGAAAAAAGAAAGAAAGAAAGATATCAAATATCTGGATTTGAGAGCCAAATAGGAGCCTTTGTAGCCCATGTTTGCTCCATTTGCTTCACATGGTGGCAATGATGCACTTATAAAGAGAATGAAGTGAACAAATAAATCGAGTTCATTCCCTGGCCAATTTGTTATGGCAAAGAAACAGTTTCATTTTGGGATGGGGTTGAGAGATATCCTCCATGCTACTACTTTGTCCATGTCCATCCCTGGGGAGGCATGCCATAATAAAAATGCCTTATACATGTATGCATAATGCTGCTTGGAGCTCCATTTTTCTTCAAAAAAACCACCTGAGGGATGTGGTTTTACTTCAAAAACTCATCCATGAGATGAAATTTTACTTCAAAAACCTCACTAGACAGCTTCACAACCCGGAGCTGCCAAAGGATGGTTGACCCAGTAACAGGGGACGGTTGAGCTTGAAGGGTTGTTACAGTCAGCTAAGCTTCCGGACCAGGCCTGCCATTCTACTCCTTAACAAAACCTATTTCCAGGCGATCATTTCCCATATGCTTGGTCCAAAGAGTCTCTAGTCCTTAGTCCTCTCGAGGTTCGAAACCAGAAGAATGAATTAGAGAGTGAAAGTCTATCTGAAACAGTGCATCCACATGGGAGGGAGACACGGTTCTACTCTAAAATCGCATCTAGGACATGCGGTTTTTAAGTTTTACCCTAAAATCATGCGGTTTTACTTCAAATAAAATCGCACCCAGGAGATGCGGTTTTGAAGGATTGTTCTAAAAATGCTGAAACACTATCTCTACTAGTTCTATAATCTTATTAGGTTTCTACTAGGTTTTGTAGATAATGTTTTTGAATAACGTCAAGACATTATCTTTGGTAGGTTTTAGATTTAGATGAGAATGCGTGTTTTCCGATAATACTTTGCTTTTATTTGCAAATTAATGAGAATTAGAATTCTAATCTCTGGTAGAGATATTGTTGTCGGTGGGACTGAAACCGCATTCAGGAAATGCGGTTCTCTTTGGAAACCGTAGAAACCTCTGTAAGTGAAAACTGACTCCCACTTCATATCATTCTCTTCTTTTTTATATTGTCTTCTTCTTTGTTGAAGTTTTTGTGGGTTTAGTCTTGGCGTTTGAAGTTTGGGTCCTTTAAGCATGGAAAAGTTTAAAAACCGTCATTCTTGTTTTCTTCTATACTGAAAATTTGATGAAAAAAAGGGTATATCAGTCTAATAAGATTCAGAAGGATTTGGTATTTGATCAAAGTTCTTATAATGCTTTTTGGTTGTTTGCAGTGGTGCCCATATCGGATGTGATAAGAGTTCGGACCGGTAACTTTCTAACTTTCATTCCCTCTTGGACAAACAATGCTTCATTTCCTCCTTTCTGTCATCACTCAAAGAATCCGCATATGTAATTGAGAAATTCTGAAATGTGACTTCCAGGTGAACGTGGAGAGCTGGCTGAGAGGATGACGGGTGGGCGAACTGATATGTCCACTACAACACCGCCTGCTTGAGTCCAAATATGACCGGTTCGGTCTCAGAATGCAACCTTTCTTTCCAGTATCTACCTCAGGAAAAGACCACCGCGACCTGATGCTTTTTCCTTCTTAAATCATGTCATAAGGTAGGAAAATAAAAGGGAAAAACTAGTGATGTGGATTCTCATCTTTTCATTGAAAACCATAATCGTTAGAAATTTGGAGAAGTTGCTACTCCTCTGGTTCTGTTCCGTTCCCTTAAGTATGAATGAACAAGTAGAACAAGTAGACTCTTGAAGCTGGGATTTGGTTGTGTTATCTTATCCATGGATGGTGCTTAAATCCCTGTTATGCATGCAAATGATCAACTGGGTACTAGACAATTTCCTTCCTTTTTTGCTGCAGAAAAAGCATTTACAGTTTCTGTGGTTAAGGACACTTGTGTTTGCTCATTTGAACTGGAATTCTTCTTGCACTGGAATAAGAACTCAATTCAATATCTTATATGCTTTGAATATGAATTGCATTCACTGCATAATTCACAATACTGTTTGGTTCTGGAATTTCACAAGAATTTTCAATAACATGGGAAGCAGATTTCTCTCCATTCTGTTTTGTAGAAGCAAGTAGTTCATCGTGGGTCATGACTCTCCTATCTTCCTCATGTGATTTCTGGTTGAAAACTTCATTTGTCTAATGATGTTTGGATTGAAGTAGATTTTAATAGGAGGAAAAGAAGAAGAAGCTGCTTTCGCTCTGTGGATCCATTTTGTGCTTTGAAACTATGTTTTAAAAATGTTTTTATATCAAAAATTAAAATCATTTTTATATTTTTGAAATTTTAATTAAAGCAGGGAGAGTTTTTTCTTTTTCTTTTTCTTTTTCTTCAACTTCTAGAAAGTGTGGGCTGCATGATGTTACATGGAAACTTATGTTGTATTTCATCTTTAAATACTGTTTATATAGCACTATTAAAATTGTTGAAAAACGAAGGAAAAGTGTGTTTTTATAAACTCATATTAAAAAATTTATAAAATAGGAATCCAAATTTATAAAATATAAAATTTAAGCATTTATTTAAAAATAATTGATATTTTATGTACTTTTTAGTCAAAAATAGTATTGTCACTTAGATGCTATTTTTTAATGATATATAAATACAAAAAATCATAAAATAAGAATTCAAATTTATAAAATATATAATTTAAGTATTTATTTAAAAATATTTAGCATTTTATACATTTTTTATTATTTTTTAATGATGTACATACTATCTTTGATCAATGAGTATATGGAACTTGAATTATTTTTAAAGGATTTCTATTTTATAATTATTTTTACATGAGTGCGTAAAAAAAGAGTTATTTTTAAAAAAATTTAGGTTCATCAATTTGAAAAAAAATAAAAATAATTTTTAAAAATATTAGTGTTTGATATATAAATATGTAATATATAAATTTATACTTTTGGTACGACAAGTTTTTTATTTTAAAAATCAAAAATAGAAAGTATATCCAACTTAGTTCATAAAAAAGAATTAGAAAATTAATGTGTATTTATACACCCTAAAATAATATCAATGTATATTATGATTTAATCCACTAAACCCATCCATGCAATTCGACATATAAAGGTCACCCCATTACCCTGAGTAAGAACCCATCCCCATCCTCTACGTGGAACTCAGAAGCTCCGCTGCCAAACAGTCAAGTAAAAAAAGTAATAAACGGCGTCGTCTCAACGCTACCACCCATTCACTTGGATCTTACTATAAATTCCCAATTCCTCCACATTGCCACATTGCTACACAGCAGGGAGAGAAAGAAGAGAGAGAGATCTGTTCTCTCCATTTCCCAAAAATACACTTTGTTCCGAGGCAAGTTTTTCACCATTCTTTCTCTCTCTTGCATCTGATCTGTTTGGGGACTCGGAATCAGGGTGGGAAATTAAAGGAAAATGTCTGGAAAGTGCTAGAAATTTTATTTTTTATTTTTTTTTCGTTTGTTGGATTTCCTTGTTTTTCCTTCCTGTGCTCCGAGATCCAAATGGACTCTAAACCTTTTGAAACCCTATATTTGGGATTTCTGTCTTGAGTGCCATTCGTTTTGTTCATTGTTTTGATTGTTGTCTAAGGGTTTTTATTTGATTTATTTGGTTTTTTGTGAACTGGTTGATGGATCTGCATTTCTAGGTTGAATCGTTGAATTGAGCTTTTTTTTCGTAGATTTGGTTTGGTTGGATGGATTTGTCCTTTTTGCTCATGGCAGGATATGGATCTATTATGATATATTTGATTTGGCTTGTAGATGGATTCATGTCGAAAATGAGATTTTAATGTATTTCATGAAAATTGTGAAAAATGCGAAATCACAGGAACAGATTGCATGCATGTGTGTAAATATTTCAAAAAATCGAGGATGATTATTGACTGCGTCCATTTGGGGAAGGCAAATTGGATAATTACTTTTCATGAATTATCATTATCTGTTTTTCATATCTGATTTCCGTAAGATTTGGCTTTTTAGTATTTGGCAGAACCATGCGATTTAAATTTTAATTTTTGTGGTTGGGAATTTGGAAATTGAAGATTTGATCTTTACCTGATTTGATGCGGAGGTCATGTAAATTTGTGCTTCTTTTAAAAATTAATTTTAAGGTTGATTGAACCATAACTTGCGTTTTTTCAATTTATATAAACGTTTTGATTATTGATCTAAATTGTTTAGCTGCATTTTCACTGAAAATTGCCATATTTTGTTGTATACTTTATGGACAAAGGGATAGGCAAAATAGGCTGAAACCCAATTCATTTGAGCTGCATAAAGTGGAAGCTTTGAGAGTTATGACAGGTGGTTTTGGTACATATCCATGTCTTGGTTACAAAAGAAAAATCATTGAAATTTTTAATCCTGCATTGTTGCAGAGTTGATCTAGTATATCTTCCGGTAACTTTCAACCATGCCATTTTACACGAAATGCATTTGGACCAACTATTTTATCATTTATATGACTTGATTTTTGAATTTATTGGAGCCATCAGACACAAAAATGGGGCTGTCTTTCACCAAGCTTTTTAGTCGGCTTTTTGCTAAGAAAGAGATGCGAATACTGATGGTGGGTCTTGATGCTGCTGGTAAGACTACCATTCTGTACAAGCTCAAGCTGGGAGAGATAGTCACCACCATTCCTACTATTGGTGAGTTTGTCATCATTTTATATGGAAAAAAAAAAAGTTGAACATGAATGTATCCCGTAGGAAACATATTGCAATTGTGGTGAGATAGTTCTCTTATTCTAAAATGATACTGCACCCCTGTTTACCTCTTTTGACCCGGGTTCTTTTATCCTCTGCTAGTTTATTTTATATTTTGTTGAAATACTGATTCTCTTTTCAGATTTAGTCATAACAAATGAAGATAGAATTCTGCCCTATTTTAGTTGTCTTGACATACAAATGGATTTCATGTTGTTGGAGATTGAATGCTTTTGCCTCTAAGTTGATTGTTCTGGCCATATTCCTTTCTTACCATCTGCATTTTTTAATCTAAAGATTCCCATGTGCCCCTTTTTCACTTGTTAAAAGATTTGCAAAGTGGTTCTTTCATGTTTCCCATTAATTCTCTTTTTCATTTGCCACTTGATATTCTTTGATCAGGATTTAATGTGGAGACTGTGGAATATAAGAACATTAGCTTTACTGTTTGGGATGTGGGTGGCCAGGACAAGGTATGTGGTCTTAATTATATAACAGGATATTGAACACCCCCTCTCTAAATACTGATCTTATTATTGCACCAAATTTGTCAACCAAGTGGGCAACAATTATCTTTTTTGGTTTTCCAGATCCGACCTTTGTGGAGACATTATTTCCAAAACACTCAGGGTCTGATCTTTGTGGTTGATAGCAATGATCGTGATCGTGTTGTTGAAGCTAGGGATGAGCTGCACAGGATGTTGAATGAGGTAATGGAATTATAAAATGCTTCCAAGATTTTTTCCATTGTTGCAAATAGCTAAGCTAAGAATTTTATAGACAGCTTCCCACTTGGATTTTTTCTGTTAGCTGTAGTGTCTTATCTATAACAATATCATGGAATATTGGCAGGACGAGTTGAGGGATGCCGTGCTGCTAGTATTTGCTAACAAACAAGATCTTCCAAATGCGATGAATGCTGCTGAGATCACTGACAAGCTTGGCCTTCACTCTCTGCGTCAACGCCATTGGTAACTCAAGCATGCACACAAATTTTTGAAGCGGTGACTGCTTGTAGTCTGAAATTTTCTCAAGTGTTTGTTCAATTATTGCAGGTACATCCAGAGCACATGTGCCACATCCGGTGAAGGGCTGTATGAGGGATTGGACTGGCTCTCCAACAATATTGCAAACAAGGTGGAGTCGTACACATAACTCATCAAATTCAGCAAGGCTTTCACATCTCTAATTGCTTCGAATTGGCTTCTAATCTTTTTCATGCTATTTGCAGGCATAAACTGTACGATCCTGACTTTCGGGCGCGATCAATGCTAGGAGACACTTTACCTGTTGTTCCCTTCTGTCACAGTTTTTTTACTATGTCAACAATGTTAACTTTTTACCATGATTGTGGATTCTGTAGCAGACACTGCCATTTGCTTCCTCGGTTCCAGAATTATTCATGAATTTTTATTCTTCCTCATCATGGATTTTATCTCAATGGCTTTGTTTGTTTAAATATTTCATGAAACAATCCTATGAATTTAGAGCATCTAATTTGTTCTTTTGGAGGAAATTATATGGAATGTCCATACGATAACACTTTGATTAACAAGTGCAGTGGGAAGGTGTTTTAAATATCGGAATGCTTGCTGTGAGTTCAACTCCACGGGGAGGAAAAGACGATATCACCAATTGCCAAACAAGGAAAAGTAGAAACAAGAATAATAAAAAGGACATTGGAAGTAGAGAAGCAATTCTAGCTATACCTTTAATAGAAGATATGGAAGGTGTGTCGGCATGTGACTTTCTAGCTTCCAAAGCAAATTAAAATAAGACGGCAATAGTTGATATTTTACTAGAATATGTTGGAAATAGGTTGGTTTTATATCAGCCTTTGATTTGAATTAGTAAAAGCAATGTCTCATGATCGGAATGTGAATAGCCTGCTGAATGGATGAAGGTGTTCTATTTAGAAATAAAAATTCTGGCATTGCCTTCGATCAGGTGGCTTTTCTTAGAATTCTACTGACAAAGTGGTTATCATACATTCTCATTATATTGATCGAGTAGAGGCGCCGGAAACCCTGCCGAAAGTGCTTTTTAAGCCATGTCTCGGTGAAGTTGTTTTCGCATGGCTAGTGACAATTGCAGTGAGGGCTGGCCTTTACAGAATAACCGGCAAACCAAAGCCTTTTATAATCGAGAACATCTCACTTGGGCTGCACAAGGAGAAACATGATGGCCTTTACCATCACTGCATAAACAGTACATAGTCCACTCACGTAGGGGAGGATTTGCTATGGGCTGTAGAACACTGTTTCCTACTTCTTCCACCTGCCAGAAAGTAGTAGAACCTCCACCCAACCCAACCACACTGACTGCAATTACCTTCATCGCATCCCCCTATCCCCTCTAGTTCTTCTGCGTTTTCTTAAACCACTCCTCGCTCTGACCATATAAGTGAGAACTAGTAGTAGAAACTGATACAAGGATAAAAAAAACATCACAATAATTTAGATGCTTGTTATTCTAGCACATAGGTTACACATGGTTAAGACAAATCACCTTTTGCTTAGGAGTTACACATGGTTAAGGAGACAAATTACCTTTACTTGGCCACACCTTAAGCCTTTTGCTTAGGAGTCCTACAGCTTTTGCAGTATGTTTGGGACTATCTGATTCAACATGGAAGTGATTCTAAATCTGATATCTCTACCATATTTTCTGCTCTTTCCCGAACTTGTGTTGAAGGCCCAAACATAGCCATCTTCTCTGTCAAATTCTGAAGGGCCTCATGCTTGTTTGCCAATTCCATGAGCACCTTGATTCTCCTAAAAGAAACATTGCTCGGTTTATGCCCCTTTTCTATCATCTGTAAACAACACTTCTCCACCTCCACCAGCTTCCCCATGTCACAAAGCATATCAAACAACACATCAGACACCAGAATATAAGACCCAAAACCCTTCTCCACCATGTCATTCCAAAGCTCAAGCGCCATTTCCACCTTCTCCTGCCTTCTAAACAACCTGGTTAGGAACATACAAGACTGAGTGTTTGGCAAGCACCCAGTCTTTTTCATCCTCTGATACAAACCCCATGACCTCCCCAAATCATTGGACCAATAAAAACACCTAAAGAACAAATTGTAAGTAGTGGCATTAGGACTCAAACCCTTACCAACCATCTCATCCATCAAACCGTCAGCATCACCAAGCCTATTTGCAATGCAGAAGTTCCTGATAGCTGCATTGTATGCAGCAACATCTGGGTAACATCCATACTCCTTCATTTCCTTCAAAACATCCCGAGCTTTGTCCGGCTGACCCACCAACCCCAAACCTCCGATAATACTAGTATAAGATATCACATCCGGTGATATCTGCTCATCCCGCATTTTATCAATCACCTTATACGCCCTCTCTATCTCCCTCCCCTTGCAGTAGACATCAATCAAACAATTATAGGAAACAACATCGGGTTCAACCCCCATTTCTCTCATCTCATCAAAGAAGCCCTCAGCCTCCTCTGCAGACTTCCACCCAGATAAAAGTATATTAAAAGTTCGTAAATCTGGCCGAAAATCATGCTTCAAACTGTGATACACATTCCTCGCATCTCTCATACTCTTCTCTTGACATAGAGTTCTCAACAAAGCGTTGAAACAAGCAGTATTGAACTCCGGAACCAGTTTCCTGAACTTCCTAAACGACTCCACTGTCTGCTTCACCGAGCAGACCTTGGCAATTCTACCTAAAACCACCTGAACACTACGCGGCGATATCAAAGATTGGTCCTTTCTACGCATTTCAACCAAAAGCTCCCAAATTTGATCAAATCTACGGCTTCTTCCTAAGATATAGAGCATTGTGTCCAACGAGAACGGAGTGTGGTAAAACCCTTTCCTCTTATTGGTATAATTGAAGAAAGCCAAAGCTTGAAAAGGGTTTCCATGGCTGAATCTGACCCTTTTCAGAACTTTATCGATCAAATCGTTAGAGAGGAACACTCCGCTCGATTTCAGAGATTGTTTCAAGTTCCGAGTTGATGAAGCGCTACTGACTATTCGGAAAACTGTTTCAACATCGCCGTTGTCGACTGTGGTTTCGGCTATGGTTTCAGACCAGTACAATCGAGAGAATACTGAACTGGGGTTTTGGGGATTTGAGTTCAGACCTATAGTGGAGATGGAAGGAGCGTACCTTGATGAAGATTGAAGAGAAAGGGGCTTCAGAATCATCCTTATGGCTCTATGATTCATTACTCCAATTCGATCCAGATCGTTGTTTTGATTTAGCAATTCGGATGAGAAATCTGTAGAGTTATGTTGAAATAAGAGAATCCTAGACGCGGTTATCAGTGATTAATCGATAATCCACAAGCAAAATTGAATTTCAGATAGAAAGAGGGCGTGTTTCTAGTTCGGAATGACATTATTTTCGGAGAATCGAATAGGGTTGGACGGCATGGAGAGGATCGAATAGGGTTGAACTGCATCTCCATGAAACGACACCGTTCTGCGAATTATGAGTTTGGAATCTTTGGATCGATGTTTTCAAAATCGGAATTACCATGTTGTTAAAAATAAAAATATTATTATTTATTAATATTTAATTTTATCTTTAACATTAATAATATGAAAGGACAAAATAAAAATATATTGCTGATAAAATTTTCTTATTTAATTCACATTTTAATTGTTATATATTTTATCATTTTATCATCTAATAAATTACTATGTTGTTTTATAAAACTTATATATATATATATATATATATATATATATATATATATATATTTTAAGCAATTTTGATTTTCAAATTGAGTATATTAAAGGAGAATGTAACTCAATCCCTGATTTCCTAACCCGTGAATTTTTGCAAGATTCACAAGAACATGGTCCCCAAGAAAGACAAACAACCTCTTAGGTCCATTAAACCTACAGATTCTAAGAATTCTCATTCAGCTCTTTCTGAGAAATTCATGCCACTTTATTATGACCATTTTGAAGTAGCAGGTTCTTCCAGCCACTTCAATCATCACATTCCTTCAGCATCCCCTAATAGGGATATAGATTCAAGCTCGGAATCTCTACCTTTTGTGGAAGATTCCTTCCCCACAAATCCATCTTTTAACAATACTAACACTTTATCTGATTATATCAATTGCATTTTTGAATGGCAGGGAAGGTATGAGACTCTTGAAAGGAAACTTAAAATAAACTTGAAAATTTACATAATTTAAAGACCATCTATCATAGGAGGTAAATAATAAAACATAGATACATATAGAGAAATATCTTACAATGGGAGAAAAGCTTTGAAGAAAGCTTGGGGCTTGAAGGGCTTACATGATGAGAGAGAAAGAAGAGAGAAGGGAGAGCCTAAAATTATTCGTGCTTACAAATGAAGATCAAGTCTCCTTAAATAGGCAAAAAGATGGGACAAAGCACTGTTTGCTAACTGTCATGAATAGTAGTCACGTGCATGAATAGTGAATAGTGAATAGTAAAATTCACTTTTCCACCGAATTCCACCGAAAAGACCCTCTTGACAGGCTACTTTTGACAATTTCATCGAGAATTTTTGCTTTCGGCGGAGAAGACAGCTGACAAGTTGCTTTTATTGCTAAAAACTGCTTGGCTTGATTTTTGGGCTCATTTTTCTAAAATAATAAAAAGTATATGTGTAGACCCTCATTTTTCTCACTTTTGTGCAGCTCATTTTTTTTCAGGTGTCACAATTTTGGGTGGTCATGTGCTGCCTCAAGAGAGGCTACTATGGAATCACATTAGTGGATTGAGGAGCTATGAGAGTATGACACCTGTCAAGGAATATTCTGGATGAGCGTATTTTTTGGCTTGAGGGGCAAGTTTGAAGACAGAGGAGAGATTTTTTTTCTTTGATAGTTGCAGTCTGGTTTTGCTGGGGAATGAGATATCTTTTTGCTGTTATAGAGAGGTTTTCTATAGGATTGCTCTGAGGAAAAAAAAAAACAAGGAAAGAAGGCAAGACAAAGAAAAAAAAAACTAGTTTAGGAAGCTTGCTGGGAGACTAAAAAAAACAAGAAGTTAGATATTCAAAGAAAAATAGAAAATGAGGTGTTCAGAGAAAGGAACCGGCTTGTTTCTTGGGGAATGATAGTTTGAGAAGAACCAGAGAGTGAAGCTTGCTAGGGAGAGAATACTAGCTAAGAGCGATAAGAGAGGAGGTTGCTTGAGGAGCAAGAGAGTTTTACGGAGAAAAACTGAAGAAGAGAAAACAGAGGAAGGTTGTGTTGTGAACTTCCAGGTAAGGCCACCTTGAGCTTGGTATGTTTCAGTTTCTTAATGTTTTGCTTCATTCTCTATTAATCTATGATCATGGTTTTATTGTTTGTTGTGGACATCAAGGATCATAGGGTTGTTTTGGTTGAACATGATTATTTGCATATAATGCTCTGTTTTGATTGTCTTTGATACTCTTGTTTTTCCTCTGTAAATGGTTCGATTCTTCTTTGAGTTTGGGTTGGATGTCTGATAATTATATTGTGGACTTCCAGTTCGTTCCACCAGTTTGCAGCTTGTTCATCACTCATGAAATGAGGCTTTACCTAATGATCCCTTGGGTTTCTCATTTTTGCTCTGTTTTTTAGCAATATCATTCTTCATATTCCTCTACTCATGTGTATCCAATTGTGGAAATGTCTTGGTCTGTATATAACTATCTAAGAGTTTCAATTTAGAGAGATTCGAGTCTCATCATCACTCATCCTGATTCTGATTGTGTTTTCTCCATCGAGTTTGGGAGTTTGTTTGGCTTATAATGATGAGAAGAAAGAAGGACTTCTGAGTGGTGTTCTGTGCATCCATCTAAGCGACCTTGGACCATAAGTGGTATTCAAATTCGACGTATGGACTCCTAACTAGAGTTGGTCAATGAAAGGGGAAACGACGGAGAAGATTTATGGATCATAATGTTACTAAAACTTTGGAAAAACAGTAAGAGGAATCCGAGAAACGCCGCATGTTGATAATATTGAAGAGACGGAGAGAACATTGATCACTCTTTAGGAAGCAGATCACATAAGAACATTAATAGCCCTTGAGTGCATCAGTTACTAAGAAGAGCAGCAAGATGTTTATTCAAAATTTCGAAAAATGGTGGAGCCTACAATCTAGAAAAAAACCTTCTCAGAAAGCATCAACTCACTCTCATCTTTCCTCAGATGCATGTTTAATCACCTTAGACACCCCATTTTCCAACCCATCTCTTTCAATTCCTTCACTCATTCTACTATCAAACCCATTCCCTTTGCAATCTAACCACCTTCCCATCCTACCTTCATACTTCATCAGACCCATTACTATTCCTATTTCCATCCTTCAATATCCATTAAATCCCTTTCTCTCACTACATTATGCCATTTGTTCCATTAGTCATAACCCACACATTCATTAAATCACTCTCTAGTCATCCCACCCACTGCTTATAGCTCACCATCAAGAGTCTTTCATAATCATGAAGAAGAAGGTTGTGTATTCTAGGTTCAAGAGTGTCCATGTCTTCTTTGGAAGCAGCACTGATAAGAGAAACTATTACAGAGGTGCCATCTTTGAATTAGAGTAAGACATGGTGATGAAGAGGTTGTACTTTGGGCATGGAGATGAAAGTATTGGTTTGATGGGTGTAATTTTCTGGCACTCTTCACCGGGTGAGTGTGATGAGAACCAAATGAAACAGGACGAGGGTCAGATGCCAATCTGCTGAGACTTCATTCAAGGCAAGTGTTACCATGAAGCATCATGTTGATGTCTGTACAAGAACATTAACTTCACCACCAACATTTCTGCACCATGAGACCCGCTCCATATACCATATACTCAAGTACCTCTCTATTGTCCAATCATATGAGAAAACTAATGGGTTTGGATTTAATATTCTCTTATTAGAGCATGATTAGACTGAGGTTTTGCATTTGTTAGAATCACTAGAAGCTTTAAAATAAAAAATTGCTAAGGCTATGGAAGTTCTGAGGAATGTTTCCCAGCAACCAGTGAACAACCCATCAAATTAAATGGTCCCACTGTCGCTAAATGACACTCTTACTTCCTGAATTTTCTTGCAACAATCTGGGCATGACCATTGGGAGCATACTTTCTAGTGTGTTTTCTATATAGTTTAATCTGAGTCTAAGAAGAAAGAGGAAGTACAACATTCAATCACTAATCTAAGTGTACAGGGAATGTATGTAGTCTGGGTGACGATTGAGAACCAAAACTGCTTGGATACATGTTGAATCAGAGAACCCTCCCGAGTACTGCTTGGTACAGGTCTCTCGTTTTCTTGCTTTACAGTTTTTCTTACTGCAACCAAGCGAATCTATCAGAGTACATTATTGAAGCCATGGAGTCTGGAGTTGTGGATGTTTTTCGTGTCTTTGAACAAATTGGGCTTCAAGTTACAAAGGTTAACGAGGAAGCTTTTAGCAGAAAAAATACTTGAAAATTTGATAAACGGTCAGTTGCATGTGATTGAGAAGGTTAGTCCAAGCATCAAGTGTTCATGTATCTCTCCTTGGTACTTCAATCGACCATCACCCGTACTACGACAGTAACATTTTTTTTATTTGTGATGGAATCGTGTCATCTGCTTGCACTATGACTATTCCAAAGCAGGGACGTTGCAGAGATTTGACTCAAGCCCTCCTTGGTACTCATCTCATGAAACACAACGAGAAGTTTATGTTGGCATGATATGGAATCATTTATTTGATCAGCTTTTAGAAGGTCTTTTGATATTGTTGTTCACCACAACAAGTGATGATCTTCTCACTATCCACCAAATTTTGAAATTGTCGAAGAGCACCATGTTCTTCAATTGACACATCGTTGTGAAGAACGAGAAACTTGTAGTGCTCAGAAATCATTCGACTGGGAACCCTATACATCTTGCGACATCCTTGATAGCGAGTCATTTATAGACTTTATCGAATCATATTGGAGGACCTGTGCATGATTTCTTCCCAGGTAAGCACGATCCTTTGTGCATACTATCCTCATTTCCACCCAGTAGGATGAGACTGTCACCAGTGAATGACATAACTGCTGGTATCAAAGAGTGCATCATCAAGCCTGTTATTCTTGAGAAGTACTCAGATAAAAAAAAAAAAAACATTTTCCAACACCCACTAAGCTATTTCTCTCACTACCCATTTCACCAATGACACCCACATCTCTCATACTCACCAATTTCCATTTTCTCATATCTATTAAGCTTGGTTACCATAACACAATTACACCCATAGAACCCCTCATACCCATTTCTCTCACTATATTCCACTACCAAACCCATTCTTTCTCACCACATCTCCTATTCATCCTTATATTGCATGCGCCTATGGCCATCTTTCAATGTTCGTTCAACCTCATACCACCATACCCATAAATCTACACATAACCATACCCATTTTCCCTCATTGCCATATTTCCATCTTTCATGACCATTACTCCTCACTTCTCTCACTACCCACCTCTCTTACTACTTTCTCATCTTCTATACCCAAAAAAACTCTTCATCTTGATCACTCCTCGACGCGAAGGAGTTTGAGAAGAGAGTCCGACCTGTTGAAGCAAAGGGTTTCTTCGAAGATCCGTCTCCAATCATTGATGCAGCACTGTGGTTGCAATCCTAATACAGTGAGAAAGTCAAAAGAGAACCTGTTGATTCTATGGTCACTACCCGTATACTCGTTTTAAACCCATAAATCGAATGTCTTGTTGATAAGGGTGGGGCCATTTGTTTCTGAAGTGGGGAGTGTTATAAGAGGAAACATCAGTCTTCTACCAAAGGAAAATATTCCCAAGGTTGCATTTGAAGTTGATGAGATGGTGCATATCATTGGAGAATTAAATGGTGCTGGCAATGCCCTTTTTCAAGTAATATTGCGGTTAAAAGCTAATTTATTTGGAATTGAGGGTACAACAGTTGCATTTCCATCAACCCTTCTTTACCTTTCCATTGTCAAACACGTCAGATGGTTCAGGATATGGAAGTTCTATCTTGTGCTTAGTGGGAACCACGTGTTTCATTGCTTTGATCACCTAGAATGATGTCGTTGAAAATAGAATTTGTTCACACAGCTCTGATATTACCCTGTCTTCATTTTTGTGCACAGTCTGATTCACGAGGAGATGCACGCCATGCATTAAAGAATTCATGGATGCTTCCAGCAAACAGTCCATGGACGGGAACCCAAGTCGAGTTAACTCATGTGATTGGTCTAATGTCTTTTCTTTGTGGCTTCGATAATGACATCATTGTTGTAACGTTGTCATGCATGCGACTGTCTGGATTGTTGTCCCGTCCCCCCAAAATTGAAATTTTGAGCATTCTTTTTCAACACCTACATTAGAAAGGAATAGCATAACAGGCGAGGTGCCAAAAGAATTGAGAAATTTGTCAAATCTGGTTACCCTACATTCGGAAAATGACAGAATACTTAATATACCATCCAACCTTGGTATTCTTAAGAAGCTACAGTTTTTTTTTTTTTTAATCAAAACAATCTCACTGGGACCATCCCTCACTCGCTCCCAAGTCTTCCCAGCTTGATCAATCTTCTGCTGGCATCAAATGATCTCAACGATCAAATACCCGAGGATTTATCTCAATGGTCAAAGTACAATTTTACAGGATTCATGCAGTAGGCTTATAGCCTTGAAAGAACTGTCGTTGATAGTGATAGTAATGAAAGTCACAAATGGTAGACAATACTCAACTGGACCTTCAAAACGTGCTCGTGACTCTGATATATTTGACATATATTGTTCACCATATAATAGAGACCCATCCAGTGTAGACCACCCAACAAGCCTTGTGCATTCACCAACTACCAAGTTATGCCATTTTGGAACAAAAAGCTTTGGGACTTGTGATGATGATGATCAGACTTCAGTATGACCCCTATGGCAATAATTCAGTTTCTTTTACAATTGAGCATTCTTGTATTAGTTCCCAGAAAACACCTTCTATTTTGTTCAGCATGACACCTTTAAAAATGGGCAGATTTTATTGTTGGTAAGTCTTCTGATAGTTTGCATGCACATAATTCAATGAACTGAATAAACAGTGTTTTTGGTACCAATCATGTCACTAACGTCTAGCATGGTTCTTCTCTCCATTTTAATGGCAAGCAATCCTCTCTTTGCCCCTTTTTCATCATTTCCAAATGGCACTGATCAAAGTTTGAGGGTGTCGTGTTCGACTTGGAAGATGTGGGCCACTTTCTACGATTAAAGGCATTGCCAAGAGAAGCTGTAGGATATGAAATGCCAACACCTGTCTAAATGCAAGCAATCCTAGATGTTTTGGTGGAGGAGCAGACTAAATTACTTGGGAAGAGTTTATCCTTTAGAATTCCACTTATGGTTGGTGGTGATGCCATTCCAAGACAACTCCACCGCATTCAACAAAGAGTCGAACTAATTGTAGGAACTCCAAGCAGGCTTATTGATATTTTATCTAAGCATGAAATTGAGCTAGATGATGTTTTTATGCTTGTTCTAGATGTGGTGGACTACGTGCTATAGAGAAGCTTATGTGACCAGGTAATGCAGATTTTCAGGGCTCTATCACAACCATAGGTTTTGATGTATTCTGCAACAATCTCACATGAGGTTGAGAAGGTGACAAGCTCAATGACAAAGGATATAATTGTTATCTCCATGGGGAAGTCAAACAGGCCAAATAGAGTTGTGAAGTAAATGACCATTCTAGTGTCGAAAGCAAAGCAATTGACCAGAATCTTGCTAAGCTTGGAATAAGACCTTTTTCTTATGGTTTTGTGGTGTTGTCTATTTGTGACAATGGTTCAGTTTTCAGTCCCGAGGTGCTTGATCTCACCAGAAGAAGGTCTCATTGAGAAGTTTGCAGTTGGTGTCTCTATGGTTACCTCACCTTCATTGGTTATCCCATACCCAATCCTAGTACTTTACATTGGGCCCACACTTGCATGATTTTGGTCTGCATGGCCCCCTCCCTAGGCCTATTTTCATAACCCATACCTGCATGCATGTCTTCATAACTGATTTTTGAAAAAAAATCAGTTTTCAAATGGTTTGATTCACAACTCCTCATCTCTCTTTAATTGTTTAGGATCATCAAAAATCAATTTCTAATAAAATTTTGCTGTCATTTTTCTTTCTAGCATGCATTTTTCATAACTTGCATGATTTTTAAAAATGTTTTAAATAAACATGAATTAAATTCTGTAATTCCAAATGATGGAATTTATAGAATGGATTCATGCAAAAATAAATTGGGCTTTGGTGGGGGTCCAACATTAGTGAGGTTTTCTTCAAAAATAAATTTGACTGAAGTGTCTTGAGTGCTATTGGTAGTTCATTATCTTGTTTAGTGACATGTGTGACATAGTTTGTGTTCATTATTGTGCACTAACCCTACTTCTCGATAACGTATTATGGCTCGTCACTGAAGTACGCATGCACTCTTACTTTGGCCATTCTTCATGCCTTGTTTTGATATTTTTGCATATGATCATTTTGGGTATCTCTTGATCTACTAGCCAATTGTCACGATTGCTTCATTATATTAGTAAAGACCCGTTTTTAAGGATTTAGAAGGGTGCTACGATCATTGTCGTACATTCTCGATAAGTAACATGACCTTCGAGCCCATATTTGGTTTTTCATAGACCACATTTTCCAAATAAGGAGTCACACTTAGAGTTTTCTTTCTTATTTTGTTTACCCTTTAAAAATAAAACAAAAATAAGTAACGACTCCAAGTCATTTTCTTAATCAATAAATTATTTTCAAAATAAAAAGTGAGTTCCTCATCAAGTGGAAGCGCATGAGCGGAAATACGGGGTCCACAATATGATATAATATTATAAAAAAACATAAAATCAAGTTTTGGTTACGCTCAAATTCCTTGAATCTTTTCCAAAATATAACCCAAATTGAGTTCTAATTTGAAAAAAAAAAGCCATAACTCCAATCCAACCTAAATATTGAAAATAATTGTCCAAATCTATCCAAGCATCGAGTTACATTCGAATTGGGATAGGTCAACCTACCCAAGTTGCACCCTTATATTAAACCAAGTAATTTAATTTCTATTTTTATTTTTATTTTATATAGAAATGGAAAAGAAAATTCTTTAGTCATATTTCAATATAAGAATAATATCAATTTTTAATTTATTGAATTATTTTAATGACCATCTATTAATAAAATTAAACTAAAATTTTAAAAATCCATAAACAACTAATTAAAATAAGTGTTAATTTCATTAACATGCTTGAACTTGAGTATAAATAGACTCAACCATCATTGGTTTCAAATTTCACCAATTAGCACCCTTATAAATTTATTTTATTTATCAAATTTATTTTTAGAGAAATTTTAAATAAAAATATTTTAGATACAAGCATTTAACAATTCTCTAAAAATTAAATTTTATTTTTCAAAAACTAAAATTACAGATAAAATACATTTATAAGGATACTAACAGATGAAATTTGAAACCTACGTGGCTTGGTGTATTTATATTAAACCTTAGGAGTCGTAATGAAATTAACCCCTTAAAATAAACACAATTTACTTAAAAAAAAATACTTATTAATCTTGTAAAAAGTTTTTTAAAAAATTATAAGAGATAAATGTGTTTTAATACAATGGTTTTGATAAAATATAAAATAAAAAATAAAAAATGAATGAGATACTACTTTTATAAAATAATCTTAATTCAAATGAGAAGTAAAGAAAAATAAAAAGAGGAAAAAAATAATTAAATAGAATAATTGAAAAAATAATAAACATTTGATTCACTTCTATAATTCTATTTTAATAAATCATCAAATCTTATTCACTTGCATGATTTAAGTGTTAGAATAAATGTGGACCCATATTATATTAACCATTGTTCAAGATTTAGTTATTCATATATATATATATGATTTCTATTTGATTTAGAGTATGGGTCACATCATGTGTAGAGCCTAGAGCAATAACGAGTCTTAGATGATGAGCATAAGACTCGCAAGGCCCAATAGTTCAAAAGGTATGGTCCCTAAGGCATAGAGGGTATAAATATAAAGGTTAAGTGTATGTTCTTCATCATCACATCTTTTGAATATAATAGAACCCGCTCTCTCCCGCTCCCATCGTTAGAGAGATTACATAAAGGTGGATACCCCTATACAGCCTAAGAAGATTCATACCTCACTACATAAAAATAGGTTTTTAATGACAAATCTTTAGTCACGGCCACAAATTTCGTGACCAAAGATATTATTTTGTCACGGTCAAAGTAAAATTGTGACTACATGTGTTAATCAATTTGGGTGAAAAAAAACATGTTTAGTCACGATGATTTTATCAACCGTCACCAAAAAAGATTGATGAGAGGGTATTTTAGTGATGGATTTATTTGAAATCGTGACTATTTGTAAATTTAGGGAGGAAAATTTTGGCACCAATAATTTTAGTCACGGTAATTTTATCATTCGTGACAAAAAGTGTAACAAATGATGTTTTAGTCACGATTTTCTATGAAACCGTCACTATATATATATTTGTGACTTTTAGTCATGTCATTGATTGACCGTGACTGTATGAGAACTTATAGTGATCAAATACATATTTTAAATATTTGAACCTATGGTCACGGGGTTCACACAATCGTGACCAAAGTCTATTATTTATTTTAAACCATTTTTGGGTTACCTATTATAATTTTTTAGATAATATTATATATATATATATATATATATCATAGAAATTATCATTAATAGTAATAATAATAGTTCTTAAAGTTATATTATTATTATTTTTAAGTTAAGAAACAAATTAGTGTGTTACCTATTTTTCTTTAGTTAAAATTATTTAATTTCCTTGTTATGATTAATGTTTTAATAAGAAGTAAAATAAAGTTAATATATTAGTTTTAAAATATGATGGTTCAATTTGATATTATTTGATAAAAAGTTTAAATGCAAGTGAGTTAGCAAATTAAAAAATAATTTTGATTTTATATATGATAAATAATTCTTATTGTATTTAAAGTAGGGACAATTGTCTTTTGGACCCAATTGGACCAAAAAAATAAGATTTGGCCTATAAAAGTTACATAATTGATGGGGAAAATATAAAATATGAAGAGACCAATATACCCTTCAAAACTATTTTCTACCATAATGTTTGAGAAACTTTTTTATCTTAATTTTTTTTAATAATTATTCTGAAAATTTATTATTTTTAGAAAACTAATTTATATATATATATATATATATATATATATATATATATATATATATATATATATATATATCATTTTAAAAAAATAAATTTGACATATTTTTAGTTATTTTTTATATACAGAATTTTAAAAATATATATTTTCCAAGATGTTTGATTTTTAAATAATAATAATTTATTTTTATTTATTTTTGGAAAATAGTGTATTTTTTTTCCAAATCACTAAATTATATTAAATTTTATTGAGGTTTGCAAAAGGAATAAAATTTAAATTAATCTTTTTCTACTCTTTTTTTTCATAGTCAATAAAGGTCATTTTTGGAAAGATAAAAAATCAATATCCTTCTTCTCAATTTTCACACTTCCTTTAGGTCTTGGACTTAAATAGTGAACTTATATGGACTAAAACTTAATTTTTGGGTCCAATTAGGTCCAAAACACAATTATCCCTTTAAAGTATCAAGTGATAACTAAATTTTACTTTATATTTTTTAATGAATTTAACATATATATTTTTACTAGATAAGCATGTCTTCTATTCAATAAATTCGTAAAAAAATTATTACATAAAAACATGTATATATTTTACATTATAATTTTTAAGGAATTTAATATATATATTTTACTTTATCTTCATCTAAAAGCATGTTTTCTACTCAATAAATTCATAAAAAAATTATTACTTAAAAACATGTATACATTTATACTTTATATTTTTTAAGGAATTTAACATATATATTTTACTTTATCTTCATCTAAAAACATGTCTTCTACTCAATAAATTCGTAAAAAAATTATTACATAATGCATTTACTATGGTGACAGCATACCATCTTTAGAGATTAATTTTAATGTTACCTTTGCTTGTGTTGGAAATTTTATATTTGTTTCCAAAAGTGATTTCTCCACATATTGATTCATCCGGTTGCAAAAAATATTTTGTCCCTTACAAGAAATTTCTCATTTGCTACAGTTTTTTTTTTTTTTTTTTTTTTATGACAAAAATTAGGCTTTTGTGATGATTTTTTTATATAAAAAAAAGTTCTTTTAGGGATAAAATTTTTATTTATGGTAAAAAAATCATGTTTAACCACATAATATATTTATGGCAAAAAAAATCATAATATTTTAGTATAAATCTTATATTCATAATAAAAAATAAATTTAATCACAATATCAATTTTAAATGAATAATTTCTACAAAATCTTGTTACAAATTTTTATTCATGACAAATATTTTTTACTAGATAAGCATTTAACATATATATTTTTTAATGAATTTATATTTCATGATTTAAAATTCAATATGGTAAAAAATGAATAATTTTTATATTTAACATGTAACAAGATATTTTTTCAATTCATTGTTTTTTTTTTCTTGGTTTAGATTTTTTTTTTTCTATCTTTTCTTGTCTCAATGGCCTACGAAGGAAAGTCGGTTGGACTAAGAAGGAAGAAAATCATTTTAAAAAATTGTGATGGTGGCTGGACTAAGAAGGAAGAAAATCATTTAAAAATATTGTGATGTTGACGTGATGACTTCACTCAATCTTTAATTTTATGCTTCACCGTTAAGAAAGGTCGGTCTTGGTCTTTTTTTAACGTTGCCAACAACATTTATTTATTAAAATAAAAAATTATAATAATAAAAAAATTATTGTTTGGAATTTTCCTTAAAGACGTGTCTGAAAATTATTTTTAAAAATTATTTTTATTTTTTAATTTAAAAATAAGTTTATGAAAATATGTGGAACAGATATCTTTCTTTAGATTTTAAATATTTATAAAAATAATTTCTAATTATATACTTTTAAAAATAATTTTTTATTTTAAAAAATAAAAAATATTTTTAAATCACACTACAAAGTATATATATTTTTTTAATGAATTTATATTTCATAATTTTAAATTCAATATGGTAAAAAATGAATAATTTTTATATTTAACATGTAACAAGATATTTTTTCAATTCATTGTTTTTTTTTTCTTGGTTTAGATTTTTTTTTTCTTTTTCTATCTTTTCTTGTCTCAATGGCCTACGAAGGAAAGGCGGTTGGACTAAAAAGGAAGAAAATCATTTAAAAAAATTGTGATGTTGACGTGATGACTTCACTCAATCTGATGACTTCACTCAATCTTTAATTTTATGCTTCAGCGTTAAGAAAGGTCGGTCTTGGTCTTTTTTTAACGTTGCCAACAACATTTATTTATTAAAATGAAAAATTATAATAATAAAAAAATTATTGTTTGGAATTTTCCTTAACTCTGAAAATTATTTTTAAAAATTATTTTTATTTTTTAATTAAAAATAAGTTTATGAAAATATGTGGAACAAATATCTTTCTTTAGATTTTAAATATTTATAAAAACAATTTCTAATTATATACTTTTAAAAATAATTTTTTATTTTAAAAAATAAAAAATTATTTTTAAATCACACTACAAAGTATCATTAAGGTAAGACCTCCAAACAATGTGTAATATTCATCATCCCTTTGACACCGCCTTGATTTGATCCTTTAATTATAAAAGGAATTAAGTAAAATGTTGATTAGTATAAAGCAAATAATTCCCCAACTTATATCATCAAGAGAATAGATAGTCTTACCAAATTAATAATCCCCTTCCTTCCATATCAATACAACATTATTAGTGTATTCCATGATTGTTATATTGTATTTTTTGAAAATGATTATAATATCATATAATATAAAAAGAAAAATGGTTAAAGAAATTCTCGAACCTATATTTTGAATTGGGTAGACATACTTTAAAGTCATGAGGGTTTATTGGGCTCAAAATAGATAATATCTATTCAAAATGAAAAAGAGATCCTCAGAACCGTTTAATAAAATAAATAAACCTTAATTGTCCTATTTATGAATTAAAAAATATATTAGAATATTAATTATAATTTAAAAATAATATCTTAAAAGCATAATCATCATCAAATCTTTATTCTAATTTCTTTATGGGGTTGTCATTAGAAAGCTTCCTAATAAAAAAATAAAAATGACATTAGAATAATAATAAATAAAAAAATCTTCTATCTTGACACTTTTAAATAAAAGAAGATATTTTATTTTTTTTAAAATAAAAAAATATCCCAACAAAATATCCGATTTTCAATCTCCATTATTTAGATATATTAAAGGATAGATATCCAACAAAACATAAAGAATGAAACTGGATAGAAAAGAATGACATAATCATATAAACCAACAGTACAAGTAATCGAATTTTTTATTTTTCTATAGGCAGTGGGAAGTGGGAAGTGGGAAGTGGGAAGTGGGAACCTTATTTAGAATTTTTTATTTAACAAAAACGTATATTCTGTAGGAAGTTACACCAAACGGAAAAGATGAAATTCCCAAAATCCCCAGCCCTCCCGCCGAACTAAATAGAAATCCAGTCCTTTGCTTCTCTTCTTCTAGCCGACTACAATCTCTCATCTCTCTCCTCAGGTCAGGTCAGTGCTTTCATTTTCGCTCTATGTGTTTGGTGATCATGGAGAATTAAAAGAATCAAACATTAAGTTCTTTCTAAATTATTTGAAGCTTTTTTCCATAAATGGCTTGTTTAGAATAATTTGTTGGTTTCGACTTTAACTAAAAATTAAAGCCCATTCCAAAATTATAATAAAAATAAAATAAAATCCATGGCACACCTCAGGGGAAAGTTCAAGTTCAGCTGAGGTAGGAAAGAAGGTACGTAGCCAAAGAAAACCTGGAGAGGATTTGTTAGAAATTCTCTCTCTCTGAACCAGTAGACCCGCTCTCGATCATACTAAGAGTAATCAAAATAATTTCCGAAAGCTTGACCACATCATGATTCTCAACAGTGATGGGAGACTGCCTTATCGGCTGGCTCATCCGGTAAATATTTTCACAGTGTATAACTTCATTAGCTCCAACCTGAATCCAGCTCAGTACGTCGTAGTAAGCCCTTGACGACGCTGAACTCCAGGCCTTCGTGTACGCGTCCACTGCCGCCGTGTAGTTGGATTGGCAAGTGGTGAGTCTTTGAATGTCCACTGGACCCGCTGCTTGCTTGATTAGACTCGGAATTATATCCGAAGTATTTTGCACTCGGTCTATGGTTATTGCAACAGATATGAGACAAAGCTCATCCAAGGTGAGAACGTTGAAGCAGAAGTCGTAGCTCTGGGCTTGGTTGCAGATCTGGTTTAGTAATTGATTGTCTGCATTCACGTGAACGGCTGTGTTTGCTGGGTGGTAGAAGAGAGCGGCGGCCAGGAGAGGGAGGAGGACAAGGCGGAGTATGCTAGTCAAGCAAGCCATCTCTTTGTTTTCTGATCTTGTCTGGCGTAGCTCTCTGGATGTGTTTTTCTCATGTCTCTAAGTTGTTAATGGCACGATTGAGGTTTGTAATTAATTTTAAGGTTGAGATGGCTGGGATTTCCAAAAACTGTTCAGATTTGTATTTGTAAGATCTGTTTAATAGTCATGTTTATAAAATTGACTTTTTATAATTTTACATTGGATATTTTATTAAATATGTTTTTTTAAAAGTTGGTTTTCCTTTATTTCAATTTTGAAAATTAAAATATATATATTTTTATTAAATTATACATCATTTAATTTTTTTGATAAAATTTAATTTTATATTAATTATTTATATTAAATTATATAATAGTAGAAACTTTATATTGAATTAAAACTTGACGACAGTTAAGAAGGAATTATATATTATTAGTAAAAAAGCTTTATAGTTACGGGCGTTTAGTAAAACTTAATGTTTATTACTTAATAAATTGAATTAACTTTAAATTAAATTTTACTTAATTTGTTCATTTATAAATTATTACTTAATTTTTATTGTTTGATAAAATTAGTTTAAAATTTATTTTAAATCATTACATTGAAAAATTTATTCTCATAAATTTTAATTAGGGTAAAGGAGATCAAGTAATAATAAAGATCATAAAGTAGCAAAAAAACTCGAAAAAGTAATTAGGATACATGAGAGTAAAAATATAAAATAAAGATATAAACTTAAAAATAAGTTAATTATTTTTATTTATTACTTACCTTTATTTTTTATTTTAAGTTATATTATTAAATTATTTTACTAAATATACTTAATTTACTTAATAACTTAAATTAAATTGAATTGTCAAACACCCCTTTAAAAAGAAATGATAGATTGATGGAAATGTTCTTATCAAATAATTTATGAGAAAAATTGGCGACCAATGTCAGATTTCCATAGTCAGAATGTTGTCAGAAACAATTACTTTTAGTGATGAAATTTTACTTTGTGACCAAAATTTTGTTCTTAAATATCAATTTCTTGCGGCGTGAGTTTCTTGCTGTATAGAGTATGGATTTATTTCGGGCAACAAAGTCATGGGCTGGTTAATTAGCATTCTCCTCCCCTTGGTATCACACAGAAGAGACGCTACTCTAATTCTATATGACATGTTAAAAGTAGCTATCAATTGTTTGTTGGTATGGTTCCCAAAATATAACCAAAAATTATTTTTTATATTATTTAAGACTGGTTTGATTAAGAAAATTCAATTTTAGGGATTATTATATTCCATTTGTTTATTATTCTTTTTATAAAAAAAATTATTTTAAAATAATTCAATAAAAATTTCTAATATACTTACAATTAATCAAATAATTATGTTAATATAAAAATATATTAACTTATAATAACTATATTATACTTTTAAAATAAAATTTGATTTCAAATATATACGAAATAATGATTTATTCATTGATGGTCACAGGGTGGTTTATATAATTTTATTTTATTTTATTTTTATTTTTTAATAAAATTTTAAAAACATTGTATACATAAATTTTGGGAGTCCCATAAAAATAAATAAAACGATTAAAAAAAATGTAAATAAAATTATTTGTACGGTACAACTCTTTATGGTAATACTTTTTAAAAAAAGAATATTTTTCAAGGCGTGACTTTGCAGACATGTCGGCGGTCGGCCTCTTCATCCTTGATTTCATGTTGTTAACCTTTTTCCAAGTACATATCTAGAAACAAATTCAAGCCACTGCAATGTTTGTGAGCCCTCAAACTCTCCAAAAATGAGTAGTAAATTCACATCAGTTTTTATTGACCAACAGTATTGCATTCCACATTTATTGTACGTTAATTCCAAGAACGTGAGCCTTAGCTCAAGGAAGACACACCATCTTCAACGAACACCAAGCATACCAAGAACAACCAAAGTAATTCCTGCTAATTTAATCACGTTGTGGTTGTCAACTGTGAGGGGAGATTCACGGATCGGCGGACTTTGCCGGTATATATTTTCACAGTTTATAACCTGACCACTTCCCTTCTGAACCCAGCCCAGCACATCATGGAAAGCCTTTGAAGAAGCCGTGCCCCACGCCCTCTGGAAGTCCCCCGCCGCTGCTCCATAGTTGGACTGGCAAGTCGTCATTCTTTGCTTGTCCACTGGATCAGTAGCTTTCTCCAGCAGCCCCGGTATTTTATCCACCGCTTCCCTAACGTGGTCTATGGTTATTGCCACACTGAGGAGGCACAGCCCCTCCATGTTAACTGCCGGAGTCCGAGGATCTCTGAGGATGGTATTGAAACAGAATTGATAGTCCTCCGTTTGCTGGCATACCTGCTCGACGACGTCTTGTCCGATCGCATGTGAAGGATAGTAGAAGAGAGTGGTGGCCATGAGGGAGATATGAACAAGTAACAGTACCCCACTCAAGGAAGCCATTTCCTTAATTTCTTCTTTCTTCGGCGAATTGCCAGAGATTAGGGCCACAGAAGGCTTTAAATAAGTAAATTAAGCAAGAATTTTCAGGGGAGATTACTGATGATTCTGGAAATATATCTCATTCCTAGTCTCTCTACCATTAATGTTTCTTGGGTTTTAAGGAAAAAAAAAAGAGGTAACGCCTCATGGCTGTTAATGGTAAACAATATGGGAAGATCCAAAAACTAATAGATTTCCTTTTATTTAAAAATAAATAAAAGTTTTAAAAATTATTTAAAAAATTAAGACATCAAAAGAATTTTAGTAACTTAAATTTTAAAATTTATAAAAGTGATTTTTAAAAATATAAATTAGAGTGTGTTTCACAATGATTTTAAGAAATGTTTCTAATATATTTAATATTGGAATCTTAGAAAAATTAGAAATACTTTCTAAAATAATTGTTGAGCACACTTTTAATTTGATTTAATATTTTTATTTTACTAGGTGATCTATATGCCGTTTAGTAGTGTCCATTAGAGTAAGATGATATTATAATAAATAAATAAAGAGTATTATTTAAAATTAATATATATATAAAAGAAAAAATATATATATAAAGAAAAAATATAAAAAGAGAAAAAAGACATTATATCTTAGTATCTTACTACCTATTTTATACATATTTTGTTAAATATCCTATTTTGTTAAATATAGGATATAAAATATGAAATATGGTAAGATAACTTATCCTAAAATATTACTTGGGACTGCAACTTGGGCAAGTTGGTTGAGTTGATAGCTAACTCAAACCCAACACAAATTAAGAAACAATCAAGCCAAGCTCAACATAACCCGTCCTCTAACCCAAAGTACTTAACCCAAGCTTAATCTAACCTTATTTTTCTAAATTCAGGTTGATCTCAAATTGATCGAGTTGATTGGGTTAAACTCGAGTTGATTGAGTTAGACTCAGATTATTTGGATTCATTGTGTTAAAAGATTTAAAATTCATCTATAATGGTTTTTAAAAAAACTTGTTTTCTATATATTTATATCAAAATTTAAATAATAAATAGTACACAATTTCAAGATAATAAAAAAAAAAAGTAAAAATAAACTTATATATCTTTTTTAAAAAGTAAAAACTATGTGATATAATTATAATTTGATATTTTTTTCTTTCAAAATTAAAAAGAAAATGAATATTATCATTTAAAATAATAAACATTAACATTATAAATATCATAAAAATATTAAGTCAAGTTCGAGTTATCCTCGAGTTTTTTAAACTTTAGCTTGGATCCAATTCAAATTGAATATGAGTTGAAAAAACTTAATTCAAATTTAATTCAAGTAATGGAAATATTTGCCTAAGTTCACCCAAACATTGGGTTGGGTTCCAATCGGGTCAAACCAACCGTACAAGTTGCACCTCTAATATTACCAATAAAAAATGAGATATGATATATTATCTTGTCTTATTTCATGTTATATTCAACCCATAAAGGATAACAACTTATATTAAAGAAAAATTCTAGTTTTTAAAATCTATTTAACTTACATTTTTTAAAGACATGAAATAAGTTTAATTTTTTTTAATAAAATTTTTCATTTTTTATATAAGTTACTACTATTTTTTTTCTTCAAGTCAAAAACAAAAAGGTGTCAAAACTGTAAATTATTAATTATTACTTTGACATAAATAATTATTCATAAGCTCAGCCTTTAACTATAACTATTAAAGATATTTTAATAATTAAAATGTAATTAAAAATTAAGAAAGTTAGTGCTTTTTTATAATTTATGTTTTTTATATTATAATAAAATTAAAATAAACCAATAATGTGCTGGATTTGGCTTTCGGGGGTTTTCTGATCTTGAATTCATGTCAATCCCAGTATTTTTACATTCCTACTTTTTCAATTCAAGTTAAACTCACCTATAAATCTGGCTGGAGGGATTGGCCCCTCAAATGGTGGCCCCATTTGTATCAATTTTGTAATTTCTAAGTAAAAGTATACTTGAAAGTTTGGAAAGATTAGGACATAAAGAGCATCGTTTATCCTATGTTTGGCGGGAAAGTGATGGGGAATATATTTGTAAAAGAAATATTATATATAATATTTTTTAATTTATATGTGATAATAATTAGATTCTTATGAAGTTAACAGAAATATCTTTATAAATATTTTATATTAAAAAAAAGCTACGAGAGAGATGGAATAAAAATATGAGAAAGAATGATTGGTAGAGAAAGAGGGTTTACTAGGAAGTAAATGTGATAAAAAAAAAACATTTAGTGAAGTAAAATGACTCATGGTTTAAGATAAAGATCTCGTAATTGTATTTTTTTTAGATTTTTTGTTTTTTGTAACTATCATATGATAAAATGTTCTTTCTCATTTATTAAAATAGTCATAATTGATCAAACTATATTAAAACTGTGTACCTATCATGTGATTTGCTTTATTTTTTATGTTTTTCTTTTAATATATTTACAATGATGTTTTTGCCGACACAAGTGGAATGAGAGCTTCTACATACTCAATAAAAAACACTAAGAAAAGAAAAAAAATATTAAGAAAAATGATTTTTTTCTTATTTAATTTTGTTATATAAAAAAAATCAATTATAATTAAAATTTAAAATTTTAAAAATTATTTAACCCTTATATTACAAAGAGAAACATGTGAAATAATTTGAAAAAACACATAAAAATAATTTATTAATTTTAAAAATATATTCTAATTTTCTTTTTTCTTTTTTTTCTTTTTTTATTTTTTTCTTAGTATTTTCCCTCAATATTAAAACTAAACATAAGGTACAGATAAAAATTTAAAATAAATTAAGAAAGGATGTAATTAAATTAACCTCCACCCTTATATATAATATTTTTTTAATTTTTAGTTTCATTATAAAAAAATTAAATATAATTAAAATTAATTAATAATTTATATATTTTAAAATTATATAGGAAATAAGTGAAATGAGTTTTACAATATATATAAAAATAATTTATTAATTTTAATTTTTTTTTTCTTTTTTTTTTCTCTCTATTTTTTTTATTTTCTTTTAATTTAAAAAAGTAAAAGAGATAAAAAGAAATCCGATTAAATTAATCTCCTTCCTTATCCTTAAACATCTAGCATCCAACTTTCCATTCAAATTAAATCACTTATATGTTAAAAAGAAATGTCAAAGGGAATGATGATGAAAACTTTCAACCAATCCGTAACTATCCCTAAAATAAAGTTTTCTTACTATTTTTCAATATTTCTTTTCTTTTCACATACGAATATTTTTTTTATGTACATTTAATCCTTCTTATAAGTATAGTTTTTAAAAAATAAATTTTCCTCTTAATAAATAACTTAAAATTAACTTCAAAATTATAAATAACAAATAAATTAAAATTAAATTAAATTCAAAAATGCTTTTTAAATTGGTTCTCATTTTAATATTACCCTTTTTTTTCTACCCCTCAAGTTGGGATATAACCTAGCCATAATTAAGTGCCCTGCTGTACCGTACTTAATCAACTTGCCTTCACCGTTAACAGGTCCGCGACTGGGACTGGGTGGATGTTTTGTTGTCTCAAATAAGCCTATACGATTCTTGTCCCACGTATTTCAATTCTATTTCCCAAAGAAATAAATAAATAAAAAGAAAAAGGAGGGAAAAAAAGAGCAAATAAAACAGGCTTAAACCGCAGATAAAACAGAGTGTCTTTGAGATTTTATTTATGACTGGAAGTAATTTGCCTTATAGTGGGCAATCATTAAGGATATTACAAGTGAACAACGTACAGATTCAGTAACCGTGACAAACCCCCAAACCACAAAAATAACCAACATTTTCATCTCGAAAATGCGAATTCACCGGTCATCTAATTGCATGCCCCTTGGATCCTCTTCTCCACGAGAGTACTGGCCTCTTCTAGGCTGCTGAAGGGGCTCTCACAAATTCAACATGCCCCACCTCGGACAGAGCTGCAATGAACGGCTCCAAATTCACCTGCTCCCCCGGCAAAACGCTGCTGTAATCATTCGCCATCATCCTCGTCTTCTTGTAATCCAATGACTTGTCATTGTATATCTCCCACCATTTGTTTACCAGCATCTTAATGTCCTCTCTCTGCATGTTGTCCTCCTTCCCTGTGTACCTCCATGGCTTCGACCCCTGGTATACCATTCACAAATATTTGTATTAGTATACATAACCACCACAGGTTATAACTTGCGAATTAATCTCCCAAAATCAATCTTCTGTGGTACTCACCGCTGCACAGTAGTGAACAACTTTCACTTTATCAAGCTCTACATTCTCAGGATGCCGCCACAGCATGGCAAGGACAAGATTGTAGACCAGAGGAATAGGCTTATATACATCCCTGAAGTACATATTCAAGAAATCCTGCCAAAAACACATAAACATTTTCCTAAATAACAAAATCCCAGAACCGCAACCGGATTATGTTGGAAGAATATCATCAGCAAAAGCTTATGTGTTTACCTGCTCTGCAAAAGGGGTTGCAGGGGTGATCCTGAGGGTTTCCAAGAGATCTTCATAGGTGGAGAGGCTGGGCTCAAACACAAACATGCCTGCGTTGAAGTAAAGTGAAGGCGGCTGACCCAGCTCCGCCGGCCACTGAACCTTTTCCGGACACTGTTGGCAGTATCCAATCTTGTACTGTGGCGTGTGACTCCATGTTTTCTCACAGAAACAGTCCATCACTGCATAGAAATGTCCGTCTGGTAGCTCAAAGAGGTGGTCAATGTTATCGTAGACTTGAATATCCCCATCCAAGTATATCATCTTACTGTACTCCACGAACTGATTCATACAAAAATGGCATGTGAATCTACAAATCATGCAAAGATTCATGCAAAATGACAAAAATAGTGATAAGAGGTAATGAGAAAGTACTATCACGTACCTCCCAGATACGGAGCTTTGAATAATTGATAACGTAATAGGCCATGGCGAACTGGGTCTGGTTCTCGGGTGGGTAAACCGGCTCAATCTCTCTGACGATGCACCCCTGGGATTCCAGTTCTCGGCGGTGCTCCACCGGCACGTCCGGTAACACCGCCACCACAAGCGGGTAAGCGGATTTCACCTTCCGCAGCCCCTTGGCTAACCCAACAACACCTTTCACGTAGTCCCCGTTACCGGCCAAGAAGGCCACGTATGCTCTGTCCGGAAGACTAGCCGGTTTCAAAAATCTGGACGGTTTTCCCGAAGCGGAGATGATTTCAGGAGCCATGTGAGCGAGAATGTGCTAGACTTGATGGGAAGGAAGAGAGACGACGGTTCTAGAGAGAGCTGAGGCTGGAGAATCTGACTCTGGGTTGTCTTTCTTTCTTAATTGAGGATGCCGATGGCGCGTTTGTGGCTTAAATAAGCGATAAATGATATTTAAAATTGAAGAGGGTGAGCCTAATTTGGTAACTTCATAGGTCATATGATCTTGGGTTGCCTGCTGACACGTGCCTCAGGTATGATCCAACGGTTGTGCAGTGTCACCGGGAAGGTTCTGGAGACGTGGCATGTGGAAGAGACTAGAAAGGGCTAATCAATTTCTTATGGGTTAATGGTACGCAAATTTCTTATACTTATCTTGCCTCGCCCATTCAATCTAACTTTTTTTTTTATTATATTAAAATAAATATATTTTATAAATAATTAAAATATTATAATTTTTTATAATTTATTTTATTAAAAAATATTTATTATTATTATTACATATTAAAAATAAAAAATTTAAAATTAAAGTAAATTAATTTTGTACATAATATGAGTATAAGGACTTAACACCCAAATCTGTTACACATTTTTTAAAAAATCTCAAACTTATTTTTAAATTGTTTATTTAAATTTTAAATATGTTCTATTAAGGCAGGATAGATAAAATAAAATAAAAAAATTCATCTTATTATCATTTTTATTACAAAAAGAGTGTTCTATAATCAAATATACGACAAAGATGTCGGATTCTTTTTTTTTTAAAAAAATAAAAATAAATTTTAATATTTTTGAAAATAGAAATTAAATAAAGTACATTTAGGAACCAGTGTTTTAAATGAAAGTATTTTTTTAATATTTTTTTAAAAAATATCTATAAAATGTTTCACCAAATAACATTATAAGTAATTTCATCTTATGTTTTTTTTAAATATCTTTTAAATTAAAAATAATTTTTAAAATCTTTGTTAAACATACACTTAATTTATTTTAAGCAGAATTACACGTCAATCGAACTTCATGATTAAAAGAATAAAAGGTTTATCTTTAAAGACATCCTAAAAAAATGAATTTATTTAAAAAAAATAAATTTAATGTAAATAAATAAATAAAATATTCAGTGAGAATATTATAAATATTTTTATGTTCAGTAACCGACAAAAATAGTGAAAAAATTGAGGTCCGTGCAATTCAGGGAAAGCTGAGAAAAATTTGATAGGGCCATTGGGGCGGACACATCAGCGGTAGTGGGCCAACAGCATCAAATTCGTGGGCTAACTTTTAAATACTTTTCTCAAGTAACGTGTGGCTCACAATTCTTTCAAGACTTTTCTAACCCTTTCTAATTGCTGAGCTGTATTTTGTTTGTATCTGCATGTAGGCCCGGGTTTTAACCATGGTTTAAAATATCCGTAGACTGCGTGTAGGTCCGCATTTTAACCATGGCTTAAAATATCTTTACAAAGAGAATAATTAGATTTTATGGATATCAAATAAATATTAATATATATTTTGATAAAAATATCGATTTATTCAAAATTTATAAAAATATTTTTAAAAAATTTTAAAATAATAAAATAGATAAAAATATATATTTTAAAGTTATTTTATAAATATAATTAATATAGATATAATTATGAAAAAAATATTTCGTAATAAAAAATATATTAGTCTTAGGTGGTGTTTGTTTTTTTACTTAATTTTAAATAGAACCTTAATGTTTAATAGTATTAAATATTAGGTTATTTGTTTTTGTAATATTTTATTTTTATTAAGTAATAAAAAATAAAGACAAATCAATATGTCATTTTTTTTTAATTTAGAAAAAGTTACATATTTTGACTTTTCTATTTAGTAAAAAATTTATAATAAATCATGAAAAAGTAGAAAAATAAACCACCTAAATTCTGAAAACAAATTATTTTCAGCAAAAAAACCAAAAAAATAAACACCACCTTAATATATAATTTATTATTTATCTTATCAAATTAATTTTAATTTATAAAATATTATAACTTCATTATTATTATTTTTACATTTTAGTATTTTTTTAATAAATTTATATTTTTAATATTTTAAAATAAAGACATTCAACATTAAAAAGGATAAATATAAAAAATTTAAAAATGAAATGATAGTAATTTTTTAAAATAAGATTAATGATGATATATTTAATATTAAAACTTTAATTTATTTAATTCAAATGCATTTAATAATGTAAAATAAATTATGATTCACATGAATTTTTAATATTTATATTTTTTATATTTAATTATCATATAAATTATATAATAAAAAAAGACTTATTAAGAATATTATAATGTTGGTTTTTATATTTTTATTAATCAATTAAATTAAATTTAAAATAAAATAATTAGAATTTTTTTTAATAATGAACTTTAAGAAATTTAATTTAAATATATATTTACAAAAGAGGTGTTGGTTCCTAGTGGTAGAAGTCTTGACTTCAACCTTTTGGCCGGATCTATGGCAAAAAAATGTGAAAGGGTTGACCGCGTTAATGCTGTGAGTGAGGCTGTACAAAAAACCGCGCGTGGGATGTGAGTGGCGCTGTAGTAGGCTGTGGTTGACCGTGCATGGGCTATACTGAGACTGGGCTGTGAGTGAGGCGATACAAAAAAATCGGCAAATATGCCGTAATATCGCCAATATCATCGAAATATCGTCGATAAATCCGTCGAATCACTGAAATTTCCCGACATTTCAAACCATGGTCTTTAACACGTTTTAGATAATAAGCGCCTTTACTGGACCATGATTAGGACCCATTTTCTTTGTCCGTACGAATATTAATGCAATTGGGCCAAGGCCGAGGCCCATCAGTTCTTATAAGGGGTCCAACGCTATCCTTGAATTGACTTTGCAGCGTCGATGGTCCCATTCCAAGCCCATAACCTCTCGCGTCGGTTGAGTACAAATCCCAACTAATGTCCGAGTTAACCAGTGTTGGAGAATCAATGCCCAACTCCATTTATCTCCTTGGAATTAACTTCCTATTTAATTTAGTTTTTTAAAGATATCAAAATCACAAGTTATATCCTTAGTGGTATTTGATAAACCAACTTAATAATTTAATTTAAATTATTAAATAAATTAAATATATTTAGTAAAATGACTTATAGTATGATGTAAAATAAAATTTTAATAAGTAAAAAAGAATTAACTTATTTTTAAATCCATATTTTTATTTTATATTTTTATCCATATTTATCCTAATTACCTTTATGATTTCTTTTGCTATTCCATCACTTCTATTATAACTCTACATTCTATATCCATATTATAATTTATAAATATAAATATGTCAATTTGATGATTTAAAATAAAATTTAAGTTAATTTTATTATACAATTTTAATACTTAAAATAAAAATTAAGTATAAGTCTAAAATTAACAATTTAAGTATAATTTAAAGTCAACTTAAATTATTAAGTAATAAGTATTAAATTTTACTAAACACCCTCTTATTTTTATATAAAAATTCTTATTTTTATATAAAAATTCTTATTTTTATATAAAAATTCTTATTTTTATATAAAAATTCTTATACTTTATATAAAACATTTTAATTTTAAAAATTTAAAAAGGAAAATATATATAAATTATGTTTCTCTGATTTGTTTTTTCACCCTTATGTTTGGTTCTTGAAACAAAGAAAAGAAAAAAAGAAAACTATAACGAAAGGAAAAAAAATATAAAAATTTCTCTTGTTTATTCAATTATCGAGGGGTATTTATTTTTTTGGATTTTTTCATGACATCCCCATATAAAAAAATAAAAATCATTCTGTAGACCCCCTTTGAAGAGCCAAGGGATCTTAGTTTTTTAGATAACATTAGAGGAGCCGGGCAGCAGCTGAGGTAAGTGGGGGCCCTTCTTTTCCCTATGCCCGGGAAATCAGCTGCCTAGCATACCATAAGCCCATGCTTGCTGATGTGATGAACAGGAAATGGAGGGTTGACTTGCTGAAGAAGACACCAGCAGAGGAAAGAAAAGGAGGGGAGGGTAATTTTTTTAGGGCGATTTTTTTTTCTGAGGAGGGGGAGGCACCTTTGGCTGCCGTTTTCAGAGATATTGAAGGGAAATGATATTTTTGGGGGAGTGAGAGAGAGGTTCTCATGGCCGGTTTCCAGGGGTTTTCTTGAGCTTGAGAGGCAAGGAAACTGTTGAAGGAAAACTAGGGAGTGGATATAATTTTAGGAGAGAAAGCTTGTCGGAAAGAAAGGAGAAGCTGAGAAGGTTGCTTTGAGGACACCCAGACCACCCTTGAGCTTGGTATATTCCCGTTTCTCAATATACTATTCTATTCTCTACTGATCTAGGAGTATGGTTTTGATTGTTTGCTGTGGACGTCAAGGGCCACGGGATTGTTTTGATCGAATATGTTTGAGTTGGGAGATACTCCCATTTCATGGTGACTGCTTCATTAGTGTTTTACATGGTTTGAGATTCCTGGAAGAGTAGAAATAAATTGACCCCATGCAAAGAGAGGGATTCAGAGGAAGGTCCTCTAACTTATTTAAAGGATGGGAAGGTAAAACAGTAGCATTATGGGTTTTGATTTGGTTTGCAAAACTTTAACAGAACCCATCATCCACCAATATTCGTCACATGATCCATTTCCTTTTTTTCATCACCTTGCTCGTGCCTTGCTCACCGTCAGTGGCCTAAACCAACCCATAGCCCATCTCTTACACCATGCATGGCTGTCCAAAGCCCTTCCAAATCACCCACTCACGCACATGAGGGACCATGCAAAGCTATCCACCTCTCCTATACCCATTTTCTCTCACTAGCTTTTCCTTTTAATCCTCACACTCATGATCTCTGTTTTCATACTCATTCTTCCAGCTTACCTAACACATTCAGCCTCCACTCATAATGTATATCATCACCCTCCCATACATAACCATTTCCTACTTACCCATTTCTCCCATCATCACCTTTTCTCTCTCTACACCACACTTCCTTCATGCATTCCGTTTTCTAACTAATCCATTTCATCCCATACCCCTTCTTACACATATCCTCATTCAACTACACCCCCTTAAACCCATTCCTCTCTCTAAGCCTTCATATTTTTTTTTCTCACCACATTTTCTCTCTCTACACCACATATTCCCTATGCATACCCATTTCTCACTCCACTTTTCCCACTCATTCCACGGTTCCTCTCCCCATGAATCTCTTTCTTGCCCTTTCCCTTGAACATATGACCCATATGCATGATTGTTTGGACGCATGCATGCCCTTCTTGGAAGACACGGATAGGTTTGGCCTCAACCTAGGTTTTTTTTGGGTGAAACCTTTCTTTGATCTTCATGGCTAATATTATGGGCAGTGGGTTTTGTTGGTGGGCTTCCAAGGCATTGGCTTGTGGACTTGGGCTTGGTGTAGATGGAGCCCAAAGCTCTTTTAATGAATGGATGTGGGCTTGGTGTAGATGGAGCCCAAAGCTCTTTTAATGAATGGACGTGGGCTTGTGGACTTGGGCTTGGTGTAGATGGAGCCCAAAGCTCTTTTAATGAATGGATGTGGGCTTGGTGTAGATGGAGCCCAAGGCTTTTTTAATGAATGGACTTGGGCTTATGATGGGGAAGGAACCCAATTCAACTTTCAAAATCTTATTATTATTATTATTATTATTAATTCAAACTTTCAAAATCTTATTATTATTATTATTAATTCAACTTTCCAAATCTTATTATTATTATTACCCTTATTATTATTATTATTATTATTATTATTATTATTAACCCAAAGCACTTTCAAAATCTTATTATTATTATTATTATTATTATTATTATTAATTCAAACTTTCAAAATCTTATTATTATTATTATTATTATTATTAATTCAACTTTTAAAATCTTATTATTATTAATATTATTATTATTATTATTATTATTATTAACCCAAAGCACTTTCAAAATCTTATTATTATTATTAATCTTATTATTATTATTATTATTATTATTATTATTATTAATTCAAACTTTCAAAATCTTATTATTATTATTATTATTATTATTATTAATTCAAACTTTCAAAATTATTATTATTATTAATTCAACTTTCCAAATCTTATTATTATTATTAATCTTATTATTATTATTATTATTAATTCAAACTTCTCGTAGTTCAATTTCCTAAAGTCCATTTCTCGTTTTCTTTAACAAATTTCAATTTAATTATCGGAGCTCTAATCTTTTAAATTTAATTCCAAATACTCCAATTTTCAAATAAACTCCAAGAATCCAGTTTTCACTCGAATAGTTTTTAATCTCATTTCAGTTCTTAAATAATCTTCTGATCTTCTTGATTTTACATAAGCAATAGTAAATTCTTCATAATTCTAAAACACGGAATTTGTGAGACTAGTTCGTGAATAATAAATTGGGCTTTGGTGGGGGGCCCTATGTTTGAGACCTGTTGATTGTCAACTGTTGTGCTTAATATATTTTGCTTGATCTTCGTTTTGCACTCCGATATGCATGAGCTATAATTTGTATTTGTTAATTGTGTACTAATCTCATTTCTTGAAAGCGCATTGTGGCTCGTGGCCCAGGTACGCATACACTCTCATTCTGATACTTCACTATACATGTTCCGATTCGCATATGTGCATGATCATTCAGGATATTCATTGATTTCCTCATCAATTGCCATGATTGCTTCATTTTATTAGTAGGGACCCGACTTTAGGGACTTAGAGGGGTGCTACGGTCTCTACCGTACCTTCCCGATAAGTAACCTGACCCCCGAACCCGATCCTGTTTTTCACAAACCACCTTTTCCGAAACAAGGAGTCACACTTAGGGTTTTTCTTTCTTATTTTATTTACCCTTTTAAAAATAAAACAAAAATAAGTGGCGACTCCAAGTCATTTTCAAATAATCAATAAAAAATCAATTTTTCAAATAAAAATCGAGCTCGCCATCGAGTGGGAAACCCATGAGCCGAAATGCGGGGTCCACACATTCTCTTTAATTTTTATTTTTTTTTGTAATTTTTTAAATATTTCTTATAAACCAAACATAATTGAAAATAAAATAATATTTTATTTGATTAGTCTGATAAAAATTTTGTTTAAATATTAATAATAATAAATGGGTTTCAAATCTGGCATAATTTTTAGTTTTTTTTATATCTATAAAAATAAAATTAATGGCAGAAACAATGTGCGCTAAATGCTTGTCTTAAATCATTTTTTGTCCGTGTTCGGGTGAACCAAGGCCATCCAAGCTAAGAGCCCGTCTGAGATTTCTCCGCCCATTTTGGAATGGGTTAAAACAGGCCCATTTCATATTATGGCTCCAGCCTATGGTAAGCCCAGCCCAAAATTAAAGGTGTCAGTGTCAGCCCAATCCGGCCCATTTCTCAGGCGCTAGATCAAGAGATCGTCTCCAAGCTCTCGACGAACGCATCAAACATTGGTAGATAATTTCCTCGGTATCTCGCCATGGACCAGAACCAGGTGTGATCTCTATGTCTATATGTAATATATGGATCGTAATGTTTCAGATCTTAGAAATTTTTATTGTTCTTTTGGTGTTTTTTGGGATGTTCATAATAGATCTTAGATCTGTGTTTCTGAGTTGTTGCATTTTTGAGTCTAGGTGTGTTTCTGATGATTTCATGCGGAATTATGTTGGAATTTTGTGTATTGTATTCGTAAGAAAGAAACGGAAAGAAAATTTGGAATATGATAGCTAGTTGGTATGTTGGAATACGGGCTGGAGTATTATTGCATTAGCGTGAGCAAGATACACCAATTCTTGCTATTTTTATCTCAAGACAATTATCCTCTTTTGAATTTGGAGGTTTTGATTTGATAATTGTGACCGTGTTATGATTAGAATTCGAAGTAACATTTGATTAGGTTAGAATTATGATTCTTCCAGGGATATCATAATCTCTGTTTAAACCTATGGTTCTTTGATAATCAGTCAAGCCATTATCAATGAAGTCCTTTATTTTCATTTTTTGGCATATGGAAGTTTTTGTTGAGATTGCTTAAGCTAAGGAGGGTTTGTACAGAAATCTTTAACTCTAAATATGGAAACTAAATCACGCAATCAAACATATTGCTAATGAAACTTATTGTTGGATGATTTAAAGTTATTCAAATTATTCTTTTTCATATGGACTTGCATTTGTTTAGGTTGATCACATATTTGTTTACCAACCAATTGATTCCATTTGGGAATTGATATATGGCGCACTTCTTAGGGACCCATTTACAAATACAATGTTAAGACTGAGGAAAGGATTTGGAATTTTTGTAGTGAACCCAATTAATTGCACTTGTAACTACGGATATCGCAATGCTACTGATGGATTGTTTGTGGAATGTGAACCAGAGTGACCTCACTGAAGTTGTTGAGTGTTTAAACCACAGAATTTTTATGGACATGAAATTATAACCTATGTCTCATAGTCATATAAAGGACCCATATTTCTTGATAGGTTTGCACTCTGAGTGATTAAAAATAATCCTTGTTTTCCATTTAAAATTGGAGCTTGCTCTTTAAACTTGTGTCTCAAAGCTTTTCTTGTTTCTAATGATTAGACACTGCTAATCAAAGTTTCAAAGCTAGTCCAACAAAACCCATGAGAAAGGAAAGAAGCAATTTTTCTGCATATGAGATAAACCAAAACTCATGAAAGGGAAAAAAAATGAATGTGCTGTTCTCAAAAACAATTGGCCCCTGTGAATTTGAAATATGCTATCCTGTTGGACTGACTGTTGTTATAGAGTTTTGCTCTCTCATGAAATTCAATTGAACTCCAACCAGGACCCACAATGGCTTGCTTAAGATTACTTCTCACTTTCTAAGTAACATTATTATTACTTCAATGTGCAGCCAGCAGGGGAAAATTATGCCAACCCAAAGACATGCTTCTTTCATGTGCTCTTCAAGGTGAGTATGTAACTGTTACTCAGCATTTTTTTTGTTTAATGGAGTCAACCTAACTTTATGATTTGGCGTTGTGAACTTTGACAGGCTGCGGCTTTGGCATTCTACATTCTTTCAGCATTGTTCTTTGACAGTTTTGTGATCATTTTTGTGGTTACTGTTGTTCTTGCTGCCCTTGATTTTTGGGTAGTCAAGAATGTTAGTGGAAGGATCTTAGTTGGGCTTAGGTGGTGGAATGAAATAAATGAGCAGGGTGAGAGTGTGTGGAAGTTCGAATGCCTTGACCAAGAGGTTGCTAATTTATTAGTGCATTAAGGCTTCACTTTCCTTTTTGTGTCTATGATACTTGATTTAGCATTTTCATACTCACTCGACAAATCATTTCATCCAATCCCTTTAATTATTTTATTTGTTTTTGGATGTAGTCATTGGCTCGGATGAACAAGAAGGATTCTTGGCTCTTTTGGTGGACAATTTACCTTAATGTAAGTAAATATTGGTTTTAAGGTTGCAGAGTACTTGCCCAGTAACATGATTGTTGCATAATTATTGATGGAAAGTAGAGAAGACAAATTTATGCAAGAAATGTTTTTTAAAGAGCATGCATATGTTTTTTCCTTCATTTCCCTTTTAGTGAATTGACATATTTCTTTAATTTGTTTGGAGAGGATGGTATCAATGATATTGAAGTGTGGAGGTTGAAGGGAAGAGATGATTTGAGGACAAGATTGATTAGGTGATAATAAAATAAGATAAAATTTAGAGAAAACATAAAATGTTTGTGAGAACGCTAGAAAGAGAAAGATTTTTTTTTTTTTTTTAATACAATTGACTTTACTCATAAATAAATAAAAAAAGGAAAAAAAAAGCTAGAAAGAGAGAGTTAAGAGAAAAAAAAATGAGCGAACTTAGTTAGTGATCCAAGAGCTCTAAATTATAAGTATATAGCTCATTACACAAAAGAAGTTTATAGTGAATTCTACAGAAGTCTTTTGTGTACAACCGAAATGGTTATAACTAATTCTAATTGAATCCCTGAAATATTGACATAAGAGGACTATTAGAGCTGAGACTAAAACCGTTCTAGCAATTCATAACACTTAACATCCCCTTAAGTACACAAGTGTAGAAACAACCGTGAGCTTGCTTCAGAAACTAGCTTTTGAGTAGGCAAGGCTTTAACATCAACAAGATTGTTCATCAAATGAAATGAACCAAACATAAGTGTCTTCTATAGAATATGCTTGTGCACAAAATGATAATCAATCTCAACATGCTTGGGACTAGAATGCATCGTAGGATTAGCAGCCAGGTAAGTCATACTAAGATTGTCACAAAGGATGATAAGAGTGCAAAGAAGAGGAACATGGAGCTCACCAAGCAAAGACTGGATCCAAGTGAGCTCAATTGTAGCATTAGCAAGACCCTTGCACTCAAACTTTGCGCTCGAGTGAGAGACCATCTTTTTGCTAGAACTAGATACAAGTAGATTAAGAGATAAGATTAGGGTGTGCCCCCTATTTTTAGGTGTTTATTAATTCAATCTGCCTTTGTCTATCAAAAAAAAAAAACAGAGATAAGATTAGCACCCAAAAAGACACAATAACTGCTAGTACTACTCCTATCATGAGGACAACAAGCTCAATTGGCATCAATGTAATCTAGCAGATCAAGAGAAAAATATGGCTGCAAAGAGAGACCATAGAGAGAAGAGCCCTGAACAGGACAAATAACTCTTTTGACTGCTTGAAAATGAGCCAAGGTAGGTGCATGCATAAATTGAAATAGTTTATGAACAGTATAGGAAATACCCAGCTGCATTATAGTGCAATATTGCAAAGCACTAACCAAGCTACAATACAAGTTAGGATCCTCCAAGAGTTCCATCAGAAATAAAGAGAAGAGGACTAGAGGACATGGGAGTGGCCATAGGCTTTGCATGAGATAAACCAACATGATTAAGAAGATCCTGAATGTGTTTGTTGAACAAAGTTTAGAGTATAACCAAAACGAACAACCTCAAATACCAAGGAAAAAGTTGAGAGGTCCTAAGTTCTTGAAAGCAAACTGAGAATTAAGAGAAAACATGAGCTACTGAATAAGCAAATTACCACTGCAAGTCACAAAAATATCATCCACATAGACTAAGACAACCAACATGTCTTGATGCTGCTGATAGACAAACATAGAAGTATCAACTTTGGAGATGCAAAAACCACGTTGGAGAAGAGCAGTACTAAGCTTGGTAAATCAGACTTGTGGAGCCTGTTTCAACTCATAAAGCACCTTGTTTAATTTACACACATAATTGGGTTTGTGCAAGTCCACAAACCCCTAAGGTTGAGTTGTAAAAATTTGCTTAACCGAGTCATCAGCGAGGAAAAGCATTATTGATGTCAAGCTGTTGAAGATTCACCCCTTGCTAAGGCTAAAATAAGAGCAACCCGGATGGTAGTGGACTTCAAAATAGGACTAAATGTTTTAAAATAATAAAAACCAAGGTGGTGTTTGTTTTTTTACTTAATTCTAAATAGAATCTTAATGCTTAATAGTGTTAAATATTATGTTGTTTGTTTTTGTAGTATTTTATTTCTATTAAGTATTAAAAAGTAAAAAAAACCAATATGTTATTTTTTCTATTTAGAAAAAGCTACATATTTTGGCTTTGTCTATTTAGTAAAAAGTTTATAATAAGTCATGAAAAAGTAGAAAAACAAACAACCTAAATTCTAAAACTAAATTGCTTTCAGCAAAAAACCAAAAAAACAAACACCACCCAAGAGTTTGATGAAACCCCATAGCCACCAATCGAGCTTTATACTATTCAATACTACCATTGGGCTTATATTTCAACCTGTACACCCACTTACATCTAATTACATTCTGATAAGGAGATTGGGGAACCACAATTCAAGTATTATTCTTCATAAGAGCCTCATACCCAAGTGTCATAGCCTATTGCCATTCAGTCGACTTAATGGCCTCACAAAAAAGGAACTTTCACAAATTTTGGAAGAGGAAACGAGGTTGGACAGACGCAACCAAGGCTTAAAAATACTGTCATTGTCACGTGTTATCATTGGATGAGTACTAGTGAGGATAGGAGGTGGTAAAGGATCGAAAGGAGAAGAAGGAGGGGACACAAGAGCAGGGGAAGAAACCAAAGGAGCCAAAGAAGGTAAAGAAGTAGGAGAAGGTTGTGATGATGAGGAAGGTGAAGTAGAAGGTAAAGAAGATGCAAAAGGTGAAACACAAGGATTAGAAATTAGAACTGGGATATTGACAAAATTGTTACTAAAATTACCTTGGCTGTTGCCTCTGCTTGAGTTGCCATTGTTTTTGTTGTAGAAACCACATCCACAACCATGGACAGACTACTGCTGATTGAATTCTTGCTAGCCTGGATTCTGATTTCCTCCTTGAAACTTGAAGTGTCCAAGCTTTTGATTCTTATTGTTGTTTCCTTGACATTGCATAGAAGCTACATTCACCTGATGAAGATTTGTCTCATCAATGGCATGTTGTTACTCCAAGCGATGCTCATGAGTGAGCAACATGCTGTGGATCTCTTCTACACTCAAAGTTTCATGTCTAGAGATCATGGAAACCACAAAGGAGTTGTGATCTATGTCTAATGCTTCAAGCAAGTAGAGGATTTGATCTTGTTCAGAAATTGATTCTTTGATTGCTACGAGATTATCTACAATGGTGTTCACCTTGAGAAGATACTCCATCACGTTTTAGCCACCTTCCTTCATAGTTTGAAGTTGAAGGCAAAGTTGCATAATTAGAGCCTTTGACGTGGTGGAGAAGATTGTCTCGATAGCATTCCAAATCTAAGAGGTAGAATTGAGACCGATGATCTGAGACATCACACTTTCAATTAGGGATGAGTAGATCCAATTCATCACCAGATAACTCTATTGTTGCTAGAGATGAAAATTGGATTCACAATCTCATAATTCTCAAGAAACCCTAGTGGATAGGGTTGTTGATTACTACTCAAAAGCAACATATTTTAGGTAATAATTCTCATGAGATTCACATCTTTTGAGTAGTAATTATGCCTAAAATGTCTAATTAATATGTTGTTGCCCTTGTAAGAGTTACTAACAAGTTTTATGAAGTTTTGGAGTCATTTCAAAGTATGATTTTGATAAATTGGTGACAAAAGAAATGAATCGAATTGAAGAGGACAAATAATGTTGGCGATAATCCAAATGCATAATGAAAAAAGTAATGCAATTGGTTTGGACTAGGATTTGAGCTAATTGGAGGTAGTTAAGGTGGAATCAAGAGAGGGAAATGGAAAAAATGACAAAGGGAAGCTCAAAAATCAAATGTTGTAGATTTGCATGACTATGCGAAATATACTAGAGGAGGAAGGTTGGTTGTAGTGTAAGGAGGATGCCTAAGTTGATTTCGCACGGTCATGCGAAATGGTCCAGAAAGCTCTCTGCTACTGCTCCACTAAATTTCACACGATCGTGCGAAAATGACAGTCTTCGTGTGAAATGGCCGAAGCTCATGCGAAATTGTGAGTTTGATGTTAAACTCCAGATTTGTGGATTTGGAAGGTTCTAGAAGACCAATGAGAGGTTGCTAAGTGTCTACCTGACCTTGGCTTATAAATAGAAACTTGAATTTCTTATTAAAGAGTTTTTGGATACTTTTGATTGTAGAATTTTCTAGATTCTCTCTTAATGAATTTTTTTTTTTTTTTTTCATTTTCCCTCATTTTCTTACTAGTCAAACATGCCTTGTGAGACCAAATCTCCTAGTATAAGTAGCTAAATCTTGTTTTTCTAGAAGAATGGAGGATCTAGAGGCAAGATCTATGGTGAATTAGAGAAATGAGTTTTAATTGCAAAGGTAATTTGATCCAATTGATTGATTACTTAAATTTTGAGGATTTCTCTCTTCAAATTATTTTGAATGACTATTACATTGCAAACTAGATAGATTCATTAAATTCTGAAAACTAGATTTAATGAAATCGAATAGTTGCATTGTATGAATCATTGGAAGATGATTTAAGATGAATTGAATATATAGTTTAAATTAATCTCTTGGATTAAATAATCTAATTCGAAGAGAAATTAGGTCTAGAATTAAAGCTAAATTTAAAATCGGTTTAGATGAGAATTTAGGTTTTTAATCTAACTTGATGAAAAATAGATCTCAACATCTATTCACCATAGAGATTGTTTTCTGGAAAATCCTAACTCTTAAGAGTTTTTTTTTCTTATTAATTTCCTTTTATTTTACATTTTATTGTTCATTTCATTTCATTGTTATTTTGAATTTTTATCATGAATTGTCAATTCAATTTCACTTGATCACGATTATTTCTTTTCCCCTCATTAAAGCCTTAATTACCGGAAATAATCCATCCCTATGGACGACACCTAAGACCACCATACTATACCGTAGCTTTTGCTAAAAAAAAACCTTTTGTTTGGGCAAGAGTTATTTTAGCATAGTTGAATTAGGTTATAAATTTTGTTTTGATGCAATAAACGACGAAAAATCAATTGATCAGTTGTAAGCCATTAGCAATCAAAATGTTGAGCATCTGAGTACACCATAGGTGATAATTCAACCGATCAAGCCTAATGGTGAATGCTTGATTCAAAGATGGCATAATCGGAGTAGTGACTTGCGCATTTGAACTCAAACCAATGCCACTTCAACTCAAACCAGCACCATTATAGTGAGGATGAGTAAGACTGGAAGAAGAGGAACCTTTGGACGCCATGGAAGCAGGCCTTCAAGGATCAAAAGCTTTGATACCAAGATAAAATTCAAAGAAAACATAAAGTGTTTGAGAGAATGCTTGAGGGAGAAACAGTTAAGAGAGGAAATGAGCAACTCAGATAATGATCTAAGAGCTCTAAGCTCATTAATCGGAGAAGTTTATAATGAATTCCAGAGAAATCTGACTTGTAGAACCAAAATGGTTATGATTGATTCTACCTAAATCCTTGAAATATTTGCATAAGAAATGGTGACTATTAGAGCTAAGACTAAACTCGTTATAACAATTCATTACACTCAATAAATCAACCTTTCATTTATGCTATTAAATTCTGGAAGCAAGAGAAACAAAACTTTGTAATGGATGAGTGGAGTTCAAATGAAGATCTAGAGTTTGACTAGTGGAGGGACAAGGAATTAAGGGCAGAGTTACAATGAACAACATCCAAAAACTATAAGTTGTATAATTGCTGATAGAATGACAATTGGGTGCAAAGGTTTGGTCATGTGCTACAAACAGAAACAATTACTGTCATTAAGAAGCAGCATGGTTGGTAATACATGGATGAGGAGAGGACTAAAGGACCTAGGCTGAAGTTGTGAAAAGGGAGGTGAGGGCATATGTTTTACTGGAAGATATCATTTAACTAAGTGGAGTAGAAAAATCAAGATTTCTATGGCTGTGCCAAATATTCGGGTTTAGGCTTAGATAAATGGAGTAACCTAGCAAAGGCGAAAAATGGGGAAAATACTGTTTTGAAAATTTCATTTTATAGGTAGCTAATGATTGCTTAGAAAGATGGGAAAATAATAAGAGGGCTTGGTGATATTTAATACATTATTTAGCAAAATATAAATCATCACGCTTTGCTCTCTGTGTTGACAATGGATTTTATCTAGGCCATGCAGCATTGAAAAGTCGATAAATATCTTTGAATTTTTCTTTTCATTTAATTTTATTCTTACTGTGGCTTTTTTTCCTGCAGGCTGTTGCCTGGATCTTCCTAGGAATATTTTCAATCATAAGATTTGAACCTGACTATGTCCTAGTTGTGGGCGTTTGTTTGAGCCTCAGCATTGCAAACATTGTTGGATTCACTAAATGTCGCAAAGGTATGCAGCTACATTTCTTTCGACCCTTTCCTATATTTAGTAGCAGTATAATATTGTTTGTTTAGAGGTGATTTTTAATGCTCTTACATACCCATGCTTATAAACCTTAAGCAAAAGAGCATTCTTTTCCATGGGTGTGAAAGGATTACATAACAAAGAATAATTTTGCTAAAAAATGGGTCCATCATCACTTATGTCCTTCTCAGTGATGTTAGCCAAATGGCTGGACGTTCTGATATAAATCAATTTCATAGGAGTGTTCTGACTTTCCATGTCATCATCATTTTCGAGCTGGTTGATCCTCATGAAAAGTGTTGCTTTCATCCACTTGCATTTTTGCCATTTGGGCCAGTATTGAGATGCTGGGGCCTCTGAACTGGTCAATAAAAGTTCCTTCTAAATTAAGGAACACTAACGCTGGTATTGCGTTTAATGCATTGAAATAGAAATGCACGAAATATTTTAGGAAACTCTCGTTTTCATATTCTAGTGTGATGACTCTCAAACAGGAGGAGCTCATGGATTCTGACAACTGCTTATCTAACCCTTGTTTAAGCTTAAAAACTGCTTTGCCTTTTTCCAGATGCCAAGAAGCAGATTCAACAATTTGCCACCCAAACCATTGCATCTCGTTTCTCATCAACATTGCAATCAGCATTCAGTGTTGTATAAGGTTCCCTGAACGGGAGAAGAATCACTCATACTAGGAAAGACATGAACCCCATCTTGGTCATGGCTTATTACCGGCTGATACCTTTATGATTTTTTTTTTTTTTTTTCGGTCTCCCCACTGGCTTTATCAGGAATATATGCCACTCTGCCTTTTTTTTCTGTTTTTTTTTTACTTCTTCTCTTTAGCCAAATATTGGAGGTCAATTTTGTGTTGTGTTGTTTTGTACTATACAAAGAGATGGAAAGAATGACTGAGAATGCTTTTAATGTTTTTTCTTTTCTGGAATTGAACTCGTTCATTTCTTGTTTAATATACTTCAGTGTATCTGATTATTCATTGATTTAAAGTGAGAACCAACTTCAGCTGGTTTTACTGCACTCCTTAATGGGAAATTTTGTGGGCCTTTCCTTCTTAAATTGTTGAGCTTAATTAAATCTTTCCTATAGTTTGTTCATTCTTTCCCAGTCAGGTCTGGCTTTGGTGCTGGCATATAGACACCAGACTCCCCGTTATTTCTTTGTTTTGCCAATGAAAATAAAAAATTTTAAAAAAAGTAAAAAAAAAAGACACTTGATTGCTATATGCTCAAACCAGGCTCCCAGGACACTTCCAATTTCCAACACTTCAATCTGGCCCAACCTAGCCTAGGTTGGAAGACGCTGCACTACTACGCATCATTATCACCATGTGAACACCTTGAGTCTACCACGCTGTCTCATTTTTCCTAGGAACCGAACAGGATGTTGGAAACTTGGAAGTGCATTTTCATCATTTGGGAAGAAGCATAGTCAGAATCACCCATATGCAGTCTCCATGGGAACAGTCTCCAACAGAGTCTTCGTTTCTAATGTCAAAAGTGCCATGGTATGATTCGCAATATAATAATTATAGTGTTTCTCCAACCAATTCCAGGAGTCCAAACTAGAATTTTGTGAGAAACTTCCACTCCGACCTCCAAAGAAAAAAAAAAAAAAAAAACCATGATTGGTCAACTGTGTGAGGTCTTATGTTTTTTAATTAAACACCACCCCCACAAAAAAAAAAGAGAAACAAATCAAAAAACCCGAAATCATATTGAGTGGAGTAGTGATTTGGAGAATATCTCCATTTTTTTTTAATTGGTAGATGGTGTCAACCCAATCCTAATCGTTTGCATAACAACCCTTTTGAAAGCGTTTAATATTCTTCAACAACCTAACTTAATTGGGCTATAACCAAAAAGATCAAATAGAGAGATGGTTTATGGGTTCGACTTGAGTGTGTTTCATGAAAAATTTGCTGTGGAATGAGTGTAAATTAGGTCATAGTGGTAGCTATTAGCATCACATTTTACATGGTTGGATGCAATAAAAAATCTCAATATTTGACACTACAAGTCTTACCCTCCAAGCCACCATAAAAATCTCAACTCTATCCAAATATAAATAATATATTTGATATGTTAAAATTCTCTTTTGGCTTTCAAACTCATCACCTTTTTTTCAAAGTCCTTACTTACCAACTGATCTTATAAAGTGTGCTCACCATTTTGGATTTTGCAGCCATGAGACTTTGTTTCCATGACCTTTCAAGTTCAGTACATTTATTTAAATAATTTTATTAAAAATATTTTGAGTAATTAAAATCCTATTTGATAGTGATTTTAAAAAACATTTTTAATTTTTTTAATATTTAAATTTTTTTATCAAAATATTAGAAATACTATAAATATTTTTTAAAATCATTATGAAACACACTCTAAGTATAACTTATAACTTATAAGTGAGTGATGTTTTTCATCTGTCATGTCATGTATATAATTTAGTTTTAATTTTTTTGTATTTTAATTGCTTAAAAAAATGGAATGTTTAAATATAAAAAAATGTTTAATAAAATTAATTATTAAAGTCAAAATAAACGTATCAGTGGTTTAAAACTATGGGTTATTTCTTGTATGCCCATCAATTATGAAAGACCCAGGAGGAGTTGCCTTATGGATTAGGGAAATTGGGAAAACGTTTCCTAGAGGGATTGAAACTTGTGGCGCATTTAACGCATTTCATGGTGGCAACTTGATATTGCAAAAATGTGGTGATTACTGATTTGGACTTTGGAGTTGGGGAAATTAGGAGGAACCGAGGAAACAAAGAAGGCAGCGACCTGGGTCTTTTCTTTGGACGATGGACATTAGACGCCCACAATTTTATTTTATTTTATTTTTTGGAAAAAAAAAGAAAAGAAAAAAAAGGTTCGGTCACGTTTTGTGTCTGTTGACTCCTCAATTTCCAATTTCAAATTTCAAATGTCAAGGTGGAACCCACACTTCAGTCTTCCTTCTGGCTTTGGTGGCAATGAATCTAGACCCCTTCCACCAAATCTTCCCATTTCCAGCCACGGTTTCTCCGTCTCTTCACCATCATCATCATCATTCCTTCAAACATCATTGGCTCCGGCTGCTTCCACGGTTCTACCTTCACTGTGCCACACGTTTTCGCAATGGTTTTTCAATTACTTTTACCTTTTCCTTCTAAATTTTCCTAAAAGTTTTCAACCTTGAATATGTATGGAATGTTACTTGACACCCTTCTTCACATATGCGCAATGACAGACATAATTTGAATTTATGTCACCAAAGTTTATAGGATTATCACTCAATATACATGTCATGTTAGTTAACACTTTTTAAATTTTTCTGATTCCGAAAAATTTGAGCAAAAAATGTAAAGGAAATAAAACAAAGAAATAATAGGAATTTTTTTAAAAAATAAATAAATAAATTATATATATATATAAATTTATTTTACATATTTTTTGTAATATAAAAATTAAATAATTTTATAATGCGTAAATTTTTAATTTTTTATAGTAAAATAAAAAATAAGAGAACCTTTTTCCTTAACAATTTTTTTTCTTAATACTTTTTTCGAACCAAACATAACATTTAAGTTTTCATATATTTCAATGGAAACATACTTCATGAATTGAAAAACAAAAAAAGAAAAAAAAACAATGAACCAACCTCAAAACCATCAATGGTTATTATTACATGGCTAGGCTTTGTCATGAGTTATAATAAACCTAATGTCTGGGTGAGTGTAAGACATTTTTAATATTCGATTTAAGTTTGGGCTAAGTTTTTTTAATCTAAACTCAATTTGAGTTGAGTTCAAGTCAAGGTTTGAACAATTAGATCGTAGGTCCCAACTCAAATCTCATTTAATGTTTTTATAATAATGTGTATTATTTTGTTTAATAATATGTTTTATAAAGTTTTTCTTTTCTTTTCTTTTTTTACTATCTTGAAATTTTATCTATACTCTTTAAATTTTCATATAAATATATATAAAATAAAAAGTTTTTAAAAAACATTGGGGATGGAATTTGAATCATGCAACCAATCAATTCTATCGACCCAAGTCTAACCCAATTAACTTAAGTTTAACCTAACCAACCCAAACTCAATTCGATCTTAAAAAAATAAGATTGGCTTGAGCTTGAATTGATTACCTTAAAATAAAGGTTTAGTTGGATTGAGGTTGCGTCAATTAATTCTTAATTGAGGTTGGGTTAGGATAAGTATTAATATTATGTAATAAATGTAAATTTATTTTTAATTTATTTATATCAAATATACATGAATATTAATTTATTACTAAAAATACTAGACAATAAGTATAAGATTATTTAAACAAATGAGAATTATAAATTTGAAATAGAACTTATATGTTTTAACTATTACATATCCATAAGAATATTATTTAAAAATATATTAATATAAATTTATTATTAATTTATTTATTATGAAAGATACATGACTATATAATTATTATTAATTTATTAATCTCTTTTATATTAAATAAATGAGAGTCAAAGATTTAAATATATATATATATATATATATATATATATATATATATATATATATATATACTTTTTAACCATTCAATATTCACAAGTAAATTATTTAAAGACAAGTGAATATGAATTTATTATTAAATTACTTATCATAAAAAATAAATAAAGATGAATTTATTACTTATAATTAATGTAAAGTGTTACTTATTTAATATAACTTTTTAAAAAAAAATTATATTATATTTTTAAAGGATTGAATATATAGAATTAAGATTTGAATGGATGAGGGATATATAAGTTAGACTATAATATTGAATGATAATTTTTTCGACATTAGTTGATTTATTTTGTTAAAAATAAATAATAGTAATAATAATAATAATTATTATAATAATTCAAAATTAATAATTTCTAATATTATTTATATGATTTTATAAATATTATAAAAATATGGATATTAACATCTTATAAAAACATAAGTAATTTATTTTATTCAAAATAAAGAATAATTATTTAAAATTAATAATTGTTAATACTATTCTAATTTAAATGGATATAAAAATAAATTAAATTTAAAATTTTAAGGTATAAATGAGCCAAATTTTTTATTATATGCATATATTTATTAGTGTGAAATCAAGGTTTGGTTAATCTTGATTTTGATGATAACAAAACAAGGTTTAGAACTAATGATTATATTTTAAGTTTGATTAGGCAAGACGACTTCCAAAGTGGCAATCCAAAGACAAATTAAGTCAAATGAGAAATCATGAAGAAGAAGACCACCTCAAAGAGAAGAGTTTTTCAAGACCAAAGCTTCTTAAGATCTCTTTGTAAGGTTGTTGGTGTACTAGGACTTTCATGCATTTCATTTTTTATTTATGCACCAAAATCATTCAAGAGTAATATTGGTTTAAATATCTTAAGAATTGGATGATTTCATGTTTTCAAATAAAACCTTATGTTAAATGATTTTTAAATTTGTGTTAAAAGGTTTTAAGTTGAAAAAGGTTGAGTGTTGAGCCAAAAGAATGGCTCAACTAGTTAAACCGGTCGACCGGTTGTACTCGTCCGGTCGAGGACCGGTTGAGGGAGGCCAAAAAGTTTCTTTCTCTCTCAGTGACCTTCTCTTCCCAGTCAAGGTTGAAACTCAACCGGTTGAGGTCCGATCGAGGACCGGTTGATGACTGGTTGAGGTCCGGATGAGGCCTAACGGTCACTTTTCCTAACAGCTAGTCAATCGGTCGACCCCTAGCTCGACCGGTCGAACCCCCAACGGCTAGTATAACTTTTTCTTCTATAAAAATGCTCCAAACTTCATTGTTTCACAAGCTTAACCTTCCCAAATCATTCTTGAATATATTTGAGCCTTGGAAGAGTGTTTTTGAGTGCACCATTGTTTCATAACTTGCATATCTTTAGTGCACCATTCAATCCTAATTTTTCTTGTATCTTTGAACCTAAAGTTCTATTACTAGGATTTTTGTGAGATCAATTTTTGTATATCTTTGAGATGAATTTTCTCAAGTGAGGGTTATCACTTGAGAGGTTGTTCAAGAGTGGGATAACTCTTAAGAAATGCAAAGGGTGCTTGAAGCCAAAAGTCTAAGCGAGTGAATTGGAACCATAATCCAATTGTAAAGAGATAGGAAGTTTGGTTGAGGCTTCAAGATAGTGGAACCCTCACTCGGTTAGGATGTTGAGGAGAGTGGACGTAGGCAAGGAAGTGCCGAACCTCTATAAACTCTCGTGTTTGCACTCTCTCTTCCCTAACTCTTTTAAATTATATGCAACTGTGTTTATTTTGTTTATTATATATTTGCATATAATTGTTTCTTATTTTTGCATAGTTTAAATTTATGAAAAAGAGACCATCACGATTAGCCTCAAATTCCTAACAATTAGGATGACATTCTGAAGTATTTTATTTAATCTAAAAAATAATTAATCAGTTTTTTGAATTTAAAATTATTTTTAAAATTTAAAATATTTATTAAATAATTTAAAACATTAATTATGTTTATTATTTTTTTTGTAGTCATTATATATATTTTTTGAGTTTTAAATTATTTTTTAAATTATGAAACTTATTAATATATTCAATATAGAAGTCTCACTTGATTTGAAATTTATTTTCTTTAATGAAAAAAAAAATGGAAGAATAGTCTTTTATTTTATTTTATCTTTTAAAATTGTTTCTAAAGAACAACAACCTGCATAAATTTTTTTAAACAATTTTGTTTCTAAATTACCCACCTAAACAAGTTTTTTATTATTTAGCAAAAAAAAAAAAAGAAAAAAAAAACTCTCAAGGATTTTTTTTATAGGAAACTAAAAATTTATTTCAAATTATGTAGAATGTGAGATTTTTTTAAAATAAAATTTTTAAAAATTAAATCATATGTACGGATATTATTGACCATTTATTTATTTTTATTATTTTTCATTTTCATTATTACTTAATATTGAAATAAAAACAATTCATTATCCCGATCTTAGATTTCTATATGCATTCAAACACAAGAATTGGAATTACCAAATTCAATCTTATTTAGAAGAAAATAGGAATGAAAACAAAATATTTACTTTTATTCCTCATTCTCACATACCAAATAGACCTTGAATTGATAGGAGTAATTGAAGGAAAGTGTTAACCTAACATCTCGGTTCTAAAAGTTTAACATAGTGGAAATAAGTAATAATTTTAATATGCAATAGTTTTACTTTTATGTTATGTTTGATTCTTTAAAAAAAAAAAACCATAAAAACAATGTTTAAAAAAATTCTTATTTTTGGATATCATGAAAAATAAAATAAAGAAAATGATACTAAAAATGAAGAAAAATCTTAAAATATGTATTTGTTTCTTTCCCATTCCCTTTAAATAAAAATAAGAAAAGTTAAAAAAAAAAAAAGTTTCTAGATAATTTAAACGTTGTTTGATAACAATTTTAAAAAATAATTATAAAAAACAGTTTTTGAAAATAGTTTTTAACAACTATTTTATAATGTTTTGTATAGCAAAAGTCTTGAAACATTTTTAACTTGTTTTTAATATTTTTAAATATGTTGTAAAAATAATTTTTATATATAACGTTTTATTTTTAATCATCCTATATGTTTGTATAATTATTTTTCAAAGCAGTCCTCATAAAATAAGTGAAAATAATTTTAAAATGTATTCTTTGAAAACACTCAATTTTTATAATTATCAAATGTATTTTTCTTTTTTTCTTTTTTTTTGTTTTAGATAATAGAAAATTGTTTTAAAAAATATTTATCAAACAGACTTAATTTTCTTTTCCTCTACTTTTTCATCAATGTTAAATAAAAGAAAAATTATATATAAAATTTTCTTTACCTTTTTCTTTCTTTTCTTATAATTGTTGTCTTTTTGTTTTCCTCAAAGGTTTAGGAAACCAAAAGTAGTCTTATTTTTAGTCATTATTTGTTGTTCAACTGAAAATTAAGGTGATATAGAATTCTAAGTTTACATGTGATTGAAATTGCAAATCATGATGTGACATGCTCTCTTGCTATCTTCAAATCAACTTTGTTCTCATCCGTTAACGTGTTTGAATTATTTTTAGAACGAGAATATGAATAAAAAATTCATTAGTACGAAAACAAATCTCACTTGGGTAAGTATTTTAATTCATTTGACTCTTGAATATGATATTCTCTTCAACCTTCATTCTCATCCTATTCCCACGTATAAAATGCATGCTAAGAGAGTGTGTTTGATTAAGGGAAAGGAACATTTAATAAAGAATTACATTACCCTAATTCCATTAAATTATACAATAACTTATGTTTGGTTGATGGGATAAAATATGATTGAACATTTATATATAAAAAAAAATCATTTTTAATGAGATGTAATCTCATCGAATATATGTTATACTTTGCCTCTTTGTAGTTTATAAAAATAAAAATAAAATAAACAATAGATTAAAAAACATATTACATTTTAAAATTTAATATTTGTTTAAAATAAAAATTATATTGCATTTCCATATTTACAATTAAAAAAATATGAAATCTTTTTCATGCTTGGCATTATTTGAAAATCATTTTTTAATTTATATTTTAATAAGTATTTTTATTTTTTAATTAATAATATTTATGATTAAAATATTTAAAATTGATGAATAAAAAATATTATATTATGTATTATAACAAATAATACATATATTAGTATTTTTTATGTTACATTTTATACATATTTTTTCAGTTCTTTTATTAATAATAAATTTAAATTTTTTGATCAAAAGTTTTTGTTTTGTAAAACAAGTAATATAAAAAGTTGAAAAAAAAACATAATAAACGAGAATAATACATTTATAATTTCTTAAATAAGAATGGTCACATCAAATCAAATATAAGATATGATATATTATCACATCTCATATATGTAACATCCAATCAATCGAACAAGATAATAACAAATTCAAGTAATAATATTAATTTGATATATGACTTGTGATAGTTATGTGATTATAAATTAGATTATCTAATGATAATAAATTACATTATCTGTTTGAAGATAATGTTTTTGTTTGCCTATTTCCCATACCCTATGATTCAAAAATTCAAAACCTAACTTGAAAGACATTGATATAAAGCCTAGTTCATACACGACAAGAATTGCAAACCACCACATATATAAATTCTCACAAGTCAAGGTTACCATCTATCAAACAGTTTGATTGACATTACTATGATTCATTACCGTTGCATCATTTATTCCCAAATAGTGTTATTTTGCCTTGGAGGGATGTGTCATTGTGAGGGTTTTGGATTAAATATGACCCTGATTTGGACATCTACAAATGGCAAAGTTTGCAACAACTAAACGCAAAGGACTTTTTTCCTTTGAGGGGGGAGGGTAGGGGTTTAGTTTAGTGAAGAGATCTTCTCATTCACTGTTGGGATCTTCTCCATCTCTTTACTCTTCCTAGTTCCATGTTTGAAAGTTGACACAAATCTCTCCTACCCTATCAAAATATACCTCAAATCCTAGCCCACTAAAACCCTTCCCTAGACCCATGAATCATCCGTCTGGATCAAGTGCCATCACTTTTTAATTTTCCCACTAAAATCGGTTTAACTTAAACTTAACGTCACAATCATTTATGAGTCCCCATCTTCAGTTGTTGGGTTGACACGTGAGGGGGGTTGCAGCCATGGACGTTGGCCTCGGTTCTTGACTGATGAGTACCATTCCAACGCCATGGAACACTCAAATTGGCCATCATTTTTCAAGGGAGGAGGAGAAGGCTCAATCATCCAAGTACCATGATATACAAAACTCCAAAAAGGGTGTACATGAAGATGAATCGTGTGTACTGATCTCTAATCATGGAGCATTGAATTGATGGTAACAGTGCTGTTGATGGGACACTGTAAGGGACTGTTTGTTGTCGTGAGAAGTGACAAGCAAAGTTCATGGACCATTCAATTGGAAATTTTAATGCAAAAAAATAAAATAAAATAAAGTATCCCTTTCCTTGAAAGAAGACGGGGTTGAAATGTTAAATCAACAGCTGTTTCATCTCTTATGAATGATTAAGATTTTAGAATTTTGGCACTTTGAGATATGTTCATGCAACACGCTAGCCACCGTCACACCCCCTAACATGAGGATGGGATCTATTTCACACCCATATACATCACTTATAATATATATAGATGGATAGATTTTTGGGAAAATCCACTCATTATTTACTCTATGGTAAGGAGCTTTTAAATTACAAACTTCTTCTTAAACCATGAACCATAGGTTTTTTTAAGTGATTTTGAGGGGATAAAATATTGGGTCATTCATAGCAAACTTATATCTTCCTTATTTACTTTACAAATTCAGAGGTTGGTTATTTATCAGCATTTTGCTTCCTCTTCTGGTATTGGTTTGGGAGTCCTAATCATAAGAAATTTTATTAATAATTGGTTTGATTGTTTTGATCCTTTACCACAACTTGATTCATTTAGTAGCCCTTAGATCGAATCTATTCAATTTTTACAATGTGATGATTGACTGTTCACGGGTTAATTGTATCTATTATTTATTCTTTGAGTTCAATAACTCAAAAATTAAGGTTTTTTGAAAATGTTTTGGTAAAACCAGATGTTTTTAAAAGTGAATATAAAAAATTAGAAGTATTTTCTAAGATAGATTATCATTTCATAGAAAATTCTTAAAAAGAAACTATTAAAAATGTTGTACTCGAAATCATTTTCAGCATGTGCTAACATGAAATAAAAAAAACTGATTACCAATGAACAAAATGAATTGATAATTTAGAAGGATGATCCATTCCACATTCCTTCTATTATAGAAAGGAGAAATTGGCAAAAGAAGCGATTTCTTGTCGTGTACACAAACTGGTTATGGGCTAGAAGTGTATGGTCTTAAAATTACAGAAGACAAATCATTCCAGTGGTCAAAGGCAGTGCAGATAAGAAGCCAGCTTGGCACAAAAAAGTTTGGGTCAAAGACGTTTCACATACTTTAGAAAGCTTAGAACATATAAATCAAACAATACTTTGAACAAAAGTAGCACTTTCAACACCAATAAAAGATTTGAAAAACTACACGATAGAATACAAAATGCAGACATTCTCCTCCATTTTTTTAGTCTCAGTTTGTACTCCGTGTGGAAATCTTCCCTAACCCGCCAATTACAACGCGCAAATCTTATAAAATATATGGTAGGACGAAACATGTGACGGGTGTTTTAGTGCTCGACCATGGAGCTCAGACTTACTCTCAATCCAAACACACCGTCCATGGGAATCCGAATGCCATGGACCCGGAAAATTTACGCACCCTTTTGACCAAAACTGGTGTGTACCGAAGCACTAACCCACTAGGCCAAGTCACTGTCGTGGATTTATTCTAAGCCCTGGGATTCCTACACATCTATTAGTCTTTAATTTTCTTTCTTTCCCTTTTTAATTCATCTGCTTAGTTCATCACCGATGACCTCAGTAGATCGAATTCCAGTACTGTTTTGGAATAACTTTGACGATTATCCCTCATTTCACTTATTGGCAGCATAAATGCAGTAAATAAGTAGCGGAGAATGGTGGAGATATTGAACTTCATCATCAAGCAATTTAAAGTTCAAACCAACAACAAAACAGAAATCAAAGTATGGGTTTCTTTGTTGGTCAAAAACACATTTGAGAGAATTTCTTTTGGAAAGTAGGATTTTAGGATTTGGAGAAAAAAAATCCAAAGGTTCAGAGGTGGGCTACGTGTCAGAAGCGAAGAGATCATACGATTGTGCTGTTGGCCTTTCTTCGTTCTAGTCTCCCCTTCGGGGAGAAATGGACTTTTCTAAAGAATGATTCTTTCAGGGACTTCATTTGACTATGCATTACAAAGTTACTCCGAAGCTTCTGCTTTACTAATGAATGATCATGGCTTTTTCTTTTTCAACCTCTCTTTCTTTTCCTTCTAAATGCTTCTGGTATTTAGTTTGAAAAGACAAACATGGGTTGTGTTTGGTTTCTAGGAAAAAGGATGAAATCGTACAATGGCGCACCAATAGTGTGTCGCAGCCCCTGCGTGTACCAATTTTCTTTTTTCTTTTCTCGCCCACCATGGCAACTCAAGATCGACTTTTGTTAATGTGAAGAGGATATATGAGGCCAACTGGGGCATTGAAATCATGAACGAAAAACGCTTTCAATGCAAAAAATTAACAAAAACAGAAGGAGTACTTCTTAATAATCAGAAGGCCCATTCTGTCAGTGTCACTGAAAAGAATCAAGACCCACCACCACAGAAACACATTATCTGTCCAAGTGGATCTTTTATGCGTTTTCCTCCCAAATTCCTTTCCCAATGGCGGCCATTTCCCTGCAGTTCACCGCATTGATCACACACATAATCTACAATCCTCGCATAGCGAGATGACCTCAAAAATTCAAACTAAAAGCCGAAAAGAAACGCATTAGTCCTCACAACATAATTAGCTCAAAGAACCATAACACTAGACAAAATTGGAGACTTCAAAACCTTTTCTCCATTGGTCCCATTCCAATTACATTTAAGTATTCACAAAAGTGGTCACAGACTCCCAATGGCGCACAAAAGTGCTTCTTGATCAGAGGTCGGTCACAATTTTATATTCTTCAGTGAAGCCTCGTCCTCACCATCTTCACATGCTACAAATCCATGGTAAGACCTTCAAAGTTGAGACATGATTATAAAAAATAGAAAAAGTATATGGGCTACTCGTTGGAAAGAAGACCTTCCGTCGACAGATCTAAATGCGTACACACGATTTGTAGAAGCATGTGATATGGGAGTGTGGGGTGAGATAGCGAAAGGTCAATTCGTCAAACCTTGGACTCTAAAACTCGGAATTAATGAAATTAAAAAGAATCTTAGTGTCACAAGCTCATTACATAAGTGTATATGTATATAATATTCAATTCACTCGGGGCCGAGTCAAATCACAAAACCACTACCTTTTCTTTGCTATATAACCCAATCTCTTTTCCTCTCTTGTGCTATATAAATCCCTTGTTTGTACCATTCCAAAATAAGGCCATTTTCCTCTATCCTCTATCCTCTAATCCAAATCCAAATCTTGTGTTTGGTGTCTGAAAATGGTGGTGAGCGAGAGAGGTTGTGACTCAGAAGAAGAGATGAACATGGACCTGAGGAAAGGTCCATGGACGGCTGAAGAGGACACGCTGCTCAACAATTACATTACCATCCACGGCGAAGGCCGCTGGAACTCCCTAGCTCGCTGCGCAGGTGGCTACGCCAACCATGTTTGATGTTCTTCTCTTAGTTTATCGATCAACAAAGATGTGCAGTTTCCAATTTTCTGACTGTAATCGGGTTTTTCAGGTTTGAAGAGAACTGGGAAGAGTTGCAGGCTGAGATGGTTGAACTACTTGCGACCTAATGTCAAGCGCGGAAACATTACGCTGCAAGAACAGCTGCTTATCCTCGAGCTCCATTCTCGCTATGGAAACAGGTATTTGTTAGTGGGTGATCATTGTTTTTCCTTCTGATTGATTTAGTTTGATTGATTTAATCTGATATTAGATGATTATTCAATGAAGGTGGTCCAAAATAGCCCAACACCTGCCTGGGAGGACAGACAATGAGATCAAAAACTACTGGAGAACAAGGGTTCAAAAGCAGGCAAAGCAGCTCAAATGCGATGTTAACAGCAAGCAATTCAGAGACACCATGCGCTATGTGTGGATGCCACGCTTGGTCGAGCGAATCAAAGCTGCCGGAGGCGATTCCACCCCCACCGCCCCCGCCACCTACGGTCACCATATGTCAAGTCAAATTCTGGATATGCCCAGAAACGGCGAGTTTGGGTTGGGGTACTCAGACCCAGGTCTCCGTCCAGAGTTCTCCGGGGGGCCCTCAGAGGGGTCGGAGACCCAGGTGTCGCCGGTATCAGACATGACAGACTACTACGATTTCTCTGGCGGGAACTGCTCGGACAGTCAGCAAAACGGGGTCCTTTCATACCCAGAACAAGCGGATACATCATCTGGGTGCTTGGAATTTGAGGGGCTTGAGCAGAGCAATGGGTGGTCGTTGGGAGGTGGGGACTCACTGGAGAATTTGCTGAATGATGAGGATATTTGGTTCTTAAAGCAACAGTTCTTTGACGACTTCTAGGAAAATGCATACGCTTGCCTAACACGTGGAGACACTGTGAACCTCATCATCTCTCCATGTTTGATGATTTTACACAGAATCAGATCGGAGATTTCAATTTTCAACAAACAAAGAATCCAATATCATCACAAAAAAGGAACGATAGAAAATTTTAACCACTAAAAATGAAGTACATAAAAGAGAGCAGACAGTAGGCTACTTTTCAATTCACCACTTCCCTTTGTTTCTTTAAGCTCCTGTAATTTTCCTTTTTTGGGTTGATATTGAAATTCTTTAATAACATCCTTTCATATATTTTTTTCTTAGCTGCAGAATGTTACTATTTTTAATGCTTTTCCCCAGAGAGAAAAAAAAAAAAAAAATCATAATCCCATGATCACCTATCCAATAGGGAAAGTATCAATACAAAATCTCATTCTTATGATTGCATGGATCTCAGCATATGATTCCGACCACTATTGGGTTTTCGGCCGACTGTTTAATTTGAAATTTATATTGTAATTATGTTTCTTGCTCTATTTAATTCAACTCCAACAAAAAGACCCAAAAAAAAAGAAAAAAAAAAAAAAGAAGGATTGTTAGAGATGACATTAAGAATCCCAAAATAGGCTTTGAATACTTGTGTGCGTGGGTGGATTCTTTCAAAGTTAATTTCCAAACCAAACAAGGTCCCAACCTTTGTTTTTTTTTTTTTGTTGTTCTCAATACAGCACGTGGTATAAAAACAAATAAAGATGCGTACAGGATGTGAACGTGATGAAGCCGTAAAAGAAGAGAAAAATGTGGAGTCTGGAGGAAAAAAATCCAAGGGATTCGGCCCTTAGATTCATGCATGGTGGGCAGCAGGAGCTTGATGAAGTCAACAGTTTAGATGGGGGCTTCCTTAACAGAAGCACTCACTGCCGCAACCCTTGAAACACCAACCTCTTCTTGAAAAAGTCTGCTTTCCTGTTGTTTTCTCTTTTGACAACCATTCTGCAGTTTTTTAACTAATTATTAATTCCATATGAATGACAATGGTTTATTGGACACCCCCGCTATATAATTAGATTAATTTATAAGTAATTGAGTACAAATGGTACAAGTTAATGATATTTTTTCATGCACACCCCGATCCTATAAAAGCAATATAATACGAGTGAGGCTTATCTACTGATTATTATAATGATGTTGTTTTCATTAGATATTGTTTATTTTTCGAGTTTATTGATGTCGTTCTCTCGTGGTTTTAAAAATATATTTATATAATTAAAAAGAGTTCATTGTATATATAGAATGAGGAAGAAGAAGAGGCAAATGGATTCATTGTTATCAATGATAATATAGATTATTTTTACTACATTTTTAAAATGTTATAAAGCTTTGAAAATACAACAAAGCATGATAAGAATATTAATTTCTCTCTTTGTATTTAATATATTCTTGGTAGGTTATTTTATTGGATTCCATTGCATTCATATGAAAAATATTTATTTAAAAATTTAATTATATAGATTTGGTTAAAGTTATGTATTTTCATAATTTTTTATTTTTATATAAAAGAAAATATAGATTTAAAAAAAATGTTTATTAAAAATTAATTAAATTTAAATTTATTTTTCATTTCATTTTTCTCAGAAAATTTTCTCTATATTTTAATTATTTTTTGGCATTTTGATTATGTTTGATTCTTAAAAAATTTGAGGAAAAGTAAAGGAAAAAAAAATTAGATGGAAAGAAAAATAAAAGAAAATAAAAAATAAATTTAAAATTAATAAAATATTTTAATATATTTCTTCAAACTTTTTTTAATTTTTTTAAAATATTTTTATTTATTTATTTTTATAGTAAAACAAACATGAAAATATCACCACAAACATAACTTCTTAACTTTCTGTTTGGGTACGTAGCACTAATTATTGAATCTCTCCCAAACCATCTCTTTCCACATTTATTTAATTTTGGAGATTTGACATAAATCTTCCATGGGTAGGAGAGTGATGTTCTCTTAGAGGTTGAAATTTATGAGTTACATAACAAAATAAAATGATTGTAAGACCAAAATTTCATGGGTTCAAACTGAGAGGGCATGAAAATTCTGAAAATTAATTAATTAATTTAAATGGTACACCACCAAGTCAAGCCTTTAGAATTAATTGCCAATTAGTAAACAGGTAAGTGGAATCATTTGGTAAGGTTTGGAGGACTTTTTCTTTTGAACTTAAAGTTATAATAATGGCTTACGTTGGCGTGACAACTTCTCACATCATTACACCCAAAATGATTGACCTCAGTTTGTTTGGACAAACGTGGGATCTGACAAAAAATAAGCTGCTTACCAGATTCCTCCTATGCCTCCTTTCCTTCTAGACTCATATTGTCCTTTGCAACCACGCAAGTACATGGTTGTTTTTGTCACTTGGGAAGAATAGATGAGTCTCAATAAAGTACAAGGATTGAAAATATGCCTTTCACCCCAAAAATGGGATCGAAATTTCGGCTTTCATGAATCATCAGGTTAGAAAGTGACTGAAGTTTTCAGAAATTTTCCTCATGTTTCACGATTTTTTGTTTTTGTTTTTGTTTCGGTGTAATAATTCTTTTTTATTATGAATTTTGATTTTTTTTTAATCTCATCAATAGGCTTTTTTTTTTTTTTTTCTCAATATATATATATGATATTTTTTTATATTTTTTAATATTTTTGCCAAATTGGATTACCTATATTATTCATTTTTTATTTTTTTATTTTTATCCTTGGATTGAAGTATAGTTAAGATATAAAGGAAGACATAGTTAGGATGTAAATACAAGTAAGCATGAACATTAGCATAACAAAATTATGTTCTTAGTAATTTAAATTATATTTGGTTTTAAATAATTTGAGAAAAACACAAGTTAGAAGAAAAATAAAAAATAAATTAAAAGTCAATAAATATTTTTTATGAGTTATTTCAAACCTGTTTAATTAATTTTAAATTTTTTATATTATGATTAAATAATTTGAAAATACATAAAATTTTCATTTAATTTTAATTATATTTGATTTAATTTAATTTTTTTATTTTATAATAGAACCAAATATAAGAGAATAATTGATTTTCTATTCTTATTGCTTTTTAGGAATAGATATAACCTTAATATATTTGATCCTGATAATTGTTGCTTGTAAGGAGGATTAATCATCAAAGAAGAGGTTTTTCACACCCCTGAATTAACTGGTAATAAATAATTCTAAGATCCTATAATGAAAAATTAGTACGAACTTTATTTTTCATTTATAAGGTTTTTTGTTTCAAATTTTATCTTTAGTTTCATCTCAAAATAAATTAAAAAAAAAAAAAATAGGGGTTGTTTGGATGCACTCTTTGTTTTCCATTTTTAGGAAAATAAATAATAATACCTCTAACATGAAATGTAAGAATAGTTAAAAACCTATCTTAAATAAGCCCTAAACTTCTTGTATTATTACAAATTCTTGTCTTAGTTTCTTAAGAAAATAAGGGAAAATATTTGAATAAAATGATCAAACTAATTGATGGGCTTAGTAAGGAGTTGGAGTTATGTGCATACTCCTCCATAATCAAATTCTAATACACCCTATACATTGAAGCCCAAGCACAACCAAGCTTTCCTATGGGCCCAATAAGGGTTTTAGCTTTAAAGATCTTAGACCCAAGCCATGGCCCGAAGGGGACATGCTTTTCTTTTGAGTACAACTGTTTGATTATAAAAGTTGATGAGATTCTTAAACATCCACTTGATTTCAAATTTCAAGGTTAGATATAATCTTTAAAAATGTTTAAATACAACTTTCAAATATTATGTTTTATAATTTATCATGTCTTATTAAGAAATAAATTAAGGACCAAATATAGTCTTCCACATTTTCTTAAATATTATTTTTAATTAAATAATAATATTTCAAAGGTTTAAGACCATCTAAATATGTCTCAAAAATATCTCTAAATATTAAATTTACTTAAGGAATAATATTTGTGAGGAATTAGAAAACTATTCAAATATGGTATTTCTAATTCTTATAAATAGGGTTAATTTCAAGGCTCTCAAGATAAGTCAAAAAATAAGAATTTTGAGGAAGATTGAAAACTTGTTTAAATGTTTAAAGAAATCTTGAAAAAACATTTTTGATATGAGATCAAATTGCTTAAGTACTCACTTGATGTTGTTCAAGTCAATCCAAAGTTTAAGTCATGTTAAAGTTTATCTAAAGTTTAAGCCACATTAAGGCTTAGGTTATGCCAATGTTCAAGTGACACCAAAGCCCCCGTTACTCTGAGATAGTCATGTCAAGGTTCAAATCAAGTTAAGGTATAAATCACACAAAGGCACAAGTCAAGATATAACATAATTCAAGGCAATATTCAAAATTAAATCAAATTAAGATCCAAATTAAGCTTAAACCATTCAAAACAAGCTTCTTCAAGTGCTCACATAACAACTAAGAAAGGAATAATCAAATTTGTTATTCAAAGAGAAATGTGATGCACTTGATGGCACCGCCTCTACCTCTTAATAAAAACCTAAACTCTATGGATTTTAAGAAAAAAAAAATTCTAGCAAGCAAGGAGTTAAATTTACCTACATTGCTCCCACCAAGGTTGCTATCTCTAACATAAGCTTTAATCTCATGACCCTAACAAGAGTAACAACTATTTTTGAACATCAAAACTACTTTGAAAGTTAGTTGTAGGTTTTGAAATAACTTCACTTAAAAAAAAAAAAATCTATTATTTATTTAATCTTGATCGAGGCAAGAAGTAATAAGGTTGAAAAAAGTGTTGTCCCACCTAGCCATCTTATCTCAAAAAAATATTTTAATGTCATATGTGTTTACCTAATCAAGCAGAAAACAAGTATAACTTCAAATCCATATTTGCATCTTCACGTGGATCTTGACAAGAGACTTTTGTATTAATATTGAATAATGTTGTCATACTAGTCATAGTAGTTGAAGTTTATGTTAGAAGGTTGGATCGGGCTATCGAGGAATTTGCAAAACTCAATCAAGAGTAATATGTCAAGATCAATGCACTTTTCATAACAAGAAACATCACACATCATATCAAGATACATCTCAAAACAACCTTAAATTTTCCTCTAAAAAAAAAATACCATACAAATTCAAATGAGTTTGTCCCTATAAATCAACTAAAAGACGTCGTCTTAGATACAATAATAGAAACATTGGATGTGAATTTCATGTTTTTCTCATATATGCAAAATCGTATACATAAAAAATTGAATTAACGGAGATATCAATAGATTACCGACCACCAAAATTATTATTATTTTAATGGGTTTGTAGCCTACTTTATAAAAAGATGCAATAATACTAGAACAAAGAGAAACATGTAGTCAAATAATTTATTTACTCATTAAATGTATATACATTTTATGGGTATAGTACAAATCTTAAAGCTAATTCTATAGATATTAGATGCAAATGGAAAGATAGTTTGATAAAATCATTAATGCAAGTGTTGAATCAACAGACAATGCATGAAGTTCATGGATATGCTTTAATCATCTAACACAATCAAAAGTTGAATGCTCCACAATGCATCAACTTAACTGCATATTGCTCTTCGCCTATAAGCATTTAAACTATCGTGACAAAAAAAAAGTTCAAACTTTTGCTAAATAAAAAATTTTAAAAAAATTATTGGAAAATTCTCAAAATTAAGTAGAGACAATTTCCTTAAATTGAGAAAATCTATTTCTTAAATTAAAAAAAAAATCCTTAAACTAAAAATAATTAATTTAAAATTTTACCTTTATAATTTTCTATATACATTTAAGTTAATTATGGAACAATAGAAAATAATGCTCATAATTAATTAAAATTGTGATCAATTAAAAGTCACCACGTGACATGGATTTTCTATTAACAAAATAATATCATGTATGACATGAGTCCCACAATAAGAAAAGACAAGTAGTCTTCCATTTAAATAAAGAGAATATTTATTATGGTAATTACAAAATAATTGTTAAATAAACAAAAATAGTAAATTTGATTATTGAAAAGGTGATAATTAAATATTATTAAATAAATAAATAAATTCAAGACTATCAAATATAGTCATTCCAATCTCTAAATATTAAGAAATAATATTTCTAAGAAATCAGAAAATTATCCAAATATGATTCCAATTCTTGTAAATGGACTCATTTCAAACTCTCAAGACAAATTTGAAAACAAGAGTTTGATACGAGCTGTTGAAGGAAGATCAAAGCTTATTCAAATCTTCAAAAGAAACTTCAATAAATTTTCAACTTCTTCATAATATTTTCAAATCATCAAGAATTTCAAAGCCTCAAATTTCAAACTTTAAAACTGAAATCTACCAAAAATCTCTTGAGATCAAGTTCTTCTGGTCATCAATAGATATTGTTCAAATTAAGTCAAAGTTGTTATTTCAAAACTCAAGTCATCCGAAGGCTCAAGTATTGCCTTCGTCCAAATCACGTCAAGTCTAAGTCAGACATGATCAAATCAAGTAAAAAATTATAATTATAATAATTAAATATTCAAATTAAGCTTAAGTTTGATCAAACTTCTTCAAACTCTTCAATTAACAACTAAGAAAGAAAGAATTAGAGAACAAAATAAAAATTGGTATCTACATTATTTTTTAAATCAATAAAGTCTAATTTGACCACACCTAATTTTACTTCATGCACAAAGAAATATATAAACATAATTTGAACTCTATTATTTTTTACATAATTTTTAAGAATGTTGGATAAAACTCTTAAATATGAGTTCCACTATCTGTGATATAATTTCTCTAGATTTTGAAAAAGCAAAAGATTCTTGTTTTTCTATTAAAAATAAAATATATTAGTCTAACACCTTTTTTAAACATTACCAACCCTATTTAAGGATTAAGTATAATTAATATTTGAATTTTTCCAATTTAATATTTAAAAATAATTGAATAAAACTCTCAAAATATGAGTTCTACTTTTCTCCATATATATAATTTATTTATATTTTGAAAATGTAGAGAAACTCTTAATTTTTTTAACTACAAAATTAAAAATTACCCCAAACTATTTTATCTATTCAATCTTTTTTTTTTTTAAAAAAAAAAATCCCATTAGTTTAAAAATAATGATGTTAGAAAGACAAACAGATGCTAATTACACCTGCTTGGATATTGAAGAGGTCTATATTTTATTGTCATCAAAAGGTTCTAGGAAGATCGTTTGGTGGTAGTGGGACAATCATTCATATTATTGGAATCAAGCCACTAAGATTTAGGCCCATCAAAACATTACACAAAGCATTATTTCTAATAAACTATTAAGTATAAATATTAGTTTATAAACAAAGTTTGCATCAATATAATGTGTTGTGGATATTAGGGGATGGTCAACATCCTTAAATGGTTTGATCATGAAAAGTTTTTCGATTATCAATAATAATAATAATAATAATGTGTTGTGTGATTCTAAATTCAATTCAAATTTCAATTTTGTTAATTTGATTATGGATATTGTTTTCTCTTTTCTTGTGTTGAGAATAAATAATTGCTACTATAATTCAAACCACCCCGACCACATTTGAATAGACTTAAGATTAATTAAAGGAATTTCATTTTAACAATACTATTATTATTTTTATTTTTGGTAAGTTCCATAAAACCAATATCAAAGATTTATTTTGCCCATGTGCATTTTCACAAAAGCATTTAATTTAAGGAACATTTTACCATCCATGAAATAGATCTCCTCCCATGTTAGGAAGGGAGGGAGGAGGCAGCTCCAAATGCTGAGACTATTGAGAATGAAGACAAGTCTCCACGCACATGAAGATAGGTCCACATCTCCACTAAAATATATGGCTAGAGGTTAGGACTTAGTGAGTGTGGTGGATATTCTGGATGCCACTCAGACTCTCAGTACGTACGTACGTACGTATATATAAATAGATTCCCTATTTTGTACGCCCAATATTTCAGATATTGGAGTACAGCTATGTCTCCATTTTCACTTCTCTTCGCTATCATCTCCAACCGTGTTACTAACACCTCGCTTGTCGGTTCCAATTTGAGTGTTGGGGACCCTCGTCTGTCCATTCCATCTAGAACCCGGCCCCGAAGGGGCTGTTGATGCCATTTAGAGGTGGAAGATGGGAGCCACGGCCCACGGATGTCACAGGCAAATGGCTAAAGCCTTTTCACAAACCCTTCAGTATTTAACTTATGCACCATTATCATTCTTTATTACTTCCCTCACGCACTCTCAAGAGTCAACACTGCCATGGCCTCGAACACACGTCTCCAAATCATTATCTTCACCATCTCCCTATGCAACCTCTCTCTGATGTCCTCTTCTTCATGGAGGTCCCTAGATACACAGACAGATTACAGAAAATGGGTGTCATGGAACGTTGAAAACTATCGAAAGAAGACTGCCCTCCAATCACAATCCATCAATGAAACGCCCAGTGGTGGTGGGGGGAAAGCCCTGGACATAAAGTTGAGCAAGGCTGAGATGAACAAGGTGACAATGACTGTTAGCCAAGATGGCACTGCCGATTACACCACTATCTCTGACGCCCTTCACACCATTCCACTGTACAACACTAGAAGAGTGATACTTGTGATAAAGCCTGGTGTTTATAGGTATGCTAAAATATATATAATCACCGATTCACTATGATCACTTTATCACTTCGTTTTTTGCTACATTGTTTTCATGAATTTGTGAAATGACTTGTGAGGACTCTAGGGAAAAGGTCACCATCCCTAGAGCTTTGCCCTTCGTTACATTTCTAGGGGATGCTAGTGACCCGCCTACGATTACTGGAAACGACACTGCGTCGGTCATTGGAAGAAATGGGGTGCCACTGAAGACCTTCCAGAGTGCAACTGTTGGAGTCGATGCAAACTATTTTGTGGCCATCAACATCAAATTTGAGGTGACGTAATCTGTAGCTTTTAGTTTTAACTATTTCACAAGCACTTTAGACAAACATGTAAGAAGCTCTTCAAATTAGTTTGTACTAGTTGAATTAATTGACGCCTTGAAGACAATTTTCCGGGTTCCCAAACAGGTCCATCGATCCATATATGACAAGGAAGACGCAGAGATTCCATTTCTGCTTGAAATTTTCCAAATAAATAAATAAAACTGATGGCTTTTCCGGCATGAAATTAATTAATTAATTTGCATACATGTTCACGGGGTCTTACAAGAACTGCAGACAATTCTTAATTTGCATACAAGGCCCGAGTGATTAACGTTAGAAATTTTGGTTAAGCTTTATGTCAATGAATGAATGCAGAACACAGCTCCCCATGTGATTGGATCGGCCGGAGGCCAAGCAGTGGCACTTCGCATCTCAGGGACAAAGGCTGCATTTTATAACTGTAGTTTTTATGGCTCTCAAGACACTCTTTATGACCACACGGGCCTTCACTATTTCAACAATTGCTTCATCCAAGGCTCTGTTGACTTCATTTTTGGCTATGGCAGGTCCCTCTATGAGGTCAGTACATGTCACCAAATCAAAGGGTGTTGTTCCTCAAGATACTTATTCAAACTGCTTTTATATTCTTAGGATTTCCTGAGCTGGAAACCCAATCGGCCCAGAAATTTAAAACCTGAAAAACCTGAGCCTGACTCTCAGATCCTTGCTGAGATTCTAAACCGGGCCAAAGCCCAAAACAGAGAATTTAAAAGAATGGCAGCCCAAGAATCAGTAACCAGTCCATTTATTTGTGCAGAACTGCAGTTTAAACTCAGTAGCCAAGAAAGTGGCATCCCTTACGGCCCAAAAGCGCAGCACTTCCTCGATGGCAAGTGGGTTTTCCTTCAAAGACTGTGTGGTAACAGGGAGTGGCACGGTTTACCTTGGAAGAGCTTGGGGTGATTACTCGAGGGTTGTCTTCTCTTACACATTCATGGACAAGCTTGTCCTTCCCCAAGGATGGAGTGATTGGGGCAAGAAAAAGCTGGACTCGTGAGTTCAATGCAACACATGAACATGCCCACCCTTCTGTGCTAGCTAAAACTCACTGATCACTTTGCAATGTTTTGTGTTGTTTGCAGGAGAGTGTATTATGGAGAGTATAAGTGCAGTGGACCAGGAGCCAACTTGACGGCAAGAGTGCCATGGGCACATATGATGACAGATGAGGAGGCTGAGCCTTTTCTAGCGACTCACTATGTGGATGGAGATACCTGGCTCATTAGTCCATAAGAAACTTATCAGTTTCGATTATTGTTTGCCATTACCATTGCCTGCAAATTCAGGCAAGGTCCATGAATTCTAAGCGTTCTACATCGATCCATACTTAGTAAATTGTTCTTGTTACTAGAGTAGTTGAAACTTATGGGACAAATAAAGTAAACTAAAAGGAAAATTACATATATATGAAGATTGGATCGTCTGAAACTAAAGTTATCTGAACAAATTGGCATTTGTACGTACAGTCGAAAAGAAGAGAAGAAGCAAGTATCAAGCATCAAGTGGCCGATGTAATTCTAAGGCCAAATGCAACAATCAGCTATCTTCCAGGTTTGGGCCTCATCTTCTTCCTTCACAGGACCCGAAGCGTAGTCATACTGCATACCAGGGACTGTGTCCCCATTCCCTCTTAAATTGTCTTCAGCCCCATACTGCTCCCCTCTCCATCCCTCACCTGTAAAAAAGTTCTGGTGCCATCTCATTAACGCTCCCAATAACAACATTAGAGAGGCCATATTTCGCCTTCTCACATCAGAAAAAGAGGCCTCAAACTCTGAAACCGAGCTCCCAAGTTCCTTTCTTTCTTTCCTTCTTATACATTTGTACAACCCAGCATATAATATAAGCCAAGACCACACCAACAACCATTGAAATCCATTAGATGTTTATTGTGGGTGATGGAGATTACAAAAGCACCCTCCCTAATTCACAAAAAAAACAATGGGCTAATGCATAGCAGCGAGAGTGAATCAACAGAATTTTCCAGGGCATAATTGGAATACATTGGGTCATGCAACATAAATTACTTGTCCTAGAGAAATATTTAAGACGTGAAATTCTTTCATGCAAGCCTTGCCATGGAAGTCATGTAAAGAGTTGGCCATCTGAAAAAACCTTCTTTACACGATGGGTCAAGGAGCGTTGGACAACAAAGGGAAAGAGGTTGAGTTCCAAGCCTTTAGCTTATTTCCATCTTACAAAGAAGATATCGAATCCAATAAATTGTTTTGGTCTGCCACTAAGAACATGAACAGAGTAACTTTTGGCTTATATTATCTCTTGGAAATGACTCCTGGAAATTAAATATATCAGCAACACTTTTGCGTAGAGCTCCCTATCAACTCACTAAAATAATAGGCTTTAATTTTCCGAAGTCAGTCCAAATCATTGGTATTTTCATACCTAACATTGTTTCTTAAGCCACCATGGATAAGGTTTGATTCAACAACCCTGACTTATCAACTCCTAGTCATATAATGTTGTTGGGAAGACAGATTTTGTGTTATAGCGTGCTGCTCTTCGGTCTTAATTACTAAGGCAATGCGAAAAGAATCTTGTATTATAGCTTCAAACTCACACTAGGTTTACATAGAATTCTCACAAAATACAAAAATCTAATGAAATCATAAGATCACCCATTGACCAACTCATATGTGTAACAACTATATCTATATATATATATATATGCACACAGCGCCTTGAATTTGGCTTTCTCCTAGCACAAAATTTTCTTACTGATCATAGTTCAACTTTGTCTCCAGTACTACTAGTATTGATCTTGAAGAGATCAAGGCGGCGATCTCCTAATCTTAGGGAGTATGCAGCTTTCTTGTATTCAACCCAACTGAAAGGCCTGTAGAGAGAAGGTTTCTGGGGTGACACCATGTCTGGAAGAGGAGATATCCATGCATTTAGGGGTGGAGCTCCGAAGTACATCATTGATAGCCTGGCCTTCACTGAGCTTGTCAAGGCTCTGTGCCTCACGCTCATCAGCCTCCCGTTTGTCATTGCCTTCACATCCCAAAATTTAACAAAGAAAGTACATGAGATATCATATCATATCATCAGTCTCAAGTGGAATTAATAAAACATTATATTAGCATTCACCTCTAATGCGTCGCCGACGAAGACACAGAATTCAGTGGGGTCGGGAGGGACAGGGACCCATAACCCATCACGCAGACGGATTTGGAGGCCCGGGACGTCGTTGGATCTGAGGATGGTCAGAATCTGAGGGTCAGAATGCTCTCCGAATCCAATGGGGTCACATGGGTCCCACTCTTTCACATCCTTGACTGCCGGATAGTGATTGACCCTGATGACTGAGTCACTATGGACGTCCCTGATCATCCTACTAAACACCATCTTATCCTGGAGCCACAGCCCCTCCCCAATCAGGTCTAGAATCTCACAGCACAGCTCTCTCACCCCTTGTATGTAATCATTCACAGCACAGCTGCCATTTCCAAAATAAAGATCTGATTAAATTTCAAAAAATGATATTATATTTTCCTTCCAATATTACAAACCACTAAATGTATCCTACTAACCAACAAACAGCCACATGTTAAACCTGGGAGACAAGTGCTGGGGGGGTTTGGTTTCGTATAGGAACAAATACATCTAAACTTTAAGGTTTTCGACTTTTCATGGAATCATGTATCTAGGAATATTTTTGAAAAACAATGGGGGTCCAATCACACAACAGCTTTTTCTTGTTTCGTCTTAAAACTTTATGAAAAGTAAAATGGCAATATCTCTGCAACATTTCCCCCACTTTTTATTCTGTCTCTTTCTGGGTTACTACAACCTCTTAATTTATTATGTCTCTAATAGGAAAGAAAAAGGTAAATGGGACATCCATCCAAAATTCGTATTGCCAAGTGGAGCCATCACCCCCCCTCCCTTTGATTTTGATTTGACATAATTGTGCTTAACCAATAGCCTAATTAATTAAAAAATAATAATCTATTTCTATTTCTTGTAATAAAATTAGAAATAAACACACCCATTAAGACATAAGTACATGGTCATATCTGGAGGCGAAGGTGGTTGGATGGCTGGCTCCCTTCAACAAAGGATGCTCCCTTGATCAATAACTTTTTGCATCCGCGAATGCGTAAAGGGTTTATAATTACTTATTATGGAAACTTTCGCTGTTTCAAGTAAAAAGGAACGACTTTCGTTATAAAGGAAGAATTAATCAATTCATCGAGCTTAGTAAAGCATTAAATTAACCCCAAATGGTATCATTGACGTTTGCATATTAAATTGCCTTCTTTAAATTAATTGCAACTGGTACTATACTTTTTCTTTTTTAATCCTATAAAGAATAAAATGTCTTCTTCTAGCAAACCATTAATCCTCCACACACAACCATCTTCCATGAACTCAAAGTTGCTCCTATCATTCATGGATGCTGAATCAAACACACAAAAAGCTATGCATTGAAAGAAGATTTTCCCAAGTTTGACCGGAATTGAACTCTCTATAAAAGAACAAATTCCATGTGTTTCTACATGTGAAAAAGAATCAAAAGACTATGGTAAAGTGAGTCATATGTTCACCTGAACTCTGTGGGGTCATTGGAAATGGCTCTGGATCTCTCAGAAATGGAGACAGGATTCGTGTGGAGAAGAAGATACTCAAGCTCCCCCCTGTCCCCATTGAATCCAATGTTCTTGCAGCCGTAGCCAAAAGGACTAGCTGGCCCTGCCTTCTGCTTCTCCGAACTGGGTTTGGCGAAAAAACTGAGCCCCTCCTCCTCTAACCTCCCAATTATCTCCTTGGGCACACCATGGTTAACCACCTTGAAAAAGCCATAATCTTCACATGCATTCACTATGAGTTCTGCTATGGCAGACCTATTGAGAGAAAGGTCTATTACTGGAATCCCAACTGCCTTTGTCTTCTTGCTTCTAATGGGAGATGGAGAAGGAACCACCATAATTGTGTGATTAGAAGAGAGAAAGATTGAAAGGAAGAGTATGCGCAAGAGAATTAGTATGTGTTTTTAAAGGTTCAAAGTTTGAAGGGAGATAATGTGGTGGTGGTGATGGTATTATATATATAGAGGGGAGAGGTGGACTCCGTATGCAAAAGTGAAAGAAGATGGGTGGGCGGTGGACTAGCTACGCTCCACGGCGGCACGTACAAGGAACGCTCCCGCGAGGATGGGACAGAGCGCGGCGGGATGGGGTGGTGGGAGGAGGTGTTTAGTGGGGCCAACCTGGAAGCGGCTGTTTGTCACCTCTGATTGGATCACGTACGGTGTACCCATCGTGTTGGTTTAAAGTTTAAACGTTATCATCTTTTTTTACCACCATGTTTGACTTTTTTTTTGTTAATTTCTTTTTCCATATTATTTAAATTTTCATTAAACACCATGATGGGTTTTGAAGAAGTCAAAAAAATTTAATAAAATAATAACAATATTTTTTTAAAAAATTTCCTTCATAAATTTTATTAAAAAAAATTGAATTATTCAAGTAACTAATATTATTATCGAAAAGAAAGATTAAAAAAAATACTAGAAATCAAAAAGGAAAAGCTAAGGCCATCATCAACATTCTCATGTGATGAATGATGATGGAAAGAGCTACCAATCATGTTAAAAATAAAAAATTAAAATAAAATATAAAAAAAACTAATCTTCGTAGAAAATGGAATCAAAGTGGTTGATAATGATGGGGCAAGGGAGAGTTGACCAAGACATTGGAGTAATCTAGTTTTCGAATCAATGAATGAAAGTAATAGCTTCTGTTGCTCAAAAAGTCATTTACTTCCCCCTTCTCAATCCTCATTTTCTTCTCTCAATATCAGAAAGTGGGCTATTTTTTCAAGATGTTCATAGTTGTTACATGCACGAGAATTACTGCTAATGATGATCAGTCTATTCAAGGTTCTGTTTGGTATGATGTTTTAAGGTTTTTTTAAGGTTTTATTTAGCCTCTTTTTAAGGCATAAAAAAGGATTCCTAAACATAACATATCATAGGTCTAAAGACACCTCTTTTAGAGAGCAAACCCATCTCAATAACTATGTGAAGGGTAAGTTTTTGCCTTACCCACATGTTAAAAGACTTATAATTGTCCTCCATCAAATTAAGATACTTTAAATTTTAATAATAAACAAAGTAGAATTCATCACGTGAAAGTGAGACTTCTTTTTTTGTGAAGGTTGTGGTTGGTCATTTACGTAACCAACACTTAGAAAATGCTTGTTGGACCCTAAATTTTAGGGCTTTGCCGTGCATCCTTTGAACACTTCTCTTTCTTCAAGACTCAAGGCCGGCCTTGTGCAGCAAAACATGCAGACCAAACAAAGAAAATAATACTAAAGAAATTCACACACCCATGTGGATTTTCCATATTAATTTTTGTGAAAATAATGAAAATTTAATAAAAAAAAAGATTAATAGGAAAAGTGAGGTGGGTTCTCTAATCTTCCTTGAACTCCACTTGGCACAATTTACAAGCTTGGGAGTCCATCAACAATTTAATTAAGCTTTAGAATCATGGAGTGATTGACAATTTTGAAATCTTTATATGAAAAAAGAGCATGAATGAAAAACAATATATTAAAAATTATCCTAAAATATTTTTAAAATAAATAAAAAAATTACAATTAGAGGCTGAAGAATAATTTTGACTCTCAAATACTATTTAATAGTGACTTAAGGGCATTTTTTTATGGGAAAACAATGGGCCTTGCCACCAGCAACACATCAAAATAAATGCATTAAAATAAGAAATTTTATTAATATATCCATGTTCTTTAAAGTATTGATGGTAACCACTTCACTACATGCAATGGTTGGTACAATAATTTTTTATTTTTCAAAATATGAGATTAATTGAGCTATTGGGGTCCTTGTGAAACAACTAGTATGGTCCACCATAACCTCTAATGAGGAATTTTTTTTTAAATATTATTAAAATACGGTTATGAAGAAATTAAATACAATTTTTTTTTTTTTTTTGGTACTAAATTCGTCTTTTTACTTCTTATATTAAACTCGTTTTTTCAAAAGACGAATTCATGTTTTGTACTAAAATCATTTCTCTTTTTTTATATTGAACTGAAATCATCTTTTCAAAAAATGAATTCTACTCAAAATTGAAAAATGTCGTAATTTCATAATTATTTTTTATAGTATGATTTTTTTTTAAATACACTATTGGTATAGAAAAAAAAAACCCACTAATGAGTTGTGATTTTTTTTAATTAAATTGTAATCCTATTATTTACTACAAAGAAATGAAAAAAAAAAAGTGCATATATAGGTCATAAATAAGAATCCCATTGGCTCCTAGGAGTGAAGAATCAAGACTGTTTGTAATTTTGTGCAGTCCAAGCTTTGGAAGTGGGTGCAATTATTGATTTGAAGTGAAAATGATGTTGATGACGATGATAATGATAGTAAAGATTGTGTGGATAATAGCAAAGAAAACCTAAAGTAATGGTCTGTTTGGTTAGTAGATGGAACTGTTTTATTTTATGTTCCATATCATTACTCCAATCACACTGTCATATATTTAATTTTCTGTGACTACTTTATATAATATAACCAATTTAAGTGCTTTTTTCTTTCTTTTTCAAAAAAGAAAATGCAATCATAGTAAAGTTGGTGGGGAAATAGTGGTTTCTCGATGGGAAAAATCTAAACCATCCCATGTTCATGCCTCATTGAATAGTGTAATTTTGACTGAGCACAACCTTTTCATTTCCATTTTAGGGGGATTGATGTTGAGAGAAGAAGAAGAACTTAGAACAATAATTATTGAAGTTCATTACAAGTGTAGTAATAATAATAATTGGAACATATGATTTTGAAATCGGTTAAAAGTGCTTTTTAATATTTGAAAACGTTTTTTTTCCTTATAAAAATTAGATGTTTAACAAAATCTTAAAAATAACATCTAAAAATTTGAAGAATAAGTTGAATTGATTTTGAAAAAATCCATCGATTTTTTTAAAGTCATTTTGTGTTGTATAATATGTCATGAAAAATAATATCAAAACATTTTTGTTATTTTATATCTAAATATTAAGTAATACCCTATCAGTGTTTTTCTAATAAAAAAATTATAAATAAAAACATTTTAGCTAGAATTAATTTCAAATGGGTCTAAGGTGATATTTATTTTTTCACTTTTTATTAACTTATTATTTATTTCTTAAATTTTGTAATTTAATAAAAAAAATTAAATATTTTAATTTTTTTTAATATTAAAAATAACATATTGATTTTTCTTTATTTCTTAATATTTAATAGAAATAAAATATTAAAAAAAATAAACAACTTAATACTTAATATTATTAAACACGATTCAATTTTAAATTATATTTAAAATTAAGTAAAAACAAAACAAAAAAAATATATAATTATAATAACTCTCGTTAAGTTAGATCATAATACATCATCATTCCATTTACTCCATTCAAATTCATCGAAAGGTTTAAACTAATAGCCCTTTTTTTTTAATTTTTTTATGGACCCTTTAGTCGAATTTCATGGAATTATTTAAGACTTTTTGTGCCGTCTAAAAAATTTTAAAATATTTTAGGTGGTATTATTTTAAACTAGAAGGTAGTTAAGAATGAAATTATTTAAGTCACAAAAGAGTAAATTAGCCCTAAAAAAAGAAGAATGAGAATGGACAAGGTAAAGACATCCACAAGCGGACAACAACAAAGTTAGTTCTACTGAAAACATATAAAAATATGTAGTTGTGTTCATGTTTGTGTCCTTTAACCAACTTGAATGAGACCCACACATGGGGTGGCCTTCCATTACTTAATCAAGGCCAAAAGCTGAAAATAGGTTGTGGACCACCAAATTCAGAAACTAATCTTACATAATTAAGACTTTTTTTTTTTTTTGTCTATTAACTATCCTTACATGATTATAAGCTCAAATGACTCAAATAATTGCACCCCATTACTTGGTCATTGTTAAATTTTGATTAAAAATATCTTATAATTTTGTTAATTTATGGTTAGGAATGAATTTTGAACGTATTTGGTACTTAGGAATAACAGTATGAGTAGGAATAAGGAAGAAAGTAAATCACAATACCATATAAAAGAAGAAAACAAAAACGTTCTGAAAATTGATATTTAAAACAATCCTACGGTTTTTAAAAGATTTTTTTTTATAATGTTTTAAGTAATAATTGAAAATATGAACAATTTGGAAACTTTTGCATTTGGTACATGGAAATAGCAATAGGAGTAAGGATAAAGAGAAACGTGAATCACAACACTAAATAAATAAATAAAAAATGAAACAAGTTTGTTTAGTAAAAGTTTTCAAAAATAGTTTTTTTTTTTTAAATAAAAAACCATAAAAACATGTTTGACAATCAAAATTTTTTTTTTTTTTTTATTCTTAAGAACAAAATAATGGATATTTTCAGAGAACATATTTTAATTGTTTATATTATTTTCACTTATTTTTATGTCCTTTTTAAAAAATGATTATACAAACTTATAGAATGATTAAAAATAAAGCATTAGATATAAAATTTATTTTTAATAATATTAAAAAATAAGAACTATTTTGAAAAACAATTACCAAATAAGACTAAAGATTATGTTTGAAACTTGTTCTTGGAAATAGATTTCCATAATTTAGATGAAAAAAATATATTTGACAAATTTTTAGTAGAAAATAAGTTTCTAGAAATTTGTTTTAAAAAAAATAGATTGTTTTTAAAACAAATTTTAGATGTTTTCAATTGTTTTTATATATGATGTGAGTAAACTCAAATATAATTTTTATTTCTAAAAACAAATTAAAACTATTTTTAAAATTTTTGGGAATTATTTTTGAAAATATTCTCAAATAAATCCAAAATCCATTTCTAGTCTCATTTATTCATTTTCACTTTCTATTTGAATGCTTTAAAAATGCTTTATTATTATAAACTAGTATTGTAGTTTGCATTGAGATTAGGATTGTTATTAAAGGGAAAACTGAAAAGGAGATAGAAAATTGGATTGACTTTTGAAAAGTTAAAAAGAATGTGTTGGAAGGATGAATCCTCCCATAGCTCACTAAGTGGACTTGCCTAGTGTCATAGCTTGAGTGTGTAATCCTGCACAAAAGACGGTCAACGATCGTACCAACCTTTCTCCATCCAAAAGTGATAACAGTAGATGAAAATTGAATCAGAAAAATAGCAAATCGTAAAATATGTAATCTTCCTAGTGGTAGACTTTTTTCATAGAATGCGTGGTTCACCTTTAAATATGGGTAAAGGCCAATGCCACTACCTCCAGTGAAGTCATTCAAATGTGACGATGAGAATCCATTATCCATGATGGTACCCTCCATTACACCAGGACTTCCACTCCAGTCTAACCATAGTGAATATAGATATTGTCGGCCTTGAAACCGATGAACCCTCACGGCTTTAAAGCACTCCATCATAACATCACTTTTGCTTTGAATCAAGCACAATGGAAACAAATATTATCGACTCTGAACCCAATGAGTTTTTAGTCTTCCATTATTACATAACTTTCACTTCGATTCAAGCTCAATGGATATAGATATCATTGCCTTTTTATCTAATATACTTTTACAACTTTAGAACCCTTCATTATACCATGACTTTCGCTTTGGTTCAAGCATAATGAATAAAGGTATTGTCAGCTTTGAGTCCAACGAACCTTAATGACTTTAAAGTGCCTAAGTTTCAATATTATTTATAATGACCTGTTTTCTTTTATATTGATATCAATCATTTTAGATTAAATAAGTTCTTGTAGTTCAAACCACGTCTATATGATTAAGAAAAACTCTCTTTATATTTCGTGTGGGGAATCTTTTTCTCTATCCAACATAGGATATACATGTGGGACTCAAAAGCCACTTGCCAACCATACTGCCGGTCTTTGATGCATGATTGTGAATAGATTGGGTCCGGCCCAATGTACCAAATAGATCAATAGACCTTGCAAAGAAGAGACAAAGCTCTTTTGAAATGATACAAATAATTTTGTTGCGAATGGCAAAACGACAAACAGGTGGTGTACATCTTCGGAGAAGACATTCAAGCATGACCATTCAAAAAAATTTAAACGTACGTTCTTTCCTTTTGGGTGTTTGCATTTTGGATGGTTATTGTATTTGAGGCACAAAAATTGGTTCAGTGTTCAAGCTCTGAGCTGGTTATGCAGAAAACTCTAGACCCCTCCTGAGAATTCCAGATTTAGCACATGATCATCGGAGTCACTCAAGAGTACACACTAATTAGTAATTACAAGTATATGTTTGGCCCCTAAGACTTGTTCTTCTCCCCTCATGACTTACACGTCTTGTCATTATCTTTCAACCTTATTTTTGTGAAGTTATCAATCATCCACTTAATGTGATTGTTGACTCACATAAAAAATTTATTAGTTGTTACAATCAGCATTCAAAAGTAATCCATGACAATCATGTGATTGTTTGAATATTAAGAAATACTAAAAATGGGAACAAGTAGAAAGGGATATGAATTTCTTTGCTTGATTAATTAATAAGAAATATTGAAAAAAGTAATGGTACGAGATTTGGTAACAGTTTTTGAAAAACAGTTTTACGATAACGGTTTTTAAAAATTATTCTTTAATATTTTATAAAATAAAAGTATGTTTAGAAACATTTTTTAACTTTTTTTAATATTTTTAAAATAATTTTTATATCTATTATTTTATTTTTAATCATTATATATATTTGTATAATTATTTTTTAAAATAGTTATTAAAAAAAATGAAAACAATTAAAAGATGTTCTTTAAAAATATTATACCTTTTGTTCTTAAAAATAGAAATAATGTTGCCTGTTCTTAAGAATAGAAAATAGAAAACAATTTTTTATTGTCAAACACATTTTTTTTTAAGAACAAAAAACCGTTTTTGAAAATGGTTATCAAATAAATCCTAAAATATTTTAAAATTATTTCAAAATTTTATCTTAATGTTAGTTTATGTGTACTTTATATCATGTGTTTTAAAAATATAATAACTCTTATATTAAAAAATGTAAATTTAACTAGTATTATTAAAAATTAATTTTTAAAAATTTAAAATTTTAGTTAATAAAACTTTTTTCATACTTCATTTTTTTCAAATAGTCTTTAAAACAATTACTTTGAAAGGACAATTAAGTTTATTTTATTTTTTAAATTTCTCATCAAACCTACCTAGAACTCGACTCAAATCTTAGGTAGTATTAACTTTTCTCTTTTTTTTTGTTTGAAATCTAAATAGAATTGAATTCGACTTAAATATCAATAAAGCTTATGTATTTAAACTGTTAATTATATCTAAACTAAGTGATTTTTATGTTTTTAGTTTCATTTTTGAGTAACAATTCATGTTCAATAAGAATCAAAACTATTTAAGTTATATTTGGTTTTTTCTTAATGGAATATTTGTTAATTTATAATACATTCATGTCTTGTCCAAATCATATGAAAGTGATGTAGTTTGGATTGTTTTTAAGAAAAAAGTTATTCAAAATTTTCAAAAATTAATTTGATTTTATTTTTGTGTGAAAATTTATATTTGAATATTGTAATAAAGTTAAAAATTGATAAGACAAAAAGTTACATTTTTTATTAAGATATTGATAAGATAAGATAAAAAGAAAAGAAAAATGGTTTTTTTTTTTTTTTTTGTAATGACAAATCATACACGAAGATACAAAATGTTTTAATGTGGTTCGAACCACGACATCTATACTTATAAATGAATGATAACATTCTAATATACAATAAAAAAATATTACAAATAATATAAACAGATGATATTATTAGGTTTCAAAATACCTTACATTTCTTTACTCTTTGTATTCATATCCTAAACCATACGCCTTTTGGTCTAAGTGTCTCGTACACTTCCTCACCAATATCCAGTCTTCATAAACTCATATCTCTCTCATAACTTTTCCTCCTCATAATTTAGAATATGCATAGAGATATTCTTAGTAAATTTCCTTATTCAATAAGAAAATTAATAACAACAACTTATAATATAAGAAAAATATTTTATATAGTAGTTCTTCTACAAAAGGAAATTTATTCTAATTAGAAATTTGAAATACTTCTCAATAATTTCCCCTATAAATCAAATTTCATTAACTCAATCTTCCATCTCTCCATGATATATGGTTTCCTTGTACATGTTGCTCTCCTTTTATACCGTGGTTTCCTTCATGCCTTCTTGCACCATGGTTTCATCATGCATCACAATTCTCTTATTTTTTATATTACATTCTGATAAGAGGATAATTAACTTCACATTAACAAAAGTTCTTTTCTGCAATCCTCTTTTATGTTTTATTCCTTTTTTTTTTTCTTCCTAAAATTTTCAAACAAGGCTTGTTTAGACATTTTCAATCAAGGTTCTTTCAAACATTTTTAACCAAAGTTTTGATACCACTCGTTGGGCCAACAAAAGCTTTAATAACACCTGTTGTGCCAATTGAAGCTCTAATATTACTTGCTAGGTCAGCAGAAGTTTTAATTTAAATATATTAATAGAAGAGCATAAAATAAAACAATTCATACGCAAAGGTACAGTAGTTATTAGCATAGTTCAATCAACCATATCTACTTTCATGTGTGAGAAATAATATTCCACTATATGATAAAAAAAAAATTATAGAGCATAAAAACAAATATAATTATTGAGTCTCGAAATATCTCACATTTCTCCACTCTTTATATCTCTATCCTGAACCATGAGCCCTTTTGCTCCATCAAATGTCTCTTACTCTATCTCATATTTACATCATAGAGAGTGATCTTACTCTATCGGGTATCTCTTGCTCTCTTCCTCACCATCACGTATAGTCTTCATCAGTCCACATCTCTTTCATAATTTTTTTTAACCTTATGAAATAGAATATTTATAGAGATACTTCTACTAACTTTTTTCATTCGATCTAATTATAAGCACATATAAACTTAGGGAATTTTTTATATAGTATTCCTTCTACAACAAAGAAATTTATTTTGATTAAAAATTTGAAACACTTCCCAACATGTAAAAGATTTGATGTCATGCTGAGAGGTTAACTTGGATTTAACTTAATGTGATTTGAGTCTTGGCTTGACTTGAGCCTTGTATGACTTAGACCTTATTGTCACCTAGGTTTTTGTTTAATTGAAGCCCCAATGTGAATTAAAATTGAACCTTGACAAACTTGGGTTTTGGGTAAACTTGGGACTTAATGTAACTTAAGCATTTATATGACTTAGGCCTTGAATTAAACAATGTCAAACAAGGGTTTGACCAACTTGATCATGGAAGAAGTAATTTGCAAATTTCAATTTTGAAGCTTTGAAGATATTGTAATTTTGAAGACACTTTGAAAAAATTGAAGATTTTTTTTAAAAACTTTGAATATTCGAAGATAATTTGAAGCCTTCTTTGAAAAGTTCAAAAAACTTTAAATCTCCCTTGAAAAGCTCATCTCTAATTTCTACTTTTTAAATTGTCTTCTAAAATTATTTTCTAAATTGTGCCTAAGGGCTTTGGAATGGTTCCAACTTATAGGGATTAAAAATATCATACTTCGATAATTTATATATTGTTATTTCTTAATTAAAGTTAATATTTAGAGAAAATTAATAAATCATATTTGACCAGTCTTAGTTTATGCCTTAATAAGAATTAATAGTTAGAATTAATACATCATATTTGACTACTCTTAATAGATAATTTTCAATTTGTGCCTTAATAAGAATTGATACTTATATTTTTAAACAAAATTTATTTGTTGGTTTATAATTAATTTTGTTATGAAGTACATTGTAAGAGGGTAAATTTTGGCTTTACAATCACATCCACTCCCAATTTTATGATCTATTTGGTTGGAAATGATAGTGAAAAGGTTAGAAACACTTTTTAAAAATTAAATATTTGATAAAATTTGATTAATCACTTTTAAAATTTGGGAAATAACTTAGAAGCAATTCTTAGACAAATACTTGATTGGTATTTTTTTTTCAAAATTAATTTTTTGTCATATAACATATCATCAAAAACATTATCAAATCACTTTTTGTGGATTGTATTATACAAGATGTATGATAAAAATACTACTAATAAAAGTGTTACAAGCTAAAAGCACTTTCATCATCGAAATCACTTCCAAACGGCCCCTTATGTTTGGATAGGAAAAGCTGGATAGGGCCACAAAGGCCTGAAGCCAGATCTGTGGGCCACACTCGAGCTAGCCCATCACAGCACTAGCCTAAACATGGCCCAAATAGGTTACAAAGTGGATTTTGTTGGGTGGGCCCATTAGATATAAGCTGAGTATGCTGAAGACCCACAACAGAGCGAGCCGAGCCAAACTAAAATGAAGACACAAACCACCCAATTTTCTTATAGATCCGATTTCCATTTTCACTTCTTTCTAATAGACATTTTTCGTCTCTGTCGACCCTCTAGCATTAAAAAGTAGGGCCAAAGGTCCTTGTGGCCTGTCAGGCCTGGTCTAATCCATCTGTATGCCTAATCCAGGGCCCAATTGTACTCAGTGGGCCCATTGAGGCATAAATTGAATTCATTTGGCCAGGTGAGGTTAGACTATAGTGTTCCCTCCCTCCACCCTGGCTTTTACAATCAGATGCATTCACCATGCTACGCTCGTGATTACATCATGGATGATGCCTACCATTATAATATGGAATCAAAGAAAATATGAGTGATTATATGAAAAGACACCATAAACGTCTCATTTATTTTTACTTTATTCTTGTTATTTCTATTTTTGTTTTTGAATTATATTTATTTACACTCTCATCTAATGGTATAGATTTCATCATACAAATTTAATTATCGGATTGTGAAATTACTTTTATACCCTTATAATTTTTCTCTATATATATGTTCACTAGAGCACGATATGTTGTAAATTTGTAAATTTGTAACTTAGTATTACCTCTTCACATCGAATAGAATACCAAATTTAAGAGAATTATTTGAGCAGGCAGTAATGGCTTGAAATTAGAATAACTGGACCTAGGATTCCTCTGACTAAACTGGTTTAATGCAACCCCACCCACGTGGGACCCTACTTACAGTCTCACCTACTGAATTGGAATAGCTCAACTTTGGATTCCTCGAATTAAACCAGTGCAAAACAAAATCTTCCTACGAAAATGAAAGCGATTAGAATTACGTATGGTTTGAAAAAAAAAAAAAGGAAAGAAATAATTGGAGGTAATCAATGGACGTGTCGACCATCCGAAAATGGGAAAAGGGGACCTCCTTTCGACACATATTGCTCCAAACAGTAGGTGGGGTACCCGGCACCCCGCTACATCAAGAGGGGCATTGAGTGGGGTTAGATCCAATATTTAGGGTATAGGGGAGATGATTGGGAGTGTCATTTTCTCCCTTTTCAAGACAAAAAATCCAACCCCGGGAGACACATTTTTTTATCTCTTCCTTGCGCATATAGTCAAATGGCTCACCCCCATGTTCGTATGTTACCCAAAAGGTGGAAATGGCTTTTGAAAAGATGACCTCTTTCATGTGCCTTACACTCGGAAAAAGTGCATCAAACCCCATGGCTCATATAGTGGCCGGAAGATGAAGGACGCACCATAATTGAGTGCCTTGTCATGAGTGTCTGAGAAGATGGTATGGGGGAGGTAGCCACCTACAGTATGGAGACAAACCCTAGTGGCATCAAGCTAAAAAGAGGACTTGAATTTGAATCATGTCTTAATCTTTCCTTCTTTTTTTACCTTTGTAATCACTTCTCAGCCTCACCATCATTTCTTGTAAAGAAAATTGATGGGTGTGAGGACTTCATGGGCGCCTTAATCATAACCTAAATCCTTTATAGCTTTTTTTCCCTTGAAAGATTATATAGTTGTTTGAGTTCTATTTGGTAGATGTGGTAGAAGAAATGCCAAAACCCAAAGAATCTTAGAAAAGATGGTCTCTACTGTACATCTGAATGACTCCATGTATATCATTGTGACTGTAACACACCAACAGGGTGTGTGTTGTATGAGATGATTGAGACATGGGACTGCCAGATTATTTCTTGGAAAGTAAGCCTCCAAAGAATAAATGGAAGGTCATCACCTCCTCTAATGCTAAAGCCTAAAGGAAACAATGGGCATCTCTGAAAAACCAGGCATCTTTTTTGAGATTCTTGCAGGTGTCCCTTAGTAATATTCAACAGGGCTATAAGGATAAAAACTATAGCAAACAAGTTGTTTTCTCAGGGGAAAAGAAAATGGCCCACCACGTGGGTGAATCTTTTCAGGACTAACATGAGATTCTTGCAGCAGACAAGGGGGTCTAAATTGGGTAATGTTGAGATTATCAGAAGAAAAAGTAGAAAAAAACCACAAAGAATGATTTGCAAGCCCGCCAGTTTTTGTTCCATCCCTTTCAGAAGTGTGACTTGGTCTGTAATTCAATCATACTGCACTATTGACATTTTAATAATTTTGTTGTATATTATTTTCCCTTACCATAAAAATTTTGGTTCTTTCCCTAATGGTTTCTGCTGGGGCTTTTTCTTTCAAACCCATATAAAAAATTTGTGAATATACCCTTTAGTTTTGTTTTTTAATTACTTAAAAGTAAACCATGGGTGATGCGTTTTGGGTAATCAAGCATGGGAATTTGTCTCATTTACAGTACTAAAAGAGATGAGTGAGCTCATCAGCTGGCCCTTTCCACATGTCTTTAGGAATATGCAGTAGTGGTACGTTCAGTGGTCTGAAGATATGCCATGACCAAGTGGAGTCCATAGTCACGAGGAGGCCAAAAAAAAGACTGAAAAGAAAGAATTAATGGGACAATAGCTGGTGGGTTTGTGAAAAAGACCCACTGCCACATGAAATTGCAGCACATGCTCTGAGACAAATACTCACAGGAAAAAAAAGAAGACAGTAAGTACAGTGAAGTTCTTACCACCTCATGAATGTGATAAGCTCGGAAAGGAAAACGAAAAGTTAAAAAAAAAAAAAAAAGCAAAAAGATTAGACCAATAACACAGTGTATGAAGATATGATTCGATCATAGATAAAGCTTCCACTACAAAGAAAAAAAAAAATTACATAACGAGAAAGAAACAACTTTCTTGGCCTGCATGAGAACCCCCAAAAAAAAAAAAAAGAAGCTATAGGCATAAGATGTTTAAGACCCTAATCAAATAAGAGTTGCAGTCCTTCCATGAGAACTTAGAAAGGGTTTTTTCAAGTTGGTAGTGTAATTCAAACAGCTCAGGAGGGATAGGCAACGAAGGAGATGACGAGTAGGTTGGGGACATCAAGTACTGATTATTGAACTCTCTATCAGTAGTGTCTAATAGGAAGTCCTTCTCGACTGATATAATAAGGATAGCGGATTTTGCCCGGGGTCTTACAAGGTCAAGAAAAGGTCTTACAAGGTCAAGAAGAAGTAATGACCCGAACAAAAGGAAACGCAACCGGGAAAGGGATAAAAACATAACCCTTAATTTAATAAGCTCAGGTAGGATAGCGCCAAATTAATGCCACCTTATCACTAGTAATGCCAAAAAACTTCCCATTCTGATCTGAATCTCAACCATGGCTCCATCCATGAGCACTTTTTCTTTCCCTTGAGTAGTTGTCGACCATAGGGTTTTCATAGATGGCAGCATCACTCATAGTACCTGAAAAAGAAAATTGAAGAAAAACCCTGGTAAGTATACTTATATATATGATCAGAAAACCATAATTCAGGACTCATAGTGTGAGAATTGTGGGATTGTGGAAGGGAAAGATTACGAGAGAAAGAGAGATTTTTTTTTCTCTTTTGGCATACCTTTTTAGAGGCTTTCACTTAATGGCTTTTCTCAGAGAGGAAAGTGAGGAGGGGGTGTTGGGTTTATGTAGGGAAAGTTGGGTTAGGGAGTGGGCTGTCAAGGTGGGCCTGTCAGGAACAGGCCCAGGGCCCACCATGTCAGAAAAGCAACTTAGATGGGCCACTGGATGGCCCGGTCATCTCTGTCCGGTACACTGTGAGAATATGCTAGAGCCTAGAGGCTAGAGCGCTTTTCAAGTGAAAAGGCGTTGCCGTGTTTTTTGGAAATTCTAGGTCTGGTTAGGAATTTTCTTTTAAAACAATTCTATGTTTCTTCTAAATAAGAAAAATATTTTCAAAAAATATCTTCTATTTTTTAAATTTATTTTCTCATAAATATTTTTTTAAAATTATATAATTAAAAATAAAATATAAAAAAAAATTAAAATACATGTATGTTAAGAATATTTTAAATTTTCAAATAAATTTTTATTTAATAAAAATTAAAAAATCATTTTCAAAAATTTTTTTTTGGAGAGTTGAATCTACATATAGAGTTTCTCTTTAAATAATTATTTTTGTCACTAGTTTTTTGGATGAGTGTTATCACTGGAAGCACACACAAAAGTTTGAGTAGATTATAATTGAGTTTGAGTAAAAATAATATCAAGTTTAAAATTTGAGATAGAAATTTTTTTTTAATACTTCAAATTTTTAAATGGTTTTTTTTATATATAAATGTATTTAAATCACACTCGTATTTAATTTACCATAAAAATTAAAATATAAATAACAATCTAATTATATTATAAAAATGTAACCAAAATTATATATATAAAAAAACATAATCAAAATATGAAAAATTGTAAAAATAATCTCCTTATACAAAACTCTTCCGATAGTTTATATCATATAATGATGTTTCATAATCCATATTTGTTTAGAAGGTATAAGAATATTTTTGTGAATTCTGAGCATTTGAAATCATGATAAAGGATCTTATCCAAAGTTATTTTATAAGTATGTATTCAATAAATCAACCAAATAACTTAAAACAACTTAATAACTCAATTTAAGCCATTAAAAAAATTAAGTATATTTAATAAAATAACTTAATGATATAACTTAAAGTAAAAAATAATTTTAAATAATAAGTAAGAGTAATTAACTTATTCTTAAATCCATATTTTTATTTTACCTTTTCACCTTTATGATTTATTTTGTTATTTCATAATCTCTATTATTAATTGACTTTCTTTACCTTACTTATAATTTATGATAATAAATATGTAAATTTGATAATTTAAAATAAATTTTAAATTAATTTTATCAAACAACTTGATACTTAAAATAATAATTAAATAATAAGTTTTAAATCAATAAATTGAGTATAATTTGACTTAAAGTGAACTTAAATCATTGAATAATAAGTATTAAGTTTTATCTGACACCATGAAAAATACTTATATATTTATTTTAAAATTTACTTGAATATTAAACTTTCCTTATTAAATATCTCAAATAAATCTATAAAAAAATATTTAATGGTTAATTATCCATATTCTTTTAGTAAGACTACAAATGTTCACATACTAAACATCTCTTAATCCTTCTTATCTATGATGAAATTAAACTATAGTTGTTCTTATTTCAAAGTAGACTTGTTAATAATAACATGAATAAATTAAGGAGAGATTAGTATTAATTACATAAAGATTAGGGGAAAAACCCGTTGTAACTGTAAAATACTGCATCGAAAGGTAATTGTAGTCCATCCGAGAAGTTTGACAGAAGCATTGCAGTTATTTCACCCGCGGGTGACACTAAGTACTCGGATCCGAATTATTCTGCTCTAAACTTTCGCGCTCGAAAAAGCCCTAATCCCCAATTCGTCTTCATGAAGAATCGACGCCAAAGAAATCTGAATTTTTCAATTCGCTAGTTCGGAATCGAAATCAGAGCGTAGAAACCCTGATTTTTTGATTGGGAAATTTGTGAATTGTGCGATGGAACTTGAATTTTGATCCCAAAATCCTATCTAATTACCCCCGAAAACCCCTGGTTCTCCGAAATTTTTACAATGGACGCGAAGGACATTCTCGGCTTGCCCAAAACTCCACTTACTGCACCACAAGAGAAGAAATCAAGACCTCAGAAGGATTCTCAGAGAAAACCGGATGGCATTTCGCGAGAGGTATGCTCTCTATGTATGCATATTTTGTTCCTCTTTGTTTAGCCTTGGTTGAATTTTTACAATGTTTCCTTTTTTTGGTTCTTTATATTGTAGGTTTATGCGCTTACAGGGGGTTTGGCGCCCCTAATGCCTGCAGTAGACGTCTCTCAGCTGAAACGGCGGCCTCAATCGGACGAAAAGGTCAGTTTTTTTTCCGTTGGTAAAGGTTTTGGCCATGGTTCAGCTATTAGCTGAGTTGGTTTGGAGAATCACTTGGATTTCAGGTGAATTCAGGGTTTAGATGTAGTGGAAGTCGTCCAGAATCGTTGATTTGTTAACTTTGGTGCTGTTGAAGTTCATGTCTATCATGGCTCTCTAGTGGAAACGAAAATAGTTTTTGACTTTTTCAGAAAAATTTTCATTTTCAGAAGCGAAATTAATGAAAGTGCTTCCCTTTTTATTCATTTTTTATTTCTCATTATTTTTAAGATGAAAGTGCTTTCCACCTGTTTTTAGTGTCATTTTGGCTGATTCTGTATTTAAAATTCACTCCTGTGTGCTAGTCAGCTAAAAGGCATTGCTTATAATCTTTTGGAGATGTTAGATTAGATCAGTGGCAGGTTAGAAACTAAATTCTGCAAAAAATGATATGAAGGAATGTGTGAGTTCAGTAAAGTGAATAAATAGTTAAAAAACAGTGGGCATAATCAGTTGTTGCTAGTTGACCTTACCTATATGTGTGAGTTAATCATCTTAGATTTTTCAATTAGCTATGCTATGTTAATGTTTTTCATCATTTCTATCTTCTTCAGCTTACTATTAGGGTATGGTTTCTAATAATTTGAACATTCTTCAGGTTACTTGGCAGTGGCTTCCTTTTACAAGTTCTGCTCGGACTGATAATTTGCAGCTTTATCACTGGGTATGTTTCTGCAACATTTTGAAAAATTGTTTGTTTAAGTACATACCTGGAGATTTGAAGGAACCTTCTGTTTTTTATACTTTGCAGGTCAGAGTTGTAAATGGTGTTCCGCCAACTGGTGACTACTCTTTTGCTAAGTATAACAAGGTATACAGAAGTATGCTCCTATCTTCATACATGCTGTGCCACAAAGACATCTCTCCAGTGACATTGAATATTTGACTTTTATTTGACTTGGTGCAGTCTGTCAATGTTGTCAAATACACAGATGAGGAGTATGAAAAGTATTTGACTGATCCTGTAGGTATCAACTCAAGATTGCTACTTTATAATTTCATTGCACTCAATTTGCAAGATTTGATTTCAGATCTGATGTAAAAGTTTATTCAGATTTTATTTCTTGTTCATTATTAATAAGAAAGAAAATTGAAGATCCAGAACTTGTATGCTGAAACATGCTTCTTTTGAATTGTTAGATTGGCTTAATTTTTGTACATCAGTGAATGCATATGTTGTGATACCTCTGTGTCAGTATTTCATGGATCAACTTAAATTTCTCTAACTTATGCTTTCTCTTTGTTAGACGTGGACCAGGGAAGAGACAGATCAGTTATTTGAGTTGTGCGAACGATTTGATCTCCGCTTCATTGTAATAGCTGACAGGTTTCCATCATCTCGAACTGTGGAGGATTTGAAGAATCGCTATTATAGTGGTACAGGTCTATCCCTTTGTTTGATTATTGCGTATTTCCAATTTCTTGCTCCAATGTCATGTGTTCATTTTACATTTTGGTTTTATGCTCAAGTCAATCACTTGTATACTGCTTTTGGGACATTTTAGGACGTGATCTTGAGAAATTTGTGATATATTAACAATTATGACACTTTCTGGCATAGTATCCCGAGCTATTTTGGTTGCTAGAGCTCCATCTTCAGGCGATGTTTCTGGGCACCCCCTTGTAAAGGTACTTTGACATTATGAATGGAATTTCTAAATGAATATTAAATTTTTTAGGCTACAGATTCTATGTTCTTTATATGTATGATTTTCTTTTAATTTGTCATATTTGGATAACTAAATTAGAGGTCTGTTATTTCAAATCATTCTTTTTCTTGTTGGTTTTAAGCTTTTCTTCTTATATAGGAACCATATAATGTTTCACAAGAGGTTGAACGCAAGCGTGCATTATCCATGATCCTTTCCCAGACAAAGCAGCAAGAGCGAAAAGATGCTGAGGTTTAAATTTCATTTAATAGTTTCTAAAAGGCTGAATTCTGTGATCTGCATTTACACTTCTAGAATGAAACATATTTGATTTCTTATTTTTTCCTTTATGTATTATTCCCTTTTTAGGTTCTTGCTGAAGCCAAAAGAATTACTGAAGCACGCATTGCTGCAAGGGTAAGGGTGTAGGACTGTATATGCAACTATTCTTGATTTTAGTAATTGGTGACTTTAGCAAAAGCTTAAAGGGGATATGCGCTTATTAAAATTACATGTGACATTGGCTAATCCTTGTTTCATGATTTAAGGGCATCAGCTTTGAACCCAAAAATATGAGAGCAATTGCTAAATTAGTTAACTAGTTGATTGTAAGATTATAATCAACCCATTATTAGGCTAGCTATAGTAATCAGTCTTTACAGTTGTACTAGGTTACAAGTTTACTATTATATTCTCACTTGTGGAGGTGATATTTAAGACAATTTTTATTCTAGATTTTAAATACTCCCTTGCTGATGACACATACACATTACTTATGATTACTTCCTATACACTTGATGTAATGTTCTCATTTTGCTTTCTAATATGCTTCTCTAATCAACCTTACTCCCTTCCTTCTTCCCCATTTCTATCATTTAAAACTTCACCAGGGCACTTCCTTCCTCTATCTATCACTGTTGCTATCTGCATTTGGCAATTTCTGTGTAGCTATAGTATGGATCATAATATTCCAATCTCTTGATTATTTATATCTCTAAGGTTAGTAGAAATATTGGGAATGGCTAGTAATGGTTCACTGATTGGAGGGTTGCAGTCACTAGTCTTAAACAGATGTACAATTTGGTCAGTTGGACAATCTGAATGAAGTGAGCTTTGTATTAAATATCTTTGACCCAACACTAGTAGTTACAGATATTATTGCAATCCTTGAATGAAAATATTATGTTTGAGTAGTGTTACACTTAAAGGCGCCCTTGTCAGACTGAGTTTGCATTTTAAGTTTTATTTATGTGAGGTAGAAAGCAGGTTGTTGAGGCTCTCTCTGGACTTATAGGAAGGGCCTAAAATATGAGCCTTAATGGATTCGTGAGTCTGAAATTAACATGTGGGCAGTCTTTCAGAACTCTGCCAAGTATGTGCTAGGAACTTAATTAAGCTGCCTATGGCAGTTCTCTTTTTAAGATTTTATTTTTTTACTGTTTAATTTTAGTTTGTGGTGTGAGTGTGGTTGTATTTCTGCTGTGCTCTGAAAAGAATTAAACTCTTGCTGTGGGAATGAAATTTTCTTGTTTTAATTTCAGAATGACGATTTGTGTGTCTGAGTTTTTTAGGCACTATATCTTATGTACTTTATACTCTTCTTTTTCAGGGTGCTGAAGAGTCTGATATGCCTGTCGCATCAAATGTCAGCCCTGAAAGTAATGAAAAGAATATTATTCCTGTTGAGACTGTGTCACCTTCTTCCAATGTTCAGATTCCCCCTACAACTGTTGCACCTCCAACATCTACAGCTGATGATATATCCACTCTAAATTCACTTCGTGGGGTATGTTTTATAATTATTTTCAAATTATGATTTCTCCTTTTTTTTCTTTTTTCTTCATTCTTTTTTAATATGGCCTTATGGCCAGCTTAAATTGTAGTTTGATTGTTTCTTTTTTCTTCCTTTCAATAATTTCATTTCCAGTTTTTTTCCCTTTCTTTTGGTCCACAAGGATTAGTTCTAATTTGGATGTTGCCTTATCTGAAAAACGATGTTAGAGGAATTGTTTGCTTCTTGTAAAGTGGATCTCCTAATATTTCTGTATCTTAATATTTCATACTAAGACATTAATTCCTGGCTCTTCCTATTTAATATTGTTGCCATTTCAAGACAGTAAAAATCATCAAGAATTTTTAGCTGCCTAACTGACTGGGAATGTTCTCAGATGCGGGTATACTTGAGAACGTATGCACTTGAGCAAATGGTGCAAGCTGCAAGCTCATCTGCTGGACTTAGGACTATCAAGCGGGTTGAGCAAACTCTACAAGATCTTGGGGTTTGTATTTGCTCCTTAACTATAAAGTGGAGATATTATTTTCCATGTCATATTGCGAGTGATATCTGTAACATGTAGACAATGAAATCATCTCCAGCATTAATTTTTTTTTTTTTTTTTAAATTATCATTGGATAGTTTTTCTATGAATGTTGCTTTAGCTTCCTGGCACTTTATTTGTTCCTCTTGCTTGGTATTTTTTTTCCTTGTAACCTTTAATGATATTTTTTTTTTTCAATAAAACTTTCTGTCACAGTTGAATATGGATGAAATTTCATTTTGTTTATCTTTCACTTCTCTTGGATTCCCACTAAATTCTGAAAAGTCATCTTTTCTGTCCACTTGGTTCACGAGGCACATCCATCTTAATTCTCAAACTTATGCTTAACCAGACCCTTAGATTATTGATTTTCAGCATATTTATTGTTTGCATTTAGATGCTTCTTTATTTGCTAAATAATCATTTCACTTCATGAGCAATAAATCCTATTAGCATACTCATTTTCTCGAATTAATTTCTTTAAAATGGTAAACAAATAATGCCTTTTCTGTTCCCAGGTTAATTTAAAACCGAAGGTACCAACAAAATCTGTTTGTGCAGAGCATCTGGAATTGAGAAAAGAAATTTTGACTCTACTAAACCTTCAGAAACAGGTATCCCTTAGCTTCAAGTTGTTTTTAATATTTATTTTTGTTTAATTGTATTTGATTTATATCAATCTTTGAATGTGATGTCTTTGCTCATTGCTAAATCATCTTTCCATGTTTGATGGTTTCTTATTTAAAATAATAAAAAATGTTGTGCAAGTTTTAATTTTCCAGAATTCTGGGCAAACTTTTCAACATTTCTGTAATTTTCACTTTGTGTACTATAATATGCTGACATTCCAAAAAATTAGAGTAAGTGTGCCATTTTCTTGTCTCTTCTGAGTTCATCTTCATTCAGTTTTTACTTGTTTGGCCATAAAGTCCCTGTACTTTGATTAATACTGGCATATTGATAAGTGTTTGCATGTAAACATGTCAACTGTCCACAAATATATTGCAACTTATTGTTGCTGTGATGTTCAGATGCAGTTCTTGTTAATCCTACTGCCAGGTAGTACTAGCTGTTGGGGGTGATATGACATCATCAAGATTCTTTTATTAACTCTTTTTGAGAAAAAAAAAAAAAAAAAACTTTTTTCCCACTAGTTATGATGGTACTGGTCAACCAACTGGTTCCTTCTGGGTTTTGTTGTTAAACTTTGTTACTATATCTCCAGCTCTTGGTTGATGATTCTCATGTTGAATTAAGGGCTAAACTTACTCCAATCCTGTTACAACACGATTAAACTTCCTGGACAAACTAACTTTTCCAGGTTATGGTCTGTCATTCCTATGTCTGGGCTCAACACTACTGAACCTATTGCCTTTCTCCCTCCTAACAAACCTCGTTTTCAACCACATATGCCAAGGGAATTTCAGATATTTGCAGAAAAAGGGACATACAGGAAACATGCATTCAAGACAACTTTGAGAGCTAATTAAAACTACTCCATGGTTCATAGCTTACAATTTTATGAATTCTTAATATTTGAGCAGGCTTTTACACTCTGTTGGGAACCAAGTTCTTCAAGAGAAATTACTCAATTAACAGAAATGAAATTAATGGAATTGAAATTCAGTTCCTTTGTCCTGTTTGAAATTGAGGGAAATGATATAAAGTCAATTCATTTCCATTATTTGGTTTAGTAATGGAAAAGAAACTGATTTTTGTGTGTATTCAACAGAGACATGATAGACATGAACTTCAACAGAGACAATGGAAGTATAGCTATAATCTGTTTCTATTATTAAAGAAAAAGGTCTTAAGGGAATGCTTCGTATGATTTGTAAGAGTGGGACACAGGGTTCTGCACTGAATAGATAGTGTAGATGTTTAACCTCTATGTGTTTGATGATCAGTTGCAATACAAGGAAGCAGAAGGTTCTTCGCATCGTGATGGTTCATATGCTGAAACACCAGGCACACCTAAGGTGAGTGTACTGATTTTTTCCCTTCTAATTATGGAGCTACACATGCTAGTTTGTCATTCAAAGAATGAGTTTATTGCAAATATATATGTCTGCATCTTTTGAATCTAAAATTTTGGTTTGATTTGGTCTATGAAACTATTGACAGCGATCCCACCGCACTGGGGAACAGGATCGGACATTTATTCCTGACTCCATAAGTTTTGGAGGTGATATATTATGTGATAATGGGTGTTTTTGAGTTTTCTTTATATAGCATAGTATTTTTCCTTTTTATAGGTTTTTATTTTTAGATAAAATCAATGAACTTTTCTGCAACTATTTAATAATATGATTGGATTTTAGGTGAAAGAGTTGGCAAAAGGGACCAGAAACGCAAGGTAAGTATCAGTTTTTTTCTGTTTTGTTTACCTTTAATCATTTTTATATGTCTTCCTTGTTTCCCCCTCTTGTCTGAAATGTAATATTGTTTTTATTTGTAATCCTGGTTCTCAAGGCACCTGCTCCACCATCACCGGCTCAGTCTAAAAGACCCAGAAAATTAAAGGCTTCAGATTGATAAATTGAGGTCAAGGTGAAATTAATGTTGCCTGACAAAAACTGCTCATGATTGGCAAATTGTCATTTTTTATTCATCAAAATCATGTGTATTTCTGAAGTTTTAACTCAAAAATGTGGGCTAGAATTTACAGTCTTTAACTTACTCCTTTCTGCTGACGTTTGAGTATTCAATAGATTAAAGCATCTTCTTCCTTTTTCTTTTATCTTTCCTCAGGGGTACCTTTATGTCCAGCCAACACCTGTATGTTGGGCTTGACTTGAAAGCAAGTTTTGAGCTCTGGGAATCAGAATTGAAAGCCAGATCCATGAATTTCCATATCAGCTGTAATCTGATCTATGGGTGCAGGGGGGCATGAAGTCAAAAATAGGAAAAGAAAAATGTCAAATCTTGCCTTCAGTGTGATAAACTAATTTGTTGTACAGAGTCCCTACAAATATGATGACAGTACTGTATCCTCTTAAGATGCCCCAGGCAGGGGAGTTGGATTCTAGGCTTGGAGGAGTTGAAGTAGTTTTTTGTTTGCTAGGTTGGATTTGCAGGCTAATATGAACCAAACTTATGGCATCTCTAATGTAAATACAGTCTGTATGAGAATTGAAGCCACTATTTCCCAGAAAATTTCAAGTTACAAATTTCCGGTACCTCTCAACCATGTTTCAGAATTAAAACTACTTTTGGTTAGCAGGTGTTTTAAAACCTGAGACCATTTCCCTATTGCTATTTGTGCTGCAGTTATTCTTGGAATTCTCTCAAGAGAGGGATTGGTAAGTAATTCTGCCAAGGATTTATTATCTCCAGATAACTAAAAATTAAGTCAAGGAGCTACATCCAGGTTCCCTCCCAACATCCACGTCCAGCATCATCCTCCTTACACTGATCACGTCCTCCCATCGCCCATCCATCGCATACATATCCGAAAGACTCGAGCACCCGGAAACCTTGTGTGGTTGCAGCTTCATAATCTGTGCTCCTACCAGCTCCCCAAGCTTTGCGTTGCCATGCTTCTTGCACCCACCTAACAATGCTCCCCAGATTACAATATCCGGTTTCATGGGCATCGTTCTGATGACATCCACGGCCTTCTCAAGCTTCCCAGCTCGGCCATAGAGATCAACCATGCACCCATAATGCTTAACATTAGCTTCAATCCCGTACAACTCTCTCATACACGAAAAGTATTCGAGTGCTTCATTCACTAGCCCTCCATGACTGCATGCATGCAGGACACCCACAAATGTTGCACTGTTGGGTCCCAAACCAGACGCCTGCATCTCCTTAAACAAGCCAATTGCTGCGCTTCCCCCACCATTCATTGCCAGACCGTTGATCATGCAATTCCATGATGCAACACTTTTCACAGGCATCCTAGAGAATACCTCCATGGCCATTTCGATAGCTCCACATTTTGAGTACATGTCAACCAGACTTGTTCCAAGGGTCACATTGAGTTGTAGCCCCATGGCCTCAACTTGCCCATGAATAATCCTCCCCAGTGCCAAGTCCTGCAGCTTAGCACAAGCACCAAATGCCCCCACCAAGATTGCATTGCTTGCTGAATGTCCCAAACTCCTCATCTTTGCATACAATTGCAATGCATCCGTCAAAAAACCTTGATCAATACAAGCATCAATTACTGCGCCCCATGAGACCTCAGTTCTGTGAGGCATTTCCTCGAATGCTTGTAAAGCCCTACGGATGTCACCACATTTGCCATACAAGCTAACAAGAGAGGTACTAGCATAGACACTGCCCAAAGAGAGGTGTTTGATTAATTGGGCTTGTATTTGTTTGCCCTCTTGGAGAGCCAAGGCTTGGGCACATGAAGTGAGCACAAAACAGAAAGTGTACTCATTGGGATATAGGCCTTGGTGGAGCAGCTTGTGGTAAAAGTGGAGGGAATCAAGTGGATGTGAAGTTTGTGAAAAGGCCTTAATCATAATGTTGTATGAGTATACATCAGGGCTTTGCATTTGCGAAAATACAACGTAAGCCAGGTGAATGTTTGGAGGACTCAAAGAGAATGAACTAGCTATAAGTAATCTGCTAGCCGGAAAAGCATCACGGGACATGCCAGTGGTGATCATTAGGCAATGTATTTGATTGAAATGGGCCATGGTTTGGCATTTTGATAGTAAGGATAAAACAGGGTGGTCTAGATTTAGGGGAGCAATAGCAAGATTTTTGGCATCCTGGATGTTGGGGGGTTTATAGGATTTTTTGAGTCCTCTTCGTAAGGTTGCAGGGGTTTGGATCATCCAAAAATGGCTCCTGCACTTGCCTACTGCATTGGAGCGCATCAGCCTGTCCTGATGTGAAATAGTTTAGAAGGATCAGCCTATCCTGAGCAGCATGGGCTTTTCTATACAGACCATCTGAATAAGCAACTGCAGTAGCCTTAATTAGAACCCAATACATTTTTTGTGGGTTTAGGATGAGTGTAATCATATTGGGATCAAATTTCGAATGCCCACATAATCTATATAAGAAATAATAGGTAACTTTTGGATCAACCCACATAATACGAAATTTGATGGAATCCAGCCATCTAATAATCATACTGATTAATCTAATTACAATTTTAAACTATTTAACCATATTTTACTTATTTTAAATTTGATTTAAATAAATAAATCAATTGAATTATAAACGTATCTGGTTTGAACACTAATCATATAGATTCATGAAATTTAAATCAATTTGGTTATTAAATGAGTTACTAAACATATTATCTGTTTAATAATTATATAGAATATATGAATTTATATTTTTAATATAATTATTATTCATGTTGTGTTTGAAATGACTTATTTAACATCTGTCTAAGCTTTGACACGGCATAAATATGACCACTAACACAAATTGCCATCCTTACTCCATGTTATAATACATCTTTTATATTGATTACGTGATGTCAAAATTTATAATGCTGTTGTGAAAACTAGCTCCATCTAAAAGAGATTTTTTCTTTTGATAAATAGCTCCATCTAAAAGAGAATTATTCATTAAGACATGGAATGTACATCCTTTATTTCTAATAGGGACAAGCAATAACCATATTCCCGACATCAAATTCAAAGAATTTTTTTCTCTTTCTTATGAGTAAAACACCATATAAAGCTTGTAAAGAAAAAGGATAAAAAGAGAAGAAATGATTGAAAGCATTAAGAAGCCAGAGACATGGGACGAAGAACCACCCCTCCTCTTCTTCTCTTCAGACAGTATTCTAGCAAAGCTGCAAGGGAGAAATAACAATCAATATCTAGTAAAAATAGGGGATGATATGAGGATGACAAAAAGGTGAACAATGACTCGTAAACCAATTGTAAGAATTGATTTGATGGTGATTATAGGAAATACTTTTAATCTTTTTAATATTTGAAAATTTTTATCAAAAAAATTGTTTTCAAATGTTAGAAAGGCTAGAATCGGTTTTTGCTCTAAATCACCATTCCTGTTAGCTCATTACCTCATGAGAGCATCTCGGTTGGTAGTCACTGGTTGCAGACCAATCACCGAGCTAGGGAAAGAAACAGGCTTCTCTAGAAGTCTTTGAGCGATATCAATCAGGCTATCAAAGTTTTCTTGACTTGCATCATCCATTGTGAGCTGCTCAGGCTTCAATGTATTGTCCTGGTACAAATTTTCTTTTCCTTAGTAATGTAAAAATTGAGATCAATCTGATAATATTCACTCCTATATCTTTGATCTTTGATCAGTTTTAATGGGAACTTGTTTGGATTGCTCAACTATTTCATGTAAGTGCATTTAATTACCTGGATCCGGAGAAAGTTCTGACTAGAAATCCGGCCTCCAACTCCAAGGACAAATAATGTGTATGCATCTACCATGTCGGCTGATGTCTTGAACAGCACGTTGGCCAATGGTGGTGTTACCCTCTTAAGGTCTATCATCCAAGGAAGTGGACCCGTTAAATGAATGAAGTTCTGGTGTTCTTCTTCTTCAGAGCAAGTGCCAAGGGAGAGAATCAGATAATTATAATCTCGGTTTCCAAATATATGGGCTGCTTCTTGTATTGCAAGCAATGTCTGCACAGAGGGGACAGCTTCATCAAGTATGATGAATGAATCGTGTATACAAATGGCAACAAATCTTGAAAATATGACCCCTTAAAGGCCTGTGTATGAAGAGGATTTACAGGATTGTTTGCTGCGACTCCACCATCCACAAGGTTATACATTCTGCCATCGGCTTTGAAATTATGAGATGGGAAATAAACTGGAGCTGCAGCTGAGCTCATAACTACATCTCTCAATTTTACTGATGAGTCTGTCTTTCTTGCCTGCAACCATAAATGCAACATGCATCATGTCATGTCCCATATCAGGTAAGGAAAAAAATTTTCTAATATTATATATATATATATATGCACAATATCCATATGATTGGAAGACTATAAAGGTTGGAGAACCCGTGTAAAATATGGCTGAAATCCTCAACAATTATTGAGGTGATTGTTTCTCATTATATAGTGTATATACAGTTGGAAGATCCTACAAACTAGGAAAAGATAAATATACATAGTAACGAATAATCTAAGATCAAGGAAAGAATCAATCAGGAGAGGATTCTGCCCTATCAAAGACAGTCATTACAACTCCATGTTTGTCAGCTTGGTCTCATAATCCTTTAAAACATGATGAGAATGTTATGCCTATATGAGGATGGATTTTAAAGCCAACATTATAAGCCTGTAGTCTTATGCTATGGAAACCTATAGGACCCGACTAAGACGTCATGTTTGCATGAGGTGATCATGTAGAAGGCTTTTAAAGCCTGCATTATAGGCCCAGAGTCTTATGCTATGGAAAATACAAATATGAGAAGAATGAATACTAATGCTTGATCATGTAAAAAAATTGATGACCTGGTGAGAAGAGAAGGTGACTAGTTTTAGGTGTTGAATATCATAAGCAGGGACAAGAACATTGGTTAGTGTGTCAGCCAACCGAATTTTCCCAAGCTGTTCATCCACTTTCTCACTAAGACTGGATGGACGATATTTGTATTCCAGCACCTTCTCCACCCCTTGAACAATCAAATGTTTCAACCCATCGAGGAAGCTTTCTGATTTACTGTCAACCACAAGGAAATTAATTTGGATTAAAATATTACGCTCTTCTTGCTTTTTTCTCTCCCATTCACACAGTCTCAGTGTACCTGGTTTGAGCAGGGTCTTCTTTCTTAGCAAATATTTCCGGGCCATGCTCAATGTAGAACTTCTGGATATCTTTTGCTTCGCGAGGACGATTTGTTGTGGATCCATTTGAAGCATTAGGAAGTGGATATGGGGTTGTAAGAAAGGTTGTAACAATTGACCCTGTGCTTGTGCCCGCAATGAGATCAAAGTAATCTGCAATCCTGGCATCAGGGCCATCAAGCCTCTGTTTGCAACAACATATAACAAAAATCACAAAATTGTTTTTTCCCTTGTCAATTCACCTCAACTCTCCAAGATATGCACCATTACTAGTCTTTTTGGTGTGTTACATATAATACGGGATGCGATAAGCGATAAGCGATAAGCGATAAGAGATAAGAGACTGGTGACATATCATATCCTGCCAATCAAATCATGCATGTATATGTATATACCCCTTTTGGCTTTAGCAAGTACACCTTCTGCCAGTACTTTCAGCACTACAATTTTGAAAAAAATAAGAATGTGAAATGACAAAAGGATATGGTAAGAGAAAACCTGAAGTTCGGCCTCAAGGGCGGATAGGATGACTGCAGGGATAATGCCTCGGACCCCTCCTCCATCAATGCTAAGTATGGTGATTACTTTCCTGTTGGTCCTAGGCGACGATCCCTGTGTTGAAGCCATTAGTGGTAATTATGGAATCCTTTTAAGTATGCAAATGGTGGTTCAAAAAGTATGTATGTAGGAGTGAGGAAGGAGGTTGGCTGGTTGTCTCTATATATAGAGCAGCCTGCAGGCTGATTTATTCTTTGGCTTCCAGTTTTATGCCTGTAGCAAGCAAGATATTTTCTTTAACTTTGATTCTAGCTACCTTTTGTATTTCCTAATGCTGTGGAAATGAATCCAAACATGTTTTCCACACTTGAGGGAATCACTTCTCCCCATACAACACCTTGTTGGCATTTTCACCTTAACAAGCAAAGGACAATGAAGAATGATGCTGCATACACCCTGAGGGGGAATCTTCTCCCTCTTCGGTGTACAATGGGTTTTGCATTCCACCGTATATTGTATAATTTTATGAATTGGGTTATGATGTATATAGAGGATCATACTTTGTCTTTAATTGATTTTGTAAATTGGTTATTTGTTAAGTAAAAGATTGGTTGTTTGTCTTTATGATGCCTAGTTTTTTAGGTATTTAGTGTATACTTAATGTGTACTATTTTCATCTTGGCTTTTCTAATACATGCTCTTATTTACCTATAAAAAAAAATTGATGCTGCATACATTTCCCATTTCTGGTTTCCGGCCCTTTTCTGCTTCAATTGAGGGATGAACCTTCTGGCAAGTGGCCCTTGCTTCCTTGTGTAGCAATTGATCATCAAGCACATGGGGGTTAAACATCTGCACTATCTATTCAGTGCAGACACCTCCCCATTTGTTGGAACGTTTTCAAAAACTATCGTAAAAAATACATCAATTTTTTACAACATTAATATTGTTTTCAAGAACAAAAATCTTTTCGCAACATGTAATCTTTTCAACTTGTTTTTTATGTTTCTAAATATTTTTTAAAAGTAAATTTTCATGTAGTACTTTATTTTAAATTATTCCTAGAATTTGTGTCATTATTTTTTAAACAACTGTTGGAAATCAAGTGAAAATCAAATAAAATATGTTTTAAAAAACACCTATGTTTACTTAAAAAAAAAAAAAGATTTTTTTTTTTTAAGTTATTAAACATGTTTTCTTTTTTCTTTTTCTCAACAATAGAAAATCATTTTTGAAAACATTTAATAAGCAAGCCTTAAGTTTCTTTATTGTTTCAAATAATAGCTTGGAGGAAATCTGAAAAGTTAGAGCTAGTTGATTGTTTTAGAAACAATTCTCCAATGTTTTCTAAAACAAAATTCTATTTAAGAACTTAGAATGTTTGTAATTGATTTTCTATGTTTTCAAATATTTTTAAATATATTTTTTATGTACTGTTTTATTTTTGATCATTTTCTATATTTGTATAATTATTTTTTTAAACACCTTTTAGAAAATATGTTAAAACAACTAAAAATAATTAAAATATATTGTCAAAAAATACTATGTTTTATGTTTTTAAAAACAAATGTCTTGATTTCTATCTTTTGATTGTTAAATATGTTTTCCTTTTTTTAAAGAAAAAAACAAAAAACTTTTCTAAAAAATAGTTGTGGGTCTTATTTTTCAAAAATACTTTCCAAATAAAGTCTTAGTTTCTTTATTGGTTTCCATGTTTCAAAATATTTTATTCGATTTAATAAATTTCTTGTGTACGTTTATAGAAAGGAAACTATTTTTCATAACTCAATTAATTGAACACACAATGAGGGGAAAAAAAAGAATAAAATAGGTAAAAAGGGAAGTGAGGAAAAATTAAAAATTTCATCTTTCTTTTCTTCTATTAGCTTTCTAACCAATCAAACAACAAGAACAATGATATTGAAAAGAACCAATATTATTTGGTGGTCAAGATTTTGTAAGGATATACCATTACAAACGAGATATGGAAGTTGATCTTCTTTTGTATGAAGAAAGGAGATACAAAGAAGGTGAATTCAAAGAATCTTGTCTCATTGATACAAAAGCACTCTAAATCAATATTTCCATTAAAGAATCTTGAACCCATTCAAAAAAGAAAAGTAAGAAGTCGAAGACTTGAATTGTCAAACTTCAATGTGGTTTTAAGATAATATACTAAAGAGAATGAGATATGAAAAATATTTATAAGTGCTAGTCAATATAAGACTTGTAGTGTGTACAAATTTTTCATATTTTAGTAGCTTTTTACTATTATTGATAGACCAATGCTTTTTGTATCTATAGAGATTAAGGTAATGATTTTTTTTTATAGATATTTGATATTTTATGTGTAATTGAATTTACTTTAGATCATGGGGACTTTATAAATTCTCCCATTGTAAGAACTCTAGCTAGTGTTGTTTTCACTAATCAAACTGTGACGACCCGCATCCAACCATGTAGATATTGTTCGCTTTGGGCCCAAAGGAGCCCTCACGGCTTTAAAACGCGTCTACTTGGTTAAGAGGAGTCTCTACATATATAGCGCCAGAAACATTCTCACATATCCGATGTGGGACATCACAAACACCCCCCCATGTAGACACAACGTCCTCGTTGTGTCCCATGGGATTACAGGGTCAAACAGACAAACACCCCTTACGGGGCCAAACAAACCCCCACACCGGGGTCGGGGATCGGCTCTGATACCATTTGTAACGACCCGCACCCAACCATGTAGATATTGTCCGCTTTAAGCCCAAATGAGCCCTCACGGCTTTAAAATGCATCTACTTGGTTAAGAGGAGTCTCTACATATATAGCGCCAGGAACATTCTCCCCTATCCGATGTGGGACATCACACAAACCATATGAATACTGTAAAAGGGGATTTTTTTTTAAAAAAATATTGTTTTAAAAAATAAATAAAAAATACAACTTTTTTATCATTTATTTTGTTTTTGGATTAAAGACAAATTCACTTTTTATGTTAACTTTATTTTTTGAAAGGATGAGTTCATTTTTCATATTAAATTAATCTTTTTAAAAACAAGTTCACTTTTCACTTTAATAGCTTTTATACTAAACTTATTCATTTTTTTTATAATGACCTTGTTTTTTGAAAAGATCAATTCACTTTTGAAAGAATTGTAAACCCTTTAAAGCCAAAAGACAACAATATTTTCATGCATTTCAAGGTTGCAAATTATATATATCATAATTGATGATATTTATCCTTAAATTATGTTGTATAAAAATCATCTTGATAATAGAGATTATGAACAATGAGATATGATTTCTAATTTCCTTATAATCTTAAAATATTTTCACAACTTCTAGGTTTGTCATGGACAACATGCTTATTAAAAGTTGTCATGAGTTGTACTACTATATGTTATAAAGTGATAAATCTCATTCACTAGAGTTGAGAGACTCTTAATAAACTTCACAGATGATTATAATGTGAACAGAATTGGACCTCTACAAGACAATTGTCGTACCTCTTATTGTTTGTTCTATCTAATGTTACATAAAATCTTTGGACTTAAGGATGTCACTAAGTTTTGTATAACTTTGATATTATCAATCGTTAATGTCTAATAGAGAACTGTATACGGACATGGTAGGTTTTATAAATGATATATGAAAATTAGTGAATATCTTATAAGGGATCCATTACTCCTATAGTAGGAGAGAATATTCAAGATTGTGTCATTGATAAATTGGATTAAAATACTAGTCAATCAATTTAGAAAGAAATTTTTTTAAGCTTTTATATTCATATAATTTATTATTATACCAATAAAAGGATGAAAATGCATCATAATTTCTACACTTTTCATTGTTGCAAGATAGTCTTCCGATTTGTCCTTCTGTCTCTCTCAAGAATTCTAATTTTCTAACACAAGATTAGAAGGGCATGCATGTGATTTTGTAAAGAGTTTTGCCCTTGTGAAACCAAAGTAAGATAAAAGAATTTTTACCTCTTACTTCTACATTCATACATCCACATGTGAAGATCAAAGGTAATTATTTTTATGGATTTGTTTCAAGTTTTTCTAAAAACTTTTACATTGAAATCCAAAAATGTCGATAATTTTAAAATTATTTTTTATGGTATGGGTTTTTTTTTTTTTTTTTTCAAAATAACATTACTATTGTAGAAAGGCCCCGCGAAAGACCAAATGTTTATGAGTTCATGCTGAACTCTGAAACTGGGCCATGTACTGGCCACATCCCTTTCACACATCAGTTTGTTATTTTGCTTCAATCATCACTGTAGAAAGGCCACAGTCACCCATTCTTATCCATTTCTGTCGTTCAGAATTGATGGGTCTTTTTACATATATCTATATAACTTCACCATCCATTGATGAACTGAATCGACAGAGTCTTCAACCCATCAACATCAGTCCATCAACATCGGTCCGCTTCACATAAATATTTGGATAAATTGAATTTCTTGGAACCTGCTCATCAGCTTCATGAATGATGCTTGTTACTGTTGTTCACTGATTTTTCTTAAGAGAAATGTTAGGTGCAGCTTCTTTTAAAGGACTACACAGTGCGGTTTAGCAATTTTATTTATTTATTTAATTTCCATTCAGTTGCTGATGTTGGTAGATTCCTCCCTTGCCTGGATTGTTACATTATACTGTTAGGTTGCTGCAACTCTTCCTGAATGAGAAGTTCTCTTCCAGGGCTCCAGAGGGAAGCCTAGAGAAAACAGCTTCTTCACTGATGTGAGTTCTGGTTCTGTTTCTCAATCATCTCAACCAGGAATCAGGAGACAAATTCACTTAAAAAATAACTCACTTCAAATGCTGAGAAATTGGCTTAATTTCCTTTTTCTTTTCCAATTTTATAAGCAAGATTGTATTTGATTTCTAACATCTGTATACTGGTTTAAACCAGAGCACTGATGCTATTTAGCTGAAATGTACAAAGCTTGGAGTGGCAGACAACATTGAGGCCTACATATTATTTGCAGTGGCTGAGTTTATATGGTTTTTTCTGGATAGGACCAGGCAGGGGTTTGCCCTAGCCTTCATTGCAGGCCTTGGGTGCCCACTGGCTGAGATTTCCATAATGAAGTAAGGGCATATTCATTACGCTCAATGTGAGAATGGTCACTTGAACACTACATGTGTTGATTGATCTTTCTAATGTGCATATTCAGGTTATTTCACCTCTGGTACTATCTCTAAGCAAACATCAATATCTTTGGGCAGGTGCTTCAGCAATATATGTGAAAACATTGCATTATTCTTCTAAGGAAACTTGATAATTTATGTTGTATGCAGGGGTTAGTCACTTGGACCATCACTTGCTATTTTGTGTTGCCATACATGCAAACAAGAGAGGTACTAGCATAGACACTGCCCAAAGACAGGTGTTTGATGAATTGGGCATGTATTTGTTTGCCCTCTTGGAAAGACGAGGCTTGGGCACATGAAGTGAGCACAAAACAGAAAGTGTACTCATTAGGGTATAGGTCTTGGTGGAGCAGCTTGTGGTAAAAGTGGAGGGAATCAAGTGGATGTGAAGTATGTGAAAAGGCCTTAATCATAATGTTGTATGAGTACACATCAGGGCTTCGTATTTATGAAAATACAACATATGCCAAGTGAATGTTTGGAGGACTCAAAGAGAATGAACTAGCTATAAGTAATCTGCTAGCCAGAAAAGCATCACGGGACGTGCCAGTGATGATCATTAGGCAATTTATTTGGTTGAAATGAGCCATGGTTTGGCATTTTGATAGTAGGAACAAAACAGGGTAGTCTAGATTTAGGGCAGCAATAGCAAGATTTTTGGCATCCTGGACGTTGGGGGATTTATATATAGGATTTTTTGAGTCCTTTTCCTAAGGTTGCAGGGGTTTGGATCATCCAGAAATGGCTTCTGCACTTGCCTATTGCATTGGAGCTGTGCATCATCTTGTCCTGATGTGAAATAGTTTAGAAGGATTAGCCTATCCTGGGCAGCATGGGCTTTTCCATATATACCATCTGAATAAGCAACTGCAATGGCCTTAATTACATCCATTTATTTAGGGTCGTGTGGTCACATTTTAAGGGTGATAAAGTTTGATACAATTCGTTGTAAAACCCAACATGTTTTATATGGATTTAGGTTAAGTGTGATCATATTTGGGTCAAATTTTGATTGACCCACATAATCTATTTAATAAATAAATCACTTTTCAGTTAACTTACATAACACGAATTTGATAAAATCAATCCATTTATTACAAATTTAAACTATGTAACCATATTTTACTCATTTTAAATTTGTTTTAAATAAATAAATGAATTAAATCATAAACATATGTGGTTGAGACATTAGTCATATAGACTTGTATAAAATTTAAATCAACCTAATTATTAAATGAGTTAAATGAGTTATACGATATATTATTTGTTTAATAATTATATAGTATGTAAATTTATATTTTTAATCTAATTATTATTTATGTCATATTTGAAATGGCTTATTTGGTATATGTCTAAGTTTTGACAAGACATTAATACAACTATCAACACAAATTGCCACCCATATCCCATGTCATAATACTTCTTTTATACCGAATACATGATGTCAAGATTTATAGTGCTGTTGTGAAGAATACCTCCATCCGAAAGACAATTATTCATTAAGATGTGGAATGTACATCCATTATTTCTTATGGTCGGGAACTAGCAATAACCATATCCCCAAACGTCAAATTCTAAGTGTTTTTTTTTTCTTTCTTTTACCGGTAAAACACAATATAAAGCTTGTAAAGAAAAAGGAGAAAAAAAGAAGAAATGGTTTAATACATTAAGAAGTCAAAGACATAGGATGGAGACGTACCCCTCTTCTTTTCATCCATAGGACTCCACCAAAGCTGGAGGGAGAAATCACAACAAATATCTAGTTAAAATGGTTGATAATGTGAGGATGGTAGCAAAGTGAATAATGACTCATAAATATCCATTGATATCAAATTGTAAGAATTTGTTTAATAATGATTTTAGGAAACATTTCTAACAATTAAAAAAAAATTATTCAAAGAAATATTTTTAAATATTAAAAAAAGTTAGAAACGTTTTTTAAAATCATTACTATACAAGCTTTAAATCACCTTTCTTATTAGCTCATTACCTCATGAGAGCATCTTGGTTGGTATTCATTGGCTGCAGACCAATTACCGAGCTAGGGAGTGAAACAAGCTTCTCTAGGAGTCTGAGCAGTATTAATCTTGATATTGAAGTTTTCCTTACTTGCATCATACATTTTGAGCTGCTCAGGCTTCAATGTATTGTCTTTGTTCAAATTTTCTTTTCCTTAGTAATGTAAAAATTGAGATCAATCTGATAGAATTCTCTCCTATATCTTGATCTTTCAGTTTTGATGGGAACTTGTTTGGATTGCTTAGTATTTTATGTAAGTGCATTTAATTACCTAGATTCCGAGAAATTTCTAACTAGAAATCCAGCCTCCAACTCCAAGGACAAATAATGTGTATGCATCTAGCATGTCAGCTGATGTCTTAAGCCGCGCGTTGGCTAAAGGTGATGTTCTTCTTTTCAGGTCTATTATCCAAGGAAGTTGACCCTTTAAATTAATGAAGTTGTGATGTTCTTCTTCTTCAGAGCAAGTACCAAGGGAGACAACCAGACAGTTATTATAATCTCGGTTTCCAAATATGTGGGCTGCTTCTTGTATTGCAAGCAATGTCTGCGCAGAAGGGATAGCTTCATCAAGCATAATGAATGAATTGTGCATACAAATGGCAACAAATCTTTAAAATATGATCCCATAAAGGCCTGTGCATGAAAATGATTTACAGGATTGTAGGCTGCAAGTCCACCATCCACAAGGTTGTACAGTCTGCCATCGATCAGCTTTGAAATCATGGGATGGGAAATAAACTGGAGCTGCAGCTGAGCTCATAACTACATCTCTCAATTTTATTGATGAGTTTGCCTTTCTTACCTGCAACCATAAATGCAATTACCTGCATCATATGTGATATCCTCCCACAATGGAAAGGAAGAAAGTTCTTAACGCTATATCTATATATGAGCTCCTCTTAATCATCTTGATGTGTTTTGAAGCTGTGAGACCCTTTGGCCTAGAAAGAACAATATCCACATGATTGGGAAAAAGAGTTATTACAAATGATATTAAAGTTGATCACCAACCTTGTATTTGTTTATTTGACCTCGCAATCCTTTAAAACATAACTAGGACATTATGTTTGCACGATGGTGGATTTTAAAACCAACATTATAGGCTCGAAGTCTTATGCTATGGAAAATACAAATATGAGAAAAATGAATACTAATGTTTGATCATGTAAAAAATTGATGACCTGGTGAGAAGAGAAGGCGACTAGTTTAAGGTGTTGAATATCAAAAGCAGGGACAAGAACATTAGTTAGTGTGTCAACCAACCGAATTTCCCCCAGCTGTTCATCCACTTTCTCACTAAGACGGGAAGGACCATATCTGTAGTTTAGGAGAAAGTTCAACACCATCTCCGCCCCAGAAACAATCAATTCTATCAACCAAGTGAGCAAGCTATCTGATTTGCTGTTAGCCACAATGAAATTAATTTGGATTAAGATCTTACGTTCTTCTTGCTTTTTCTCTCCCTTTCACACAGTTCCAGTGTACCTTGTTTCAACAGGGTCTTCTTTCTTAGCAAATATTTCCATTGTGTGTGTACGCAATGGAAAAGAAACCGATTTTTGTGTGTGTATACGCACACACACCCCATTGTAGAACTTCTTAAATCATAAGAAAAAAATTTATTATTTTAAATACAATGTATGAATTTATTATTATCCCAGATTTATAAATAATGGATGACTGATTCACCACAAAAGGTTCAAATCCTGCAAAATCAAATAAACCTATACTACTTGAAGAATAATTTGACTTATAAAAAAATTAAAAAGATATAATACATTTCCATGGAACTATCTTCCTTTCTTATCTAAATAAGAATCTAGTTAAATATTTAAAAATTAACAAATCACATATACATCTAGGTTTAGAGGTTTATATGAGAGAAAATATTCTAAACCTGAAAAGAAAAAAGATCATCAAGCTCATTTGATTATATGGAGATTTCAAATATGTAAAAAATCTAAAAATCTTAATCCAAGTGACCAATTATGATAAAGGTGGACCAAGAGAAGAACAATGGTAATAATGATGGAATAAGAAAGGGAAGAAACACATAACAAGTTGCAAAGAACAGAGAATAGTAAGGATGATTTCAAAAAACCAGAAATTGTATCTTATCTTCTATTTTAATGAATTTTAAATCAGATTCAGCCTTTTCTATAAGGAATTCAGCACTTTCATAAGATGCTACCACGTGTTTGAAATCCTTTTCCATTTACAAATCCTATCCATTTCAAAGGCACACCTAAGGTGAGTGTACTGATTTTTTCCCTTCTAATTATGGAGCTACACATGCTAGTTTGTCATTCAAAGAATGAGTTTATCGCAAATATATATGTCTGCATCTTTTGAATCTAAAATTTTGGTTTGATTTGGTCTATGAAACTATTGACAGCGATCCCACCGCACTGGGGAACAGGATCGGACGTTTATTCCTGACTCCATAAGTTTCGGAGGTAATATATCATGTGATAATGGGTGTTTTTGAGTTTTCTTTATATAGCATAGTATTTTTCCTTTTTATAGTTTTTTATTTTTAGATAAAATCAATGAACTTTTCTGCAACTATTTAATAATATGATTGGATTTTAGGTGAAAGAGTTGGCAAAAGGGACCAGAAACGCAAGGTAAGTATCAGTTTTTTTCTGTTTTGTTTACCTTCAATCATTTTTATACGTCTTCCTTGTTTCCCCCTCTTGTCTGAAATGTAATATTGTTTTTATTTGTAATCCTGGTTCTCAAGGCACCTGCTCCACCATCACCGGCTCAGTCTAAAAGACCCAGAAAATTAAAGGCTTCAGATTGATAAATTGAGGTCAAGGTGAAATTAATGTTGCCTGACAAAAACTGCTCATGATTGGCAAATTGTCATTTTTTATTCATCAAAATCATGTGTATTTCTGAAGTTTTAACTCAAAAATGTGGGCTAGAATTTACAGTCTTTAACTTACTCCTTTCTGCTGACGTCTGAGTATTCGATAGATTAAAGCATCTTCTTCCTTTTTCTTTTATCTTTCCTCAGGGGTACCTTTATGTCCAGCCAACACCTGTATGTTGAGCTTGACTTGAAAGCAAGTTTTGAGCTCTGGGAATCAGAATTGAAAGCCAGATCCATGAATTTCCATATCAGCTGTAATCTGATCTATGGGTCCACGGGGGCATGAAGTCAAAAATAGGAAAAGAAAAATGTCAAATCTTGCCTTCAGTGTGATAAACTAATTTGTTGTACAGAGTCCCTACAAATATGATGACAGTACTGTATCCTCTTAAGATGCCCCAGGCAGGGGAGTTGGATTCTAGGCTTGGAGGAGTTGAAGTAGTTTTTTGTTTGCTAGGTTGGATTTGCAGGCTAATATGAACCGAACTTATGGCATCTCTGATGTAAATACAGTCTATGAGAATTGAAGCCACTATTTCCCAGAAAATTTCAAGTTACAAATTTCCGGTACCTCTCAACCATGTTTCAGAATTAAAACTACTTTTGGTTAGCAGGTGTTTTAAAACCTGAGACCATTTCCCTATTGCTATTTGTGCTGCAGTTATTCTTGGAATTCTCTTAAGAGAGGGATTGGTAAGTAATTCTGCCAAGGATTTATTATCTCCAAATAACTAAAAATTAAGTCAAGGTGCTACATCCAGGTTCCCTCCCAACATCCATGTCCAGCATCATCCTCCTTACACTGATCACATCCTCCCATCGCCCATCCATCGCATACATATCCGAAAGACTCGAGCACCCAGAAACCTTGTGTGGTTGCAGCTTCATAATCTGTGCTCCTACCAGCTCCCCAAGCTTTGCGTTGCCATGCTTCTTGCACCCAACTAACAATGCTCCCCAGATTACAATATCCAGTTTCATGAGCATCGTTCTGATGACATCCATGGCCTTCTCAAGCTTCCCAGCTCGGCCATAGAGATCAACCATGCACCCATAATGCTTAACATTAGTTTCAATCCCGTACAACTCTCTCATACACGAAAAGTATTCGAGTGCTTCATTCACTAGCCCTCCATGACTGCATGCATGCAGGACACCCACAAAGGTTGCACTGTTGGGTCCCAAACCAGACGCCTGCATCTCCTTAAACAAGCCAATTGCTGCGCTTCCCCCACCATTCATTGCCAGACCTTTGATCATGCAATTCCATGATGCAACACTTTTCACAGGCATCCTAGAGAATACCTCCATGGCCGTTTCGATAGCTCCACATTTTGAGTACATGTCAACCAGACTTGTTCCAAGGGTCACATTGAGTTGTAGCCCCATGGCCTCAACTTGCCCATGAATAATCCTCCCCAGTGCCAAGTCCTGCAGCTTAGCACAAGCACCAAATGCCCCCACCAAGATTGCATTGCTTGCTGAATGTCCCAAACTCCTCATCTTTGCATACAATTGCAATGCATCCGTCAAAAAACCTTGATCAATATAAGCATCAATTACTGCGCCCCATGAGACCTCAGTTCTGTGAGACATTTCCACGAATGCTTGTAAAGCCCTACCCTACGGATGTCACCACATTTGCCATACAAGCGAACAAGAGAGGTACTAGCATAGACACTGCCCAAAGAGAGGTGTTTGATTAATTGGGCTTGTATTTGTTTGCCCTCTTGGAGAGCCAAGGCTTGGGCACATGAAGTGAGCACAAAACAGAAAGTGTACTCATTGGGGTATAGGCCTTGGTGGAGCAGCTTGTGGTAAAAGTGGAGGGAATCAAGTGGATGTGAAGTTTGTGAAAAGGCCTTAATCATAATGTTGTATGAGTATACATCAGGGCTTTGCATTTGCGAAAATACAACATAAGCCAGGTGAATGTTTGGAGGACTCAAAGAGAATGAACTAGCTATAAGTAATCTGCTAGCCGGAAAAGCATCACGGGACATGCCAGTGGTGATCATTAGGCAATGTATTTGATTGAAATGGGCCATGGTTTGGCATTTTGATAGTAAGGATAAAACAGGGTGGTCTAGATTTAGGGGAGCAATAGCAAGATTTTTGGCATCCTGGATGTTGGGGGGTTTATAGGATTTTTTGAGTCCTCTTCGTAAGGTTGCAGGGGTTTGGATCATCCAAAAATGGCTCCTGCACTTGCCTACTGCATTGGAGCTGCGCATCATCCTGTCCTGATGTGAAATAGTTTAGAAGGATCAGCCTATCCTGAGCAGCATGGGCTTTTACCATCTGAATAAGCAACTGCAGCAGCCTTAATTAGAACCCAATGCATTTTTTGTGGGTTTAGGATGAGTGTAATCATATTGGGATCAAATTTCGAATGCCCGCATAATCTATATAAGAAATAATAGGTAACTTTTGGATCAACCCACATAATACGAAATTTGATGGAATTAGTCCCTCTAATAATCATATTGATTAATCTAATTACAATTTTAAACTATTTAACCATATTTTACTCATTTTAAATTTGATTTAAATAAATAAATCAATTAAATTATAAACATATCTTATTTGAACACTAATCATATAGATTCATGAAATTTAAATTAATTTGGTTATTAAATGAGTTACTAAACATGTTATCTGTTTAATAATTATATAGAATATATGAGTTTATATTTTTAATATAATTATTATTTGTGTTGTGCTTGAAATGACTTATTTAACATCTGTCTAAGCTTTGACACGACATAAATATGACCACTAACACAAATTGTCATCCTTACTCCATGTTATAATACATCTTTTATACTAAATACATGACGTCAAGATTTATGGTGCTGTTGCGAAAACTAGCTCCATCTAAAAGAGATTTTTTTCTTTTGATAAATAGGTCCATCTAAAAGAGAATTATTCATTAAGACATGGAATGTACATCCTTTATTTCTAATAGGGACAAACAATAACCATATTCCTAGACATCAAATTCAAAGAATTTTTCTCTTTTTTTTTTTTTATTGGTAAAACACCATATAAAGCTTGTAAAGAAAAAGGAGAAAAAGAGAAGAAATAATTGAACACATTAAGAAGCCAGAGACGTGGGATGAAGAACCACCCCTCCTCTTCTTTTCTTCAGACAGTAATCTAGCAAAGCTGCAAGGGAGAAATAACAATCAATATCTAGTAAAAATGGGGGATGATATGAGGATGGCAGCAAGGTGAACAATGACTTGTAAACCAATTATAAGAATCGATTTGATGGTGATTATAGGAAATACTTCTAACCTTTCTAACGTTTGAAAATTTTTATCAAAAGAATTGTTTTCAAATGTTAGAAAAGCTAGAAACACTTTTTGCTCTAAATCACCATTCCTGTTAGCTCATTACCTCATGAGAGCTTTTCGGTTGGTAGTCATTGGTTGCAGACCAATCACCAAGCTAGGGAAAGAAACAGGCTTCTCTAGAAGTCTTTGAGCGATATCAATCAGGCTTTCGAAGTTTTTTTTACTTGCATCATCCATTGTGAGCTGCTCAGGCTTCAATGTATTGTCCTGGTTCAAATTTTCTTTTCCTTAGTAATGTAAAAATTGAGATCAATCTGATAATATTCACTCCTATATCTTTGATCTTTGATCGGTTTTAATGGGAACTTGTTCGGATTGCTCAACTATTTCATGTAAGTGCATTTAATTACCTGGATCCGGAGAAAGTTCTGACTAGAAATCCGGCCTCCAACTCCAAGGACAAATAATGTGTATGCATCTACCATGTCAGCTGATGTCTTGAACAGCACGTTGGCCAATGGTGGTGTTCCTCTCTTAAGGTCTATCATCCAAGGAAGTGGACCCGTTAAATCAATGAAGTTCTGGTGTTCTTCTTCAGAGCAAGTGCCAAGGGAGAGAATCAGATAATTCGAATCTCGGTTTCCAAATATATGGTCTGCTTCTTGTATTGCAAGCAATGTCTGCACAGAGGGGACAGCTTCATCAAGTATGATGAATGAATCGTGTATACAAATGGCAACAAATCTTGAAAATATGATCCCTTAAAGGCCTGTGTATGAAGAGGATTTACAGGATTTTTGGCTGCGACTCCACCATCCACAAGGTTGTACATTCTGCCATCGGCTTCGAAATTATGAGATGGGAAAAAAACTGGAGCTGCAGCTGAGCTCATAACTACATCTCTCAATTTTACTGATGAGTCTGCCTTTCTTGCCTGCAACCATAAATGCAACATGCATCATATGTCATGTCCCATATCAGATAAGGAAAAAAAAATTATAATATTATATATATTGGAGCTCCTTTCAATTATATAAATGTGTTTAAAGCCATAAGACCCCTTGTTCTAAAAGACACAATATCTATATGATTGGAAGACAGTTATTACAAATGATATCAAAGTCGATCTCTAACCCCATGTTTGTCAACTTGGTCTCGCAATCCTATGAAACATGATGAGAATGTTATGCCTATACGAGGATGGATTTTAAAGCCAACATTATAAGCCTGTAGTCTTATGCTATGGAAACCTATAGGACACAACTAAGACCTCATGTTTGCATGAGGTGATCATGTAGAAGGCTTTTAAAGCCTGCATTATAGGCCCAGAGTCTTATGCTATGGAAAATACAAATATGAGAAGAATGAATACTAATGCTTGATCATGTAAAAAAATTGATGACCTGGTGAGAAGAGAAGGTGACTAGTTTTAGGTGTTGAATATCATAAGCAGGGACAAGAACATTGGTTAGTGTGTCAGCCAACCGAATTTTCCCAAGCTGTTCATCCACTTTCTCACTAAGACGGGATGGACGATATTTGTATTCCAGCACCTTCTCCACCCCTTGAACAATCAAATGTTTCAACCCATCGAGGAAGCTTTCTGATTTACTGTCAACCACAAGGAAATTAATTTGGATTAAAATATTACGCTCTTCTTGCTTTTTTCTCTCCCATTCACAGTCTCAGTGTACCTGGTTTGAACAGGGTCTTCTTCCTTAGCAAATATTTCCGGGCCATGCTCAATGTAGAAGTTCTGGATATCTTTTGCTTCGCGAGGAGGATTTGTTGTGGATCCATTTGAAGCACTAGGAAGTGGATATGGGGTTGTAAGAAAGGCTGTAACAATTGACCCTGTGCTTGTGCCCGCAATGAGATCAAAGTAATCTGCAATCCTGGCATCAGGGCCATCAAGTCTCTGTTTGCAATAGCATATAACAAAAATCACAAAATTGTTTTTTCCCTTGTCAATTCACCTCAACTCTCCAAGATATGCACCATTACCAGTCTTTTTGGTGTGTTACATATAATACGGGATGCGATAAGAGATAAGAGATAAGAGACCGGTGACATATCATATCCTGCCAATCAAAACATGCATGTATATGTATATACCCCTTTTGGCTTTAGCAAGTACGCCTTCTGCCAGTACCTGATGGTAATTTTCAGCACTACAATTTTGAAAAAAAATAAGAATGTGAAATGACAAAAGGATATGGTAAGAGAAACCTGAAGTTCGGCCTCAAGGGCGGATAGGATGACTGCAGGGATAATGCCTCGGAACCCTCCTCCATCAATGCTAAGTATGGTGATTACTTTCCTGTTGGTCGTAGCCGACGATCCCTGTGTTGAAGCCATTAGTGATAATTATGGAATCCTTTTAAGTATGCAAATGGTGGTTCAAAGAGTATGTATGCAGGAGTGAGGAAGGAGGTTGGCTGGTTGTCTCTATATATAGAGCAGCCTGCAGGTTGATTTATTCTTTGGCATCCAGTTTTATACCTGTAGCAAGCAAGAGATTTTCTTTGACTTTGATTCTAGCTACCTTTTGTATTTCCTAATGCTGTGGAAATGAATCCAAACGTCTTTTCCACACTTGAGGGAATCACTTCTCTCCAATTTGAGGAATGGGAGTATTGAGTACAACACCAATTTTGGCATTTTCACCTAAACAAGCAAAGGACAATGAAGAATGATGCTGATGCTGTATTTCCCACTTCTGGTTTCCCTTTTCTGCCTTCACTTGAGGGATGAACCTTCTGGCAAGTGGCACCTGCTCCCTTGCGTGGGGGTTAAACATCTCCACTATCTATTCAGTGCAGACACCTCCCCCATCTGTTGGAACGTTTTCGAAAACTATCACAAAAAGTACATCAATTTTTCACAACTATATGTTGTTTTCCATAACAAAAATGTTTTGGCAACTTGTAATGTTTTCAATTTGTTTTCTATGTTTCCAAATATTTTTTAAAAATAAATTTTCAGAGAGTACTTTATAAATTATTTATGGTATTCGTGTCATTATTTTGTAAGCAGCTATTGGAAATCAAGTGAAAAACAATTAAAATATGTTTTAAAAAACCCATGTTTCCCCTTTTTTTTTTAAAATTTGTTTTTTGTTTTTTAGTTACCAAACATGTTTTCCTTTTGTTTTTTCTCAACAAGATTTATTTATTGTTTTTTTGAAAACATTTAGTAAACAAATCTTTAAGTTTCTTTATTATTTCGAATAATAGCTTGAAGGATGTCTGAAAAGTTAGAGTTGGTTGACGGTATTAAAAACAATTCTCTAATGCTTTCAAAAACAAAATTTTATTTAAGAACTTAGAATGTCTTTAATTGATTTTCTGTGTTTTCAAATATTTTTTAAGCATGATTTTAATGTAATGTTTTATTTTCAATCATTCTCTATATTTATATAATTATTTTTTAAACACCCTTAAGAAAATAATTAAAATATATTGCCCAAAAACACTATGTTTTATGTTTTTAAGAACAAACATATTGTTTTTTTATCCTTTGATTGTCAAACATATTTTTCTACTTTTTTATTTTTTAAAACAAAAAGCTTTTCAAAACAATAATTGAGGGTCTTATTTTCCAAAATCATTTTTCAAAAATACTTTCTAAATAAAGTCTTAGTTTAATTTTTATTGGTTTCTATGTTTCATGAATAAATTTTTTGTACGTGTTTATAGAAACTATTTTTCATAACTTAATTAACAGTGTTAGGAATTTGAGGCTAATCCAAACTATGGTAATCACCCTAGAGGGGAGGGTAAATAGGGTGATGGTCTCTTTGTCACAAATTTAAACTATGCAAAAATAAGAGACAATTATATGCAAATATATAATAAACAAAATAAACACAATTGCATATAATTTAAAAGAGTTAGGGAAGAGAGGGTGCAAACACGAGAGTTTATAGTGGTTCGGCACTTCCTTGCCTACGTCCACTCTCCTCAACCTCCTAACCGAGTGAGGGTTCCAGTATCTTGAAGTTTCAACTAAGTTTCCAATCTCTTTACAATTGGATTATGGTTCCAATTCACCCTCTTGGACTTTTGGCTCCAAACACCCTTTACACTTTTTCAAGAGATATCCATCTCTTGAACAACCTCTCAAGTGATACCCCTCACTTGAGAAAATTCCTCACAAAGATATACAAATAATGATCTCTCAAAATCCTAGTAATAGAACTTTAGGTTCAAAGATACAAGAAAAACTAGGATTGAATGGTGCACTAAAGATATGCAAGTTTTGAAATAATGGTGCACTCAAATATACTCTTCCAAGGCTCAAATATAATCAAGAAAGATTTAGGAAGGTTTAGCTTGTGAAACAATGAAGTTTGGAGCCTTTTTATAGAAGAAAAAAGTCATACTAGCCATTGGAGGTTCGACCGGTCGAGCTAGGGGTCAACCGATTGACTAGCCGTTAGGAAAAGTGACCGTTGGGTCTCAACCGGATCTCAATCGGACCTCAACCAGTCCTCAACCGGTCCTCGACCGGACGAGCACAACCGGTCGACCGGTTGAACCGGTTGAGCCATTTTTTTTGGCTCAACACTCAACCTTTTTCAACTTAAAACCTTTTAACACAAATTTGAAAATCATTTAACACAAAGTTTTAGTTGAAAACATGAAATTATTCAATTATTAAGATATTTAAAACAATATTACTCTTGGATGATTTTTATGCATAAATAAATAATAAAATGCATGAAAGTCCTAGTGTACCAACAACCTTACAAAGAGATCTTAAGAAGCTTTGGTTTTGAAAAACTCTTCTCTTTGAGGTGGTCTTCTTCTTCATGATTTCTCCTTCGTTTGATTTGTCTTTGGATTGCCATTTTGAAAGTCGTCTTGCCTAATCACACTTAAAATTATTAGTTCTAAATCTTGTTTTGTTATCATCAAAATCTTGTTTTGTTATCATCAAAATCAAGATTAACCAAACATTGGTTTCACAAACAGGACACACAAAGAGGGAAAAAAGAATAGGAAGGTAACAAGGGAAGAGGGGAAAAATTAAAATTTTCATCTTCATTTTAATAATCACATGGATTAACCTAATTATAATTTTAAAATATTTAATCATATTTTACTTATTTTAAATAAATAAACCAATTAAATCATAAACATATATGTTGGAACATTAACCATACAAACATTATAAAACTTAAGTCAACTTGATTATTAGATTAGTTAAATGAGCTATATGACATACTACCTATTTAATAATTATGAAGTATATGAGTTTATATTTTTAATATAATTATTATCTATACAGTGTTTGAAATGACTTATTTGGCATATATATAATCTTTGACACAACATAAATACAACCATTGTCACGAATTGCCACCCTTACCCCCCATGTTATAATACATATTTTATATTGAATAAATGATGTCAAGATTTACGGTACTACCATGAAGAATAACTCCATTCGAAAGAGAATTATTCATTAAGACATAGAATTCACATCCATTATTTCTCATAGGACCAACAATAACCATATTCCCATACATCAAATTCAAAGTGTTTTTTTCTCTTCTTATTGGTAAAACAAAATATAAAGCTCGTAAAGAAAAAAGAGAAAAAGAAAATAAATGGTTGAATACATTAAGAAGCCAAAGACATAGGACGAAGAACTACCCTCCTCTTCTTTTCATTGGAGAGTATTGTAGCAAAGTTGCAAGAGAGAAATCACAACCAATATATAGTAAAAATGGGTGATGATATGAGGATGCAACAAAGTGAACCATGACTCGTAAACCAATTGTAAGAATCAATTTGATGGTGAGTATAAGAAAGAAATAATTGATTAAAAGGGGTGACATAATCCCATATTTGTAAATTTATCCCATCTTATACTTTTATTTGAAGAATAACTTATTTTTGACATAAATGTTTATTACAAGAAAACAATATGGATATTTTTGTTAAAATAAGGTCAAAAAATGATGAAGGGTTAAATTTTGAAAATTGAGTTTTCAATTACTTTTTAATCAAATAACCCTACAGGAAACACTGCTAACATTTCTGACTCTTGAAATTTTTTATCAAGAGAATTGTTTTCAAATGTTAAAAAGGCTACAAATGCTTTTTGCAATAAATCACCTTTCCTGTTAGCTCATTATCTCATGAGAACATCCCGGTTGGTAGTCATTGGTAATTGTTGACCAATCACCAAGCTAGGGAATGAAACAGGCTTCTCTAGAAGTCTTTGAGCGATATCAATCAGGGTATCAAAGTTATCTTTATTGCGTCATCCATTTTGAGCTGCTCAGGCTTCAATGTATTGTCCTGGGTCAAATTTTCTTTTCCTTAGTAATGTAAAAATTGAGATCAATCTGATCCAATTCACTCCTATATCTTGATCTCTGATCAGTTTTAATGGGAGCTTGTTTGGATTGCTAAGCTATTTCATATAAGTGCATTTAATTACCTGGATCCGGAGAAAGTTCTGACTAGAAATCCGGCCTCCAACTCCAAGGACAAATAATGTGTATGCATCTACCCTGTCAGCTGATGTCTTAAACAGCACGATGGCCAAAGGTGGTGTTCCTCTCTTCAGGTCTATTATCCAAGGAAGTGGACCCTTTAAATCAATGAAGTTGTGATGTTCTTCTTCAGAGCAAGCACCAAGGGAGACAATCAGATAGTTATTATAATCTCGGTTTCCAAATATGTGGGCTGCTTCTTTTATTGCAAGCAATGTCTGCGCAGTAAGGGATAGCTTCACAAAGAATGATGAATGAATTGTGTATACATATGGCAACAAATCTTTAAAAGATGGTCCCATAAAGGCCTGTGTATGAAGAACATTTACAAGATTGTTGGCTGCAAGTTCACCATCCACAAGGTTGTGTAGTCTGCCATCAGCTTTGAAATTACGCGATGGGAAATAAACTGGAGCTGCAGCTGAGCTCATAACTACATCTCTCAATTGTTAGGAAAATTTGGATACAATGGAGAAAAGAAACACTCTCAAACACTCACTTTGATACAATAAAACTCTCAAAGTTACAAAATAAGAACAAGAAGAAGAATAACACAAGAAAGACTCAAACAAGTTCTTGGAACTTTGTCCAAAGACTCTATTTCCTCCCACTTCTAGAAATCTTTAGGGAACTAATGGAAATAGTTTTGGGATTGATCAAGCCTTTTTACTTTTCTGCATAAGATTTCAAAAAGAAGAAAAGTCATATAAAGCACTCTTAGGGTTGAAAAAAGGTTACAAGGATGAGAAAAACCCATTGTCTTCCTCAATCTCTTCATCTTTGTAACATTCAAAAAATTAAATCATATGTTTAATTCACACATTAAACATGATTTAATCTCAAATGTGTAATTCTCTTACACTTAACCTCTTAAGTTTTATAAAGTTACAAAGATGAGAAAACTCATTGTCTTCCTTAACCTTTCAAGTTTTGTAACATTTCAAAACTTAATCGTGTGTTTAATTTACACATTAAAAGTGTAACCCTTCTTACACTTTATTTTCAAAAGTTATTTTTCAAAAGTGTAACTCTTCTTACACTTTATTTTTAACCAACAATATATATATATATATATATATATATATATATATATATATATATATATATATATATTTATTTATTTATTTATATAAATATAACAATCCCCCACTTGGTTAAAAATAAACATCAACCCTTATAACCTCAACAGTGAAAATGCATAAAATAAAATATCTTTCGATTTGAATTTTACCTTAGAGTAATTGTCACAAAGCTCCATTGAAATCCCAGGTTTCTTGTAGCATTGAACCAGTTATTCCTTGTAACGAAACCGGTAACAACACACACACTTCCACTAACCACACGAGTGCCCATTATTTTCTTGCTTAACACTTTTATGGCCATGTGCTCAATCCATTCATGAACTTTCTTGAAAGAAACTCCAACTCTCATGAGAGACGGCACCACCCCTAAGTTCACATAGGTGAAATTCTTCCAGCATCCTTGTTACCTTTAAGATGCTTGTCACATATAGACTGAATTTCATTAAAAGCTTTAAGCTTAACCCTCCAACGGTAACAACCAACATTAATCATCATAGATGGAACTCACATGTTCTAATGCTGCCACAACCCACTTATCAATGACTTGTTTTTACCTATTGAACTTAAGACTAGTCATTTCTTAGTATTAAGTTAGGTTACCATCATTGGTGAATTTTATTTAAGGAGTTTTAGTCTCATCCCTCTAGATGTTATCCTTACTAAATCTCTTGTAAGAGGTTTAGTAAAAGGATCCACCAAGTTTCCACTTGACCTCACAAATGAGATTGAGATGATTCCATTTTGAATTAATTGTCTTACATACTCATGTCTAATGTTTATATGTCTAGACTTCCCATTGTACACTCCACTGTACGCACGAGCTAGAGTGGCTTGACTGTCACAATGTATCGACACTGTTGACACATTATTTGCAGTAAAAGGGATGTCCATCATGAGATCCCTAAGCCACTCAGCTTCTTTTCCAGTTGCAACTAGAGCTATAAACTCTGCCTCCATGGTTGAGTGTGATATACAAGTCTGTTTCTTGGATCCCCAAGAGACAGCCCACCACCAAGTGTAAACACCCAACCTGTGGTAGATAAATTATCTCACACACTCGATATCCAGCTTGCATCTGAATATCCTTCAAGTATAGCAGGAAACTTTGAATATTGGAGGCTTAGTTCTTTGGTATTCTTTAGGTAACCAAGAACTCTACCAATAGCTTTCCAATGTTCCACGCTTAGATTGCTAATAAACCTACTTAGTTTACTAACTGCAAATGAAATGTCAGCCCTAGTACACTGAGCAGCATACATAAGACTTCCAATTGCACTTGCATACTCAAGTTGAGCCACCGATCTACCATCATTCTTTTCAAGTTTTATACTTGAATCAAATGGAGTGTTAGCATCTTTAATCTTGAGATGACTAAATTTGCTAACTACTTTCTCAATATAGTGGGTTTGGTTCAAAGCATAACCCCCACTATTTCTTTTCACTTTGATACCCAATATAGTATCAACTTCTCCAAGATCTTTCATCTTGAAGGTTGAGGATAGAAACCTTTTCGTTTCTATTATTCCTTTCATGTCATCACTCAAGATTAACATGTCATCCACATATAGACACACTATGACCACATAGTCATCACAAGTCTTAGAATGTAAGCACTTGTCCACATTGTTGTGTCTAAATCCATCCGAAAGAATAGCATGATCAAATTTTTCGTGCCATTGTTTGGGAGCTTGTTTTAAACCATATAATGATTCATTCCCCAGTAGAACAAAACCTTCCGGTTGTTCCATGTAGACCTCCTCATTGAGATCCCCATTCAAGAATGTCGTTTTGACATCCATTTGATGAACAAATAGATTATGAATTGATGCCAAAGCAAACAATATCCTAATCGATGTTGTTCTAGCCACCGGCGCATAGGTATCAAAATAATCAATACATTCTCTTTGTTTAAACCCCTTAGCTACTAATCTAGCCTTAAAGGTTTGAATCATGCCATCGGTGTGATATTTCTTTCGAAATACCCACTTGCACCCTATTGGTTTAGATCCTAGTGGAAGGTCTACCAATTCCCATGTTTGGTTGGACATAATTGAATCCATTTCATCATTGATAGCCTCTTTCCAAAAAGCAACATCTCTAGAAGTCATAGCTTCTTTGTATGTTTTGGGATCCTCCTCTATTTGAAGTGCTATAGGAATTTTTATTATAATATCTTCTCTATTTCCTTCTATTAAGTAAAAGGAATTTTTATTTATTTATTTATTTTTATTTTATTTGAGAGTCAATCTCATCCGATCCCAACACTTTCTCTTTTCTAGCTCTTTGGCTTTTCCGAGGCACAATGGGTTGCTCAACAACCTTTGAAGGTGTCTCCTCTTGAGACTCTCCAACACTAGTAGGTACTTGAGAATTGCTATCACTCAACAAATTCTCAAAGAGCTCTACCTCTCTTGATTCAATTATCACATTAGACTCCAAGTCTAATAGCCTATAAGCTTTGCTATTTGAGGCATAGCCTATAAATGCACACTTAATGGCTTTTGGACCCAATTTTGTTTTATTTGGATCCGTTTTCTTCCAATAAGTAAGACACCCCCACACTTTGAAGTAACCTATATTAGGCTTCCTTCCTTTCCATAACTCATATGGAGATATCTCATTTTTCTTCGGTTCCGATAACGGTACCAAGGTAGGATCAAGGATGTAGAAAATCTTGAGTGCTGTGAGAAGGAATCTCACCTTGTCTTGCCACCTAGTGAAGTTGGAACCATCAAAACTGTCCAACCTCACAAGGTCTTGGTTCATAATCTTGATAGTCTCTCCTTCCATTGAAGATAGAGTTTTTGATTGTTAGGAAAATTTGGATACAATGGAGAAAAGAAACACTCTCAAACACTCACTTTGATACAATAAAACTCTCAAAGTTACAAAATAAGAACAAGAAGAAGAATAACACAAGAAAGGCTCAAACAAGTTCTTGGAACTTTGTCCAAAGACTCTATTTCCTCCCACTTCTAGAAATCTTTAGGGAACTAATGGAAATAGTTTTGGGATTGATCAAACCTTTTTACTTTTCTGCATAAGATTTCAAAAAGAAGAAAAGTCATATAAAGCACTCTTAGGGTTGAAAAAAGGTTACAAGGATGAGAAAAACTCATTGTCTTCCTCAATCTCTTCATCTTTGTAACATTCAAAAAATTAAATCATATGTTTAATTCACACATTAAACATGATTTAATCTCAAATGTGTAATTCTCTTACACTTAACCTCTTAAGTTTTATAAAGTTACAAAGATGAGAAGACTCATTGTCTTCCTTAACCTTTCAAGTTTTGTAACATTTCAAAACTTAATCATGTGTTTAATTTACACATTAAAAGTGTAACCCTTCTTACACTTTATTTTCAAAAGTTATTTTTCAAAAGTGTAACTCTTCTTACACTTTATTTTTAACCAACAATATATATATATATTTATATAAATATAACATCAATTTTGTTGATGAGTTTGCCTTTCTTACCTGCAACCATAAATGCAACCTGCATCATATGTGATATCCTCCCACAACGGAAATGAAAAAAGTTCTCAACGTTGTATCTATATATGAGCTCCTCTTAATCTTGATGTGTTTTGATACCATGAGACCATTTGGCCTAAAAAGAACAATGTCTACATGATTGGGAGCGAGTCATTATAAATAATATCAAAGTTGATCCCCAACCCTGTATCTATTGGTGTGGCCTCGAAATCCTATGGAATATGACCAGGACATTATGTCTACACAAGGGTGGATTTTAAAACCAACATTATAGGCTCGGAGTCTTATGCTATGGAAAATACAAATATGAGAAGAATGAATACTAATGTTTGATCATGTAAAAAATTGATGACCTGGTGAGAAGAGAAGGTGATTAGTTTAAGGTGTTGAATATCAAAAGCAGGAACAAGAACATTAGTTAGTGGGTCAGCCAATCGAATTTCCCCCAGCTGTTCATTCACTTTCTCACTAAGATGGGAAGGACCATATCTGTGGTTTAGGAGAAAGTTCAACACCGTCTCCGCCCTGGAAACTACCAATTCTGTTAACCAAGTGAGCAAGCTATCTGATTTGCTGTTAACCACAAGGAAATTAATTTGGATTAAGATCTTACGCTCTTCTTGCTTTTTCTCTCCCTTTCACACAGTTTTAGTGTACCTTGTTTCAAGAGGGTCTTCTTTCTTAGCAAATATTTCCATGCCATGCTCATTGTAGAATTTTTGGATATCTTTTTGGCGGGGACAATTTGTTCTGGATCCATTTGAATCATTAGGAAGTGGATATGGGGTTGTAAGCAAGGCTGTAACAATTGACCTGTGCTTGTGCCCGCAATGAGATCAAATTAATCTGCAATCTTGGCATCAGGGCCGTCAAGCCTCTGTGTTCGCAACAACATATAACAAAAGTCACAAAATTGTTTTCTCCCTTATCAATTCACCTCAACTCTCCAAGATACGCACCATTACTAGTCTTTTTCCAATGTTACATATAATATGAGATGCGATGAAAGATCAGGGATAAGACATGGGGTGTTGAGATATCCCGCCAATCAAACCATAGGGACTGAGTATTGACCTATACATGCATGTGTATATAGCCTTTAGGCTTTAAAAAATAGTCTATCTACCAGTATATGATGGTATTGCTGAACTACAATTTTGGCATGCCATTCAAATTTTCTTTCCAAATGGTAGGGGAAAAAAACTAGCATTACTCTCAATGTGAAAAGGAAAATGCTATGGCGAGAGAAAACCTGAAGTTGGGCCTCAGACCCTTCAGGATGACTGCAGGCACAACGCCTCGGACCCTTCCTCCATCAATGCTAAGTATGGTAGTTAGTTTCCCATTTGTCCTAGGCCTCGCTCCCTGTGGTGAAGCCATTATGTGGGAGTGGAGAAGGAGGTGGGTTTGTTGTCTTCATATATAGAGAGCAGTAAGGAGGTTGATTTCTTATCATAGAAGTGTTTTTTAAAAGCACGGTCAAACGGACTCTTAGAGCCCATTTGGTAGTGATTCTAAAAAACGATTTTAATCTTTCTAATACTTAAAAAATTTTATTTTCCAAATATTAGAAATGATAGAAACACTTCTTACCATCACTGTCAAACAGACTTTTAATTTAAAAGCATCAGCTATCATGAATAACATTTTATATGTAGACCATATGAACAAAGCAACTGCAACAACCTTAATTAGATTATGGTCATGTGGCCCCATGTCATAATACATCTTTTATACTTACATGATGTCTTGCAGTGCTGCTGTGAGGAATAGCTCATCTGAAAGAGCTTTATTTCTTAAGATGTGGATTGTACATCCATTATTTTTCACAGGGACTACCAATAACTATATCCCTAGACATCAAATTCAAAGAGTTTTTTTCCTCCATCTAATGGTGAAACATAACATATAGCTTGTATGAAAAAAGGAGAAACAGAAGAGGAATGATTGAATACATTAAGAAGCCAGTGCCATAGGACGAAGAACTACCACTTCTTCTTTTCATCAGACAGTTTTTTAGTAGAATCACCACTTATCTTCTTGGCTGTCTTTTAGTAGAATCAACCCTTATCCTGGACAGGTCTCTAGCAAATCTGCAAGGGAGGAATGACAACCAGCATCCCGTAAAAATGGGTGATGATATGAGGACGGGAGCAAAGTGAATAATGAATCTAAACATCCATAAGCATCCAATTGTAAATCACATTAATTTCCTGTTAGCTCTTACCTCCCGAGAGCGCCTCTGTTGGTAGTCGTTGGCTCTAGACCAAACCACGAGCTAGGGAAAGAAACAGGCTTGTCTAGAAGTCTATTAGCGATATTAGTCAGGTTCTTGAAATTTTCATCAGTTGCATTATCCATTGTGAGCTGCTCAGGCTTCAATGTATAGTCCTGGTTCAATTTTTCTGTTCTTTAGTGATGTACATGGGAGCTGGTTTGGATTGGTCAGCAATAATCTCTAATTATACCTATATTGAAGTGCATTTACCTGGATTCGGAGAAACCGATGACGAGAATTCTGGCTACCTCCAAGGAAAATCGATGTGTATGTATCTACCATGTCAGCTGATGTCTCAAACTGCACGCTGGCCAATGGCGGTGTACCTCTCTTAAGGTCTAATATCCAACGAACTGGACCGTCTAAATCGACGAAGTCATGATGTTCTCCTTCAGCGCCAGTACCAAGGGAGATGATCAGGAACCTATGATCACCTCGGTTTCCAAATATATTGATTGCTTCACGTATTGCAAGCAATGTCTGCACAGAAGTGACAGCTTCATCAAGTATGAAGAATATGAAGAATGAATTGCATGTGTATACAAACGGCAACAAATCTTGAAAATATGATTCCATAAAGGCCTGTGTATGAAGATGATTTACAGGATTGTTGGCTGCCATTGCACCATCCACAAGGTTGTAAATTTTGCCATCAGCTTCGAAATGATGACATCGGAAAGAAATTGGAGCTGCAGCTGAGCCCAAAACTGCGTCTCTCAATAGTACTGATGACTTTGGCACCTTATTTTTATCCTGCAACCATAAAAGCGACATGGATTATAGGCCCAGAAGTCTTATGATATGAAGAATCATGTAAAAGATTGAAACAAGAGATAACCTGGTGAGAAGAGAAGGTGACTAGTTTAAGGTGTTCAACATCATAAGCAGGGATAAGAACATTAGTTAGCGTGTCAGCCAACTGAATTTTCCCTAGCTCTTCATCCACTTTGAGCTGAAGTTTGGAATTATCATATCTGACGCTTAGGAGAAAGTCCAATGTGTCCTGCAGCTGCTTCTTCAGGAATCCTACCAAAGCACTCCACCAATCATCTGAGTTGCTGTTAACCACAAGGAAATTTGGATTAAGATCTTACTGATCCCTTCTTGCTTTTTCTCTTCCTTTCACACAGTTTTACTGTACCTGGTATGGACAGGGGCTTTATCCCTACGAAAGATTGACGGGCCATGCTTCTTGTAGAACCCTGGGATCTCTTTTGCTTCGCGGGGACGATTTGCTTTGGATGCATTTGGAGGAGCATTTGTTTGGGATGCAAGTGAAGGAGGATCTGTTTTGGATGCATATGAAGGAGGATTAGGAGGGGTATATGGGGTTGTAAGCAAGGCTGTAACAATTGATCCTGTGTTTGTTCCAGCAATGACATCAAAGTAATCCGCAATCCTGGCATTAGGGCCATCAATTCTCTGTTTGCAACAACATATAACAAAGTCATGAAATTGTTTCTTTCCTTGTCAATTCACCCTGTCTGTTTAATTAATGATTCAATTCACTTAAGCTGTCCAGTACTAGTATGTTTGGTATGTTGAATATAATATGGGATATGATAAGAAATAAGATATACGACATAAGAGATGGTGGGTCACATATCATATCATATCCCGGCAATCCATGGATGTATGTCTATTTATCCTTTTGGCTTTAGCAAGTACTCCATCTGCCAGTACCGAATGGTAATCTGCGGCACTACAATTTTGAAAAGAATAAAAAAAAATGTGAAATGACAAAAGGAAGAGAAAACCTGAAGTTGGGCCTCAAGGGCGGATAGGATGACTGCAGGGATAATGCCTCGGACCCCTCCTCCATCAATGCTAAGTATGGTGATTACTTTCCCACCAGCCCTACGCAACGGTCTCTGTGTTGAATCCATTACTGATTTTTAAGTACAAATGGTGGTTCAAAGAGTATGTAAGCAGGAGTGGGGAAAGAGTTTGGTTGGTTGTCTCTATATATAGAGCAGCCTGCAGGTTGATTTATTCTCTAGCATGCAGTTTTACAACTGCATCAAGGAAGAGATTTTCACTTCTCTCCTATTGGGTAATGGGAGCATATGTTTATTAACTTTTGTTTTGTGTAGTACACCATTTTGGCTTTTTCACCTACACAAGCAAAGGATGATGAAGAATGTTTCATTTCCCAAGTTTGATAGAAAAATAATCCTTTTCTAAGACTATGTTTGGTTCCTTAAAGTTTGAGGGAAAATATAAGGGAAAGAACATAAAGAAGAAAAGTAAAAAAGAAAAAAGAGAAAGTGAAGGAAAATAAAAAATAGATTTAAAATAAATAAATTATTTTTATATATCATTTCAAACATTTTTTAATTTATTTAACTATTTTTTATAAAAATTAAATAATTTAAAAATATGCAAATATCTTAATAATTTTAATTATATTTTACTTTCTTTTGTATTTTTTATAAAAAAACTAAACATGAGAAAATCATTTTCCTCAATATTTTTTTCTTTCCCTAATATTTTCCAGGAACCAAACATAGCCTAAAAGAAAATTTCTTAATTGTAGGACACTTTATGCTATGTTTGATTCTTGGAAAATTTGAGAGAAAGAAAATATAAAAGAAAAGTAGAAGGAAAGAAAAAGTAAAGGAAAATAAAATATAGATTTAAAGTCAATAAATTATTTTTTTTGTTACTTCAAACTCATTTTATTTATTTTAACTCATCAATATAAAGATTAAATAATTTAAAAATATTAATTTTTTTAATTAGTTTTAATTATATTTTATTTTATTTTATTTTATATTTTTTATAAGACAACCAAATATGAAAAAATCATTTCCCTTTGTATTTTTTTTCTTTCCTTAGTATTTTCGAAGAACCAAACATAACCTTATCTTTTCAATTTGTAATATTCTCACGACTTGTTATCCATATGTCCAAATACTTTTAAAAAATAAATTTACATATAGACCTTTATTTTTAAATATTATTCCTTATATTTGAGTTATTATTTTTTAAATAATTTTAATGAAACAACACAACACAACTAAAATATGTTTTTAAAAAACATTTTTATTTTATGTTTTAAAAAATTAGAAAAAAAAATTGTTTTTTGTTTTTTGTTTTTAAGTTGTCAAACATTTTTGTTTTCAAAAATAAAAATTTATTTTTAAAAACAATTAATAAACAAGCATATCCTTATTGTTTCTTATGTTATGAAAGCTCTTGCTGGACTCTGAAACTGGGCCACGTACCGGCCACAGCAGCCCTTTCACACATCACTTTGTTATTTTTCTCCAGTCATCACTGTGGGAAAAAGCCACAGCCACTCATTCTTATCCACTTCTGTGGTTCAGGATTGATGGGTCTTTTTCCATATACGTACAACTTCACCATCTACTGATGAACTGAAGCAACAGAGTCTTCAACCCAAATTATTCGCAAGAACATGACGTTAGTCTGAACTTCCAAATGTAAGGGGAAACATGCAAGGCCTCCTCACTGCTTTGTGCTCCTCTAGCAGCTTTCTCCCCAATTCCCCAAACCTTTACAATTCCAAACAATCTATGTTTAGAGCTTGTTGCAGTCAGAAAAAACATGGGAAATCCAATTCCAAATATTTAGAGTTCAGACCTCATTGCACTCTGGGAAAACAAAGCAAAACTAGTATCACAAAGACCTGGCCAACCATCTCTCTCTCACTATTTGGTTCAGGTTTCTTCTTGGGTACCCTGATTGATGGAATTCATTCAAGGGTAAATCTTGTGGTATACCAAAATGGGTCCATCGACATCGGTCCCCTTCACACAAATGTCTGGGTAAATTGAATTTCTTGGAACCTGTTCATCAGCCTCATGAATGTTGCTTGTTACTGTTGTTCACTGATTTTTCTTAAGAAAAATGTTCTGCAACTTCTTTTAATGGACTACACAGTGGGGTTTAGCTAGTTTTTTTTTTTTTTTCTTTTCTTAATTTCCATTCAATTGTTGACGTTGCTAGGTTCCTCCCTTGCTTGGATTGTTCTATTGTACTGTTGGGTTGCTGCAACTCTTCCTGGATGAGAAGTTCTCTTCCAAGGCTCCAAAGGGAAGCCTAAAGAAAACAGGCTCTTCACTGATGTGAGTACTGGTTTCTATTTTTCAATCATCTCAACCAGCAATCAGTAGACAAGTTCACTTAAAAAATAAATTTTGCTCACTTCAGATGCTGTGAATTTGGCTTCAATTTTTTTCATTTTTCCTTTCCAGTTTATGAGCAAGCAGGTAATTGATTTCCAACATTCTAACATCTGTATACTGGTTTAAACCAGAGCACTGGTGCTATTTATTGAGTTGAGTGCTGAAATGTACAAAGCCGGAGTAGCAGACAACATTGAAGCCTATATATTATTTGCAGTGGCTGAGTTTATATGGTTGTTTCAGGATGGGACCAGGCAGGGGTTTGCCCTAGCCTGCATTGTGGGCCTTGGGTGCCCACTGGCTGAGATTCCCATAATGAAGTAAGGACATATTCATTACGCTTAATGAGAGAATGGTCACTTGAACTATAGGTGTTGATTGATCTTTCTAATGTGCATATTCAGGTTATTTCACCTTTGGTACTATCCCCAAGCAAACATCAATATATTGGGCCAGGTACTTCAGCCATATATGTGAAAACCTTGCATTATTCTTTTAAGGAAACTTGATAATTTATGTTGTATGCAGGGGTTAGTCACTTGGACCATCACTTGCTATTTTGTGTACACACCATTCTTGATCAATTTCTCGCGCTGGCTGAAATCAATAACCGCTTCTTCTGCTGCTGATGGATCAGATCATTCCGCCTAGAGCAATATGCCATTAAGTTAGAGAGGCAAACAATCAACATGAAAGGAGTTTTCCATGTACAAATAGACTAGCAACAAAATGGAGCTTATGAGTCAAATATGATAATAACTACTGTTGTTTCAGAAGGGATTTATCTTTCCAAGTCACGGAAATTCTCTCTCCATTCAGTAGTTTAAGAACACCAAAATTCGGGGTCATAAAGCCAAGAATCTGCCCTGAAAGAGATATTCAAAATGTAAGGTGAATAGCGTTCATGTATGTTCCCTTTCAAAGACATCTCTCAGGGAAATTCATGTTACTCGACAAAGTAAAGAGGGCAAAGAATTCAATCTTAAGGAAAGTTTCTTACTGAACCATGATTAAAAAAACAACATTATAATATCATTTATTGCTCAAGTACAAATCTACAGTTCATGTACCACCCATCATGAATTAGAGGAACCATACACTATGAATACAAATGGACACATATAGATGAATGTAGATAGAGACTTTCATAGTCGAGAAGTATGGACATGTGGGTGCAAGAGCTTAACCCAATCCAAATGTAAAACATGAGACCCAACTTGTGGAAAAATGTTAAGTGAACCATATACCATCTCATATTCTCAGTGTCTAAGACTGATAGCAACCTAGCCACTGAAGACAACATTCACAATGTCTGGGAACTTCTCCTTAATGGCTGCTTTGATTCCTGATCCAATTGACTCAGGCCCTGTATACTTTACAAGGCAATCCCCGCCCTCAATAGATAACACGTCCACACTGCTACCATAATTCTTAATGGCAGGTCTCAATATGTCAAGATGCCTGTTCACCGCCTGCAATAGCAAAGCATACTGTATTGTCATTTCCACCAAAAGGTTCAATTCATTTGGCATCTTAGTTCTCCCTTTGGCAGCTTATGTAGGTAGAAAACTCACCTCCACAGTTGTCTCACCGGTTTGTTCATCATATACTTGGCGGATATCCTTGACAGCATCTCCAAATTTCTCTTTCAATACTCGTTCAATCCCCATTGTCATGGTGGTTGTTGAGCTAGGACAGCTCCCACAAGCTCCTGTTTACCCACTGAATATTAGTAAAGTCTCAGTAGATGTAAATGGAATTGTTATGTTTGTAGCAAACAGGATTGAAACCACAAAAATCAATTGGTGGTTTTTTCACAGAACAAGCAAATTCTTCTCTGAAGGAAACATGGGAAACAAAGATTACCAAGTTACATGCCTTGCTGTATAGCTGAAGCAAGAGTAGTTCATATAAAATCACGCACTGGCACTTTGCAATATACTTTCCGACCAGGCCAGACAATAAGCTGAAACTACAATTGCCCTTCAGACATAAATTGGGTGCTTCATCTTGGGTCACAACTAATATTTCTCAACATATGTTTCAGGAATTCACCATTTAATGGTTTTCCAATTGCAGCTACACCCAAACTACTCAGAAATGGTTCATTATTCATCCCAAAACTCTGGTAGGCAAGATTTAAAAGAAATGAACACTTGTATCAGGGGAAAGAAAAAGAAGAAAGCATTATACCACTCAAGCTTTAACAGTGCAGGCACAAATGCTTGGACAATCCTCATCTATGCAACCCTAGGCTATGGTTGGTTCCCAAAAAATTTGAGGTAAAGAAAATAGAGTAGAAAAGTTAAAGGAAAATACAAATTAGATTTTAAGACAATAAATTATTTTTATATACTATTTTAAACTCATTTAATTTATTTTTCCTTTTCATATAATCAAATATAAGAAAATCATTTTATTTTAACATTTTCTTCTTTTCCTTGTTACTTTTCAGAAACCAAACATAGCCTAAACGATGTCTTTCCTCATTTCTGATCTCAATTGCCTTCATAAGAATCACCCGAGTAAATCCAACACATCCTAGACAATCCTTAAACAATAATGAGAAAATCAAAACTAAGGAAATCAAAACTATTTCTCCAAACACTCACTACCCCAGCCTACAATAAACAGAAGTCATAACATCATAAAGCTTCCCCAATAACATGTTTCAGTACATATGCTTTACAAAAAAGATCAGCTACCTCTGCTTTGCTATGAAAACTATGATGGAAACCACTGACACCCACCTCATTTTATATTGATTTTTATGTATATTTTTTCCAGTTCATGCTTAAATTTATCAGGGTTTTGAAATACAAGCATCCTACACAAAGCACGACGCCTGAGTTCAGAGTTCGAATTCAACACAATACTAATTTCACTTCAGCCGACAACCCAAAAAAGTAAAAACCCTAATTCAGAGCTCTCCATTTTCCGTATCATTGAAATGGGTTTTTCAAACCATGAATTTCCTCAGCATAGCAACAGATAAAGGAAAAAGAACAGCAAAGAGAAATAACAAATAAAACAGTCAAGTTACGCGAAGATAGAGAGTCAACCTTGAAGTTTCAGAGAGATGACACCATCTTCAACCGAAACAACGTCAACGTTACCGCCGTCGGAGATCAGATAAGGCCGAACGTCCTCGAGAACCAAGTCCACGTTCTTGGCCGTGAGCTCGAATTTGTGGGCCGAGTAGAGCCCTGGTGAGCCGCTCGGTGCGCTTGGGTTGGAGGCCTTTATGGCGGTTCTCTGCAGAACAGTTCTGAGAGGTTTGAGACGAACGATTGGTTGGTTTTTCTGGGGTTTCACTGAGGTTTTCGAAAGGCGAAACGCGTTTTGGGATAGCCCTGTTGCTGTGAGAGACGCCATTGCTGGAATTCTTGGTTCGTTGGTTGAAGCTGCGAGGACTATATTGCCTATAGGGGGGGAGTATAGCTGAAATTGTAATTTTGAGAAGTTTTGGGGTGAATGTGAAAATAACTATTCAATGGTTGGATCGTGAAACTTGTGGTCTCCTGCGAGTGTTGCCATTATGATTTTAAAGATATAAAATAATTGAAAAAACTGAATTATTTTTGGCAATATTTTTTCGCAGCATCTCTTGCCTATTTTAACCAATTTCTAATACAATTTTTATTTATAAATAAATTATTTTAACCTATTCTATGATTTATTGAATTCTAAACTTACCTTTTCTATAAAAATTATAAAAATATACAAAAATAAAACCCAATTGGATCGTTTTAATTCTAATAGAACATCCCTTTATTTACAAAAATATCATACTATTAGTAGATTATTATTTTTAAATAAAATAAATACTAGTTTGTTTAAGAAATATCATTTTTTAGAACAATTTTTTATTCTTTAGAATAAAAAATATAAGTTGACAACCAAAAATTATTTTTTGACTTTTATTTTTAAAAACGAAAAATACGATGTTTTCAAATAACATCTTTTAGTTATTTTATATTTTTTTTTATTTTTTTTCGAATAACTATTTTAATAATTTTTTTTTTCACTTATTTTTTTATTTATATGTAAAGGTTAATAATCTCAAATTATATAAAATTTCATTATTTTATAAACTCATTTCATTTATTTTAATTTTTATATATAAAAGCCTAAATGTTTTAAAATGTATAAATTTTTATATAATTTTAATTATATTTTATTTTTACAACAAAATCAAATAAAAAAAAATATATGTTTATTAAATTTTTTTCTTTGATTGAAAAATAGGAAATTGTGCTTTCACATGAGAATGTGAGATGGACGAGAAAATAGGTCCAAGATCTTCATATCATTCATTATGGGAATGATATGAAATAATAAAAGACAAAAATACCATTTAAAGATTGGTAAAGACATTAAATAACGTCACAATCATTATAAATATGGTTATATACAATAAAAATTGAAAAGCAAACAAAACCCAGAAAGGTGTTTTTCTTTTTATGTTATTATTTTCTTCTTTATTGAAAATAACTAATAATAATAATAAAATAAATGAATAAATTTAAGCTAAATTCCAATTTGGTTCAATTTATGCAAAAAAATAGGATAATCACTCATTTTTCATAACATGCCTTTATTTTCATTTCCATGATGAAAATCAAAAAACTTTAAAGGAAATGTTTTAATTACGAGTCATTGACACAAACTTTGATTATAGAGGAGGATTTTTGTTAAGAAAAAAAATTGGAGTGATAAGTGATAGTTTTGAAATCTTTTTCGTCACTACTGACTTTCATAAATGAACCTTTCATTTGTAGGAAAAATAAGATTCTTTTTTATAATAGTGACAAATAGGGTTAGTCCATTTGAGCATTGGAGTCCGATCTTAACAAATTTATTTATTAAGATAAAATTATTTAAAAAATACTTGGTAAACAATAAAAAATAACATTATTAAAATTTAACATATATTAAAGTCAATATCATTTTAGTTATAGTTCCACAGTAATTGATGTGGTGATCTTTAATTGTGTCTAAAATCTTATCATTTGTTCAAATTAAGTTATAAGTCCGTCCACATAATTCATAACGTCCAAAAAAGGTCAAAAACGGTTTGTAAAAAGCTAAAGTATGTAAATTTTTTGAGCTTTATTAAAGAAAAGATAAATTAGGTAGATTTTTTCGGTTTTGTTTTTTTTGCTTTGAAAAACAAAAAAACAAAAAAAATGGTAACGTTTCGAACTAGAAAGTCCGAAATGGAAAAAATAACTGCGGAAAGGGGCACCAAACACTCCCGCGCCTTCATGCCCAAAAAAAAAGGGGGGGAAATCACTAAAAGATCTACGAAATCTCACGTGCTGACCGCAAAAAACCCTAGGGTTTTTGGAATAGAAAGGGGTGAGAAATGGAGAGTGGAACCGAGATTTTCAGTAAAGGTTCACTCGTGGAAGTCAGTAGCGACGAAGACGGCTTCAAAGGCGCATGGTATGTGGCCACGATTCTAGAGTCACCGCCCAAGTCCGCCTCCAAGAAGAGGTCCAGGGCTTTGGTTGAGTACCAGGACCTTCTGGCTGACGACGTTGGCTCCAAGCCGCTCACGGAGGTGGTCGACACTTCCTTCCTCAGGCCCCTACCGCCGCCGGAGGCAGACACCAACTTTTGCGCAAACGACATCGTTGATGCGTTTTACAGGGATGGGTGGTGGACTGGCGTGATCACTAGGATTTCTGAGGATTCGAAGTACACCGTTTTCTTCCAGAACCCTCCCGACGAGATCCAGTTTGACCGGTCCGATTTGCGGGTGCATAAGGAGTGGGTGGACGGCAAGTGGATTAGGCCCGAAAAGCAGGTATCATTTGTTGTTCATCTGTTGGATTTTGGGGTGTTTGGGGGATTAGGGTTTTATGTTTTGTGATCACCCCGGGGACGTCGTTGTTTTAATGGGTATTTTTTGGCGTTCGATAGTTTAGTTGAGCGTATACGGAATATATTTTTTAATTTTCTTAGCTTTTGCTCCGCTTAATCTTGTTATGGACTCTTTTGATTCAATTAATACAATTTCATTTAACTACATTTCCATGTAATGATCATCTTAAATGCGGCTCTTTTCTTGATATTAGATCTATTTATTCATTTTGTATCTAATATTGCGCTCTGGTTTCTGGAGAAGGTGATGGTTTTGATTGCATTTTACTGTAAATGGAATGACTTTCAGGCTTTAGGGTTTTAGAGATTTAAGACTTTTATGATGAATGGAAAAGGTCGTTGTTTGATGGGATTATTTGTGAGTTCAATAATTAAGTGTAGCACATTTGTTTTTTGTTTTTGTTTTTGTTTTTGAAAATTTCTCTAGTATCAACTATGCTTAATGTCATTATGGTCCAGTTTGATTTAATTATTTATATGTCCTTGGACATTGTTTTGAAATGCTATTTGTTTCTTAGCTTTATGCAAATTGAATGGTTTTATTACTTTTATTGGAATCAAATTTTTTTTTAGGGTTCTGGTGTTTTAGGATCTTGTGATCAATGGGGAAAAGTTGTTTCTGTGAGCATTATCTGCTGGTTTGATATTATTGTGATGCTGATATAGTATATTCTTAACTTTCACCAGTTCTAGCTCTGGTTAAACTTGTTATTGACTGTTTGTTTTAATCATATTTATTTCCGAATTATCTTCTTCAATGCTTTTTTAGTTTGACCTATTTAATTACTGCATGCTTCTGTGACCATTGAAATTGAATTGTTTGATTGCATTTTGATGGAAATGGGAATTTTTTTTAAAGGGTGTTGAGATTTTAGGGGTTTTTGGTCAGTGGTAATTGAAATAATCTAGTTAAGCATCTAGGGCATGTTTGTAATTTTCTGAAGCATTAACTTTGTTTAGTCTTATAAAGGACGCTTTGGGTTTAATTACTTTTAATGTGAATTGTCTTTTTCAGTGTTTTTTTCTTCTCAATTTTTTATCTGTTGTGTGTTTTGGTGTTTGACGGAAGAAATTGAACTGTTGGTTTCAGTTTTAGTGGAAACTGAATGGCTTTTAAAGTTTTGAGGTTTTAGGGTTTCTAATTGGTTAATGGAGAAAAGTTTACCCATAAAAAAAAATGATTAATGTAGAAAAGTTATTTACATGGGTGTTGTTTGTAGGTGCAATAACTTAGTGAACATATGTGTTATGCCCTTTCATTCTTATCATCAATGACAACAAAAATGTGATAGAAATAGAAGTTTAATATTAGTGTAGCATTTTTCCCTTATAAAAAAAAAACAAAAAAAATTGTGTGGCATTTTTCTGGAAAAATATGGTAAGATTTGACAGCTAATAAAACAAAAAAGTTACTTCACGAATCGCACTCAAATCCTACTTGCCTACTTGGCCAAAAAAGACAAAAACAATCTAGAACCTCCCATTTGCTTAACCTAAAAAAAACCCTAGGGTTTTAGAAATCAATGTGTGGAGTGATAGCGATAATGGAGAGTGGCGCTGAGATTTTTAGGCAAGGCTCATTGGTTGAAGTCAGAATCAATAAAGATGGCTGCAGAGGCTCTTGGTATGTGGCAAAAATTATCATGGCGGAGAAATCTAGGGCATTGGTGGAGTATCAAGACCTTTTGGATGGCAAGGATGGATCAAGGCGGTTGAGAGAGGTGGTGGATACTTTGTTCCTCAGGCCGCTTCCACCATTAGAGACCAATGCATCGTTTGGGGAATATGATATTGTTGATACATTTTACCATGATGGTTGGTGCACTGGGGTGATCATATGCATTAAGGACTCAAAATATACTGTTTTCTTCTCAAACAACGAGATCCAGGTCAATCGATCAGATTTGCGATTGCACAAAGAGTGGGTCAATGGCAAGTGGGTACAACCTAGAAAGGAGGTATCTTTGTTCTTGATATGGATTTGTAGTCTTTTAGGGCTTTGAGCTTGATGAAAAAAAAAGTTGTCGTTGTTGTTGTTTTTTTTCAGTACTTTTTTGAGGATTCAATGATTTAGTGAATCAAATAGGATATATTTTTACTTTCTAGGTCTGAAAAATGGTTAATCTTGTTATGGATTCATTTCATATAAACTGTTTTGTTCACTACCATTCTGTTCTTCGTGATTGCATTTATTGGAAGTTGAATGGCTTCTTTTTAGGGTTTTGGGGTCATATACGTCTTAATTATATTTATATGTAAATTGGCTTGAATCCATTTTAATGAAAATTGAAGAGTTTTTAGGGTTTTAGGTTTAGAATTGTGATCAATGGTAAAAGGTTATTGTCTTCATGGGTTTATTTGCAGGTTCAATAATTTAGTGAAAGACATGAGGTTAACTTGGCTTAATCTTGTTATGGGCTCTCTTGATTTAATTTTATTTCCATATGAATTGTGTTCTTTAATGTTGTTCTTTTTCCCAGGTTTGTAGTGTTCAGTTCTTGTAAGGAATATTAAATGGATTTTTGGGGTTTTGGAATTTTCTTCAGTGTTGTTCTTTCTCCCAGGTTTTTAGTATTCAGTTCTTTTAAAGGAAATTGAATGGATTTTTGGGATTTTGGAGTTTTAGGGTTTTTAAGGCTTTGTGATAATGGAAAAATTTGTTGTTTCCATCAGTCTTATTGCATGTTCAATAATTTAGTAGTGAAACATATACCATATGCTCTTATTTTGACTTCAACTTTGATTCTTGTTATTTAACCATATTTCCTTGTGAATTGTCTTTTTCAATATAGCATATTGAGATTAGGGAAAATTCAAAGGGACTTTCTTTGGGGAGGTGGGGCTTTGGAGAAAAAGCTTCATTTGGTTAGTTGGTCGATTGTTTGCATAGATAAGAGTAAGAGAAAAGGAGGGGGGGAGGGTCGGGAATTAGAAGTCTCTCTCTCGTTTGAATCAAGCCCTTCTTGGTAAGTGGTGTTGGATATACGTTTCTAATGAGGATTTTTTTGGAAGCAAATTATCGAGGGAAAGTATGGGAAGGAAGGAGTGGGTTGGCAGCCTTGTGAAGTTAAGGGTGGTTGTAGGGTTGGTGTTTGGAAAGGTATCAAGGAGGGGTGGGATCTCTTCTTCAATAGAATCTCTTTTGAAGTGGGTAATGGCAGAAGGGTAATGTTTTGGATGGACAAATAGTGTGGGGAGGAGCCCTTGTGCACGTCTTTCCTTTCTTTGTATGCTTTGGCTCTATCAAAGGAGGCTTGGGTGGTGGATTTTTAGGATGATACAAGAGGAATGAAACATTGGTCCCCGCGCTTCACTAGGCATTTTAATGACTGGGAGTTGGACATTGTTGAGACTTTATTCTCCATGCTGAGGCAGAGTTTGGTTAGGAGGGACGATAGCAACAAGGTGGTTTGGAAAGATGATAAAAAAGGATTGTTTTCTATCAAATCTTTTTATGATGTTCTAGATGTGGGAGGGCGGTCATCTTTCCAAAGAACATTATTTGGAATCTGTGGGTACCATCCAAAATTAGTTCTTTTGCAAGGGAACCTATTGGGGAAGAGTTCTAACTTTAGATAATCTCCAGAAGAGAGAGCGACCCTTGGTGAATAAATGTTATCTATGGAAGCAGGAGAGGGAGTCCATTGATCATGTACTTTTTCATTGCTCTAAAGCAAGGATTCTATGGCACCTATTGTTTTCCTTGTTTAAGGTGGCATGAGTGATCCCTTCTTTAGTGAGAGTTTTGCTCTTAAGTTGGAAAGGCTCCTTTGTAGGGAAGAAAAGGAAAAAGGTGTGGTATGCTGCTCCCCTTTGCATTTTTTTGGACAATTTGGAGGGAACGGAATGAGAGATCTTTTGAAGATAAGGAACAAAATGATCAATGGCTAAAACTCTTGTTTCTTTGTAATATCTTTTCTTGAGTTAGCTTGTACACAAGGGAAGACTCATTGCCCCCTTATTTGATTTTGTAGAGTAGGTGGGGTCTCGTTAAGGCTTGGGTATTTTTTGTGCTCTTTTTCAAGGGCTTCCTTTAGGTTCTCCTTGTACACGTCCTATGTACGTTGGTGTATTTTGCTTCTTTTTATAATTTACTGAAACATTCCTTTACCCATCAAAAAACTATTCCCCTAACTCCTCATCTACAGCTTATTGCAGCCTTCATTGGAAATTGAATGGGTCTGTTATGTATTACACAGCATTTCAAGGATAATCTCATTGTCCCAAAAGGGACCAAGCAACACTGTTAAGAATCCTTTTTTTTTTTTGTATTTAGGTTCTCTAGAAAAAAGATGAAATGGAAGGGCTTGAACCTAGTGTTATTCATGTAAACTAGGCACATTTATTAAGAGTGTTAGAGAATAAAATATTGCAAATGAGCAATAGCAGCTTGATCCATGAACTCCTTTGAATGTAATTGCCTTTTTAAGGATATTTGTGACAAGTGATATGCTAACAATGACAGTAATACACACCATATTTTGTGCAAACTAGCAAAATCCTGCATGGCACCCATCAGTTGATGTGTAAATTTGTGCAAAACAGAAATGATGGTTACTGATTCTAAATCTCTGTTGGTGGTTTTCTTTGTTCCTCTTCTACCAATTGTAAATACTGTTGTGTATTGCTGGGTGTGTGTTTTTATTTCTTAATGTAATATGCTTTTTTTTTTTTTTGATAAGTAAGTGCAAATTGTATAAAAATGCCAAAAGGGGCACACCGAAAGCTTTGCAATCAGCATTTGAGGACTGCAACTTTTTGCTTGTGCTTTTTTATCTGAGGACTGCAACTTTCATATACAAGGCCTCTGAAATTTTATGGTGATTTTGTTAGTTTCAAACAGTCTATCAAGCTTCCAATAACCTTCAGCTTGCAAGGCTGATGTGTCTTTAACTCTTGACAGAGAACGACAGGATTGATTTTTAGCCCAGGAGCAGCAGTAGAAGTGACCCTTAATGAACAAAGTTCACGTGATGCTTGGTTCCCTGCAATTGTTTGTCGAGAAATTGGGCTAGGCTCATATGTAATACAGTGCCAGAGCTTAAAAAATAGTGGTGAAGGTGGGGTTCTGGATGTAACTGTAGATAACCTTCATATTCGACCGTCTCCTCCACGTTTGGAGGGCAGAAAATTCGGCCTCTTGGAGAAAGTGGACGCATTTTATGATTATGGTTGGTGGAATGGAATAGTTACGAAAGTTCTTACGGGTAGGAGGTATGTTGTCTTCTTCAAGCATACAAACATGGAAAAGGAGTTCATTCACTCGGACCTGAGGCCCCACATGGAGTGGGTTGATGGAAAATGGGTTGGTGCTACACAGGTACGACTAATGGGATGGTCTTGACCTGTTCTATATTTTCTTTTATTTCTGTTTGCCTTGTTTCCCTGAAGCTTGTGCATACACTTGGGACTTGCAGTCCCTTACTAATGTTTTCATGCCATTTTCAAATTATACATGGAGAAATACTCTTGCTATGGGACTGGACATCAAAACACTGCCCTTCCTATCCGGGATGCGCATGTGGCATACATCATGCATAGCATTATAGAAGGCATGATTGGATGCTCTGGTCGTCCATTTCCCTTACTGTTTTTCAAAAAAGTAGTGCAAATGGTAAAAAATAACTGTTTTAGGTAAATGTTCACGTATCTGATTAAATTCACTAGACAATGTTAGTACCTTTGTGGATGCACATTTGGATTTTATGGTCCTCAGGTTTAAGTTATTTATATGGTTTATTTAGAAAAGATTTCTGGAGCATATAAAGCTTTTGAGGTCACATTCAGGTAAGTTCCGAGGCATAAAATTCTTTGCAGTTATACTGCCAGGGGTGTTTATTGTTTTCTGATCTCATTTTTAACGTGGTTGTGCTTTATGTCAGTAAATATTTTTAACTTTTTTTTTTTAACCATTGTTTGTAAAAGTAGGTATAAATGCTATTTTTAAAACTAATTATGTTATATTTGCCTCTCTCTCTCTCTCTCTCACACACACACACACATACACATATATATATAACACATCAAAGTAAAAGATACAACTCTAGGTGGCAAAAAAATCCCCTACGAAGGTCTCTGGATGTGGAACCCTTTGCTTAAGCAAAAGATCCACTTTGTGGTTGGCCATCCTAGGAATCCAAGAGAACATCTCAAAGTTCTAACAATGTCGGTGGATTTGCACTACCATGAGTTTGATGTCCATGGACCTTGCTTTGCTTGAGATATCCATGCTATCAAGAATTCTGGGTTCTCCTTTACCATAAGAATGTCAGAACCTGCAATACTTAATCCTTCAAATAAAGAAATTATCTCAGCTTCAAAGTGATTTCTTAATTTGTTCATTAACTACTTTCATTATTTTATTGCATAATGATATAATAAAAGTGACAATGATTTTTATTTGTGATTAATTGTTCTAATTCGACACAAATTTGAAAGATACAATGCATGTGCCAAATCAGGGGTATTTATAGGTAGGGACATTTGCAAACTTAATAGAATCTTTAATGAATAGATATATGTAGCATTAATGAATGCATTAGCATGTAGGAGAGCAACTAGCAATGAGGTAATCTTGCAGCACCTGGGTGGTATTGGCTACTAGCTTCTTCATCTCAATCTTCTGTTATGTTCAGAAACTCACTTTTCCACCAAGTTATCATAGGACATTTGATAATTAGGATAATGACTTGTCACACAAACTACATTAGTTCATGGTTTGCAAGAAAAGTGATCCAAACTGATTATTCTATTAAGCAATTGGTACAAAGAGAGAGAGAGAGAGAGAGAGGACCAATTCAGAAGCAGGCCTATACAACCTACCTTGAAGGATGAGAGTGTCTCATTGGTTTTTCTGTGGATGTTGTGGCCGCTACCATGGTAATACTGCCTTCTGACATGAATTTTTATTGTTTTATTTCGAGATTATATTTAAGATTTGACCCGTTATTCTTACTTGCCAAATGCATGTTTGATCTTTTTTATGATGGGTTAATTTTACTTACCTCCCCTGATGTTTGGGCTAAATACACTTTTTTTTTTATAGGTATGTTTGGGCTAAATACACTTGGCAACTATTAGTTTGAAATTTCGTCAAATACCTCCCTTACCCTTTTCATTTGTTAATTTCATTTACCTCTCCTTTGACTCAAAGTAAGGGAGGTATTTGGCATGTTTGATCTTATTTATGATGGGTTAATTTCACTTTCCTCTTCTGATGTTTGGGCTAAATGCACTTGGCAACTATGAGTTTGAAATTTCGTCAAATACCTCCTTTACCCTTCTCATTTGTTAATTTCATTTACCTCTCCTTTGACTCAAAGTAAGGGAGGTATTGAATGAAATTTCAAACTAATGGTGACAAATTATATTTAGTCCAAACCTCAGGGAGGTGAATGAATTGAACCTGTCCACAATCAAGTTTAATTATTAAATTCTTGCTGCATTTTCTTGTCCTACCTATTTTTGTTTTTATATTTTGCAGATAGAATTTACTAATACGTCTCCTATAATAATATAGATTTATTTTTTTCATTGATGTTCTTCTCTCTAAAATTCAATTAATGACTGAAGAAGCTATAAAAACACAGTGAATTTTTTGAACCATATCATATGATATCCATATTAGTTAATGGTTGAGATGCATAAGTGACAAATTGGGGAATTAACACGCTTTGAGGGTATTTTGATAATTGTATGATGCATTTATTATAGAAAGTTTAATTTGATTTAAAACTGTAGAAGCCCAAAATCAAATACAGATTTAGCTCACCTCTGAATGACTTATGTAATGGGCTTCTGTTTCAGGAAGTTTTAGGTACGACATATTCTGATGAACAGTTAGGGCTTGTCCTCAACAATTCAAACAACACATCTGTGGGCATGCAACTTGAAAGTTCAGGCACTGTAATAGATGATGCTGGAGATAAGATATCTCATTCTACAAGTTTTGAGAAGGACCGGTTGGAGCAACCTGCTCCATACCTTGAAAATTCAACTTCTTCCGTTGTGACTTCAAACAGGAAGAAAGTGAAGGAGACAACATCTGGTGATGATGCTACACCTTCATGGCCATCAAAGAAATTAAAAGAGGGAAATGTTGGAGATGCCCTGATATCTCATGCAGCAGGTCAGTCAAGGATGGCACCAATTGAAACATTGATTCAGGAAGTGCCATGTGGTTTTGCCAACCCAACCACAGGAGGAACTGGTTCTAATCAAACAGAGCAACCTGTGGCTGGCAATCAATCTTCTACAAAAACTGGTAGCGCTTCTCAGGGAATGAAAGTCGTGAGTAAAATTTGACCTCTTCAACCTTTCATTAAACAGATGGCCTTCTGTCGTTTCACATTTGATCAAGAAAAACAAGATTGGCATAATAGACCCATTGAACAAAGGGTAGCATATCAAGAATAAGAGTGTGGTGGATCTCTGATGACCTTTGTGTTTAGGGATCTAACTCAACTTCTTATCCTGTTATATATCTTAGATTTTGTTTCTGATCTTCTAATATTCATTTGCAATGGTCACTTTACAAGGTTTGCCAAAGCAGATTTTGAGCTTAAGTTTTACAACATAGGGAACAGCCTCAAACCTCTTCAATTTCCCGATGAGTTGCACTTGATCTGTCGCTACAAGTTTATATGAGGACTTGCTCTGTCTGTTTGTTTTGTTGATTGGCCATACAAATCAACAATCTATAATTTCTTTGATTGGAAATGAGTAAATTCTTACTGTGCTACATTGCTACACTTTCTCACTCTGGTTATTTAGCCGTGGCCCACTTATCCTGATTAAAATGTTGTTTTTATTCATGCAGGGAAATGAACAAAAAAGTAGTGGACTAGGCAATCAAACATCAAATTCAGTAAAAAGGAAGGGAAGACCTCCAAAATCGCAAGTTAAAATTGCACAACCTTTTCCAGCTGGTAATATGTGCTTTAATTTATTTGTCATCGATGAGATAGGTCAATTTCAAAGAGCAAATGTCCATAATTCTTTTCAGGTGAGGAGGTTAATACAGTTCAGAATGCTGAAGGAACTGTAGAAAAGAAGTATACAACAAATAATGTTGACATGGATATGGCTGTAGGATTACCATCTAATGCTGAGGAGGGCACACTAACTGAAAATCCTTCTGACTATCCTAATGAGGAATCTTTGAAGGTTATGAGGGATCAGAAAAGGCATTTTGATGCTACAGCAAGACACAAGAGCAAGGTAAGGAATACAATGAGAGTGATCCATTTACTGGGCCAAAAAGGCATTACAAATGGAAAAAAAAAGGGTTTGTGGGGGGTGGGGTATGCATGTACCTATAGCACAGAAAGAAAAACAGCCAAAATATGTTGTTGAAATTGAGAAATGTGTTTTACTAGAAACAGATATATGGTTATTAACTAGATAGATAGCAGATAACTATTTTAGCCTTCTATGGCAATTCATTTGGCACTTGGCTTTGATTTGCCTGTTTTGGTGTATCTGGAGGGAGTGCAACCAAAGGACTTTCAAAGCTAAAGAATTGTCAGATTAAAGTTTGAAGGAACTCTTCATTCGATCGCTATTAGAGTGGTCCAGGCAGGAGTCTTTGGAATTGGAGAACCCCTCTGTTTTGAATTTCTTAGATGCTCTTTATTATGGCTAGCTTTGCTCTTTTTTGTCTTAATTGGTGCTTGCTTTGGCATTTTCTGTGTATACTGCCTGTATACGTGGGGTGCAGCCCCCTCTTTTTTTGGCATTTCTTAATACATGCTTTTGTTGTCTATAAAAACACCTGTGTCATGAAGAAATTTGTGTTTATTTTGAAGTCAACATGTTGGACACTATGTATATATAGAGTAGAGTAGCCTTCCTGTGTACCAATGGTGGCTGTGCTTTCCAACTAAATCTCCTGGGAATCTGTCCCTGAAATCTGAATGCCATCATTTGCTTTCAGCAATAAAAGTGGCCTGAAAAGGGAATTCCTCAACTATTCGATTTTTGGGTAACTTTATGTTTACCCTTAAGAGTGGCTCTTCTTTGGAATGAGTGCTTCATGTTTACTCTAATAAGGGCATTAGCGCATCCGTTTTCTTTCATATTGAGCTCTGTTATCTCAATCTTCAACATTCCAAAGCTAATTCAAAAGCTATACTCGACCGACAATGGCTCCATAGGTGAATTGTTGTTTCTAATATAAAAAAGAACATGTTGGACATCGTGTATGAATGTCAATCATTGATGTTTTGTATAGTTATGTATTTGTTTTTTTTTTGATAAGTAAACAAGATATGCATTAGAAAAGGCTAAACACCACAAAGCATACAGGGAGTATACAAGACGGCTACAGCCTCAAAAAAGAAAAAAGGACCAAAAAGAACTACCTCCCCTCAAGTGGAAGCTATCCACTCCAAGAAACCTATAAGGGAGAAAGACTCCTCACCTAAATACACTTTGGCCCAATTCCATAAGTTACAGACAAAAGGATTCTTTAATCTCTGAATATTCAACGCACCCCCCCTTAAAGGCTAACCTATTCCTCTCCTTCCAGACCGTCCAAAAAATACACAACGGAATGGATTTCCAAATCTTTTTCCTTTTCTTCCCTACAAATGAACCCCTCCAGGAGATTAAAGTCTCCTTTACAGCTTCTGGGAGGACCCACTTAATATCTATCAATCCAAAAATAATATCCCAAAGGACTCTAGTCACTATACGGTGTAAAAGAATATGATTTACATTCTCTTCTTCACAACCACACAAGAAACAACAATTTGGAAGTTGCACCCCTCTTATCTGGAGCCTATCCAGAGTGAGCATCTTCCCCCACGTAGCCTCCCAAGCAAAAAAGCAAACTTTAGTTGGCACCCTATCCACCCATATTCTCTTTGCGGGAAACACTGTATCATTAGGCTTGTCCAACAGCCTGTAAGCTTCTTTAACCCTGAAAAGACCATTTCTTCCTTGCCTCCATTTAACAGAGTCATCCTCCAGGGAAGGCCTATGACCCCTCAAAGTATGGAGCAAATCACCAACCATATCCATCTCCCAGTCATTGAAGTCCCTCACAAAAACAAGATTCCAATCTCCTTGGCCCGAATCTTGGTCCCACATCTCCTCAATCGTGGTGTCTCTATGCACGGCAAGGACAAAAAGATGGTTGAAACATTGGGACAACGGAGTATCAATGCACCAACTATCTTTCCAAATTTGATTTTGGAACCCTTCCCAACTAGAAAAGCCAAATTCTCCCAGCACCATTCAGATTATTTCATAATCTCCTTTCAGACCCCTACTCCAGCCGCCCCATTAGCCTTCTTAGACCTCCAGCCATATTCCTCTTGCCCATATTTCGTAGAAATCACTTGTTTCCAAAGGTTATCCTTTTCACAAGCAAACCTCCAAGTCCACTTGCCCAGCAAGGCTCTATTCAGAGTGGCTATTCTCCTTAATCCTAGCCCTCCATTGAGTTTTTCTGTACAGATCACATCCCATTTAACTAGATGAACTTTTCCCTCCAAGTTTCCACCCCCCCATAGGAAATCTCTTTGGGTTTTCTCCACTCTTTTAGCAACGGACTTGGGCATATGGAAGATAGACATTTGGTAAATTGGCATACTAGCCAAGGTACCTTTTATGAGAGTGATCCTCCCCCTTTTGGAGATGTATTGTCTTTTACAAAGCGCAAGTCTCCTCCTGACCCTCTCTTCCACTCCATCCCACATAGAAGAAGCCCTATTGGGGACCCCTAAAGGGAGACCCAAATAGTGGGAGGGCAGAGATCCCACCCTGCACCCAAGCTCAGCTGCCAGCTCAAGAATCTCCTCCACTTCTCCAACTGGGATGATTTCGCTTTTGGCTAGATTAATTTGAAGACCCGAAGCCGCTTCAAACCAAAAGAGAATCCAGCTTAGATGAGAAATTTGCTCTTTGTTCGCCTCACAAAACACAATTGTATCATTAGCAAAAAATAGGTGAAAGATATTCAATGAAGTTCTACTACCACCCCGGATGTTGCACCCTGATAGATATCCCCCCTCCACCGCTCTCTTGATAAGAACGTCCAGAATCTCCATTCCCATAACAAAGAGGTAAGGGGATAGAGGATCCCCTTGAAGCCCTCTAGTGCTAGGGAAAAACCCAGCTGGCACTCCATTAACAAGAATAGAGAATTTAGTAGAAGACACACAACTCCACATCCATCCCACCCACTTGGTCCCAAAGCCCATTTTTTGAAGGACCTTCATTAAGAAATTCCAATTGATGCTGTCATATGCTTTTTCTATATCCAATTTGCAAATAATGCCCTTTTCTTTTCTCTTTTGCCACGAATCTATCACCTCATTAGCAATTAAGGACGCATCTAGAATTTGTCTTCCCATTACAAAGGCATTCTGAGCACTAGAGACCACCTTACCAATCACTTTTTTGAGCCTATTAGCTAAGACTTTAGCCAAAAGTTTATAGAGCCCCCCCAACAGGCTAATAGGTCTAAAGTCTCCCAGATCCTCCGCCCTGCTTTTCGTAGGTATCAACACCAAAAAAGTATTGTTGAGGCTCCTAACAAAGGAATTATGCTCATGAAATTCTTTAAACATCTCCATAATCTCCTCTTTGGTAAAATCTCATGCGTTTTGCCAAAAGGCTACAGTAAAACCATTTGGGCCTGGGGTTTTATCCCCATTCATCTCCATCAACGCCGAGTGAATCTCAATCTCTGCAAATGGGATTTCCAGACTCTCTGCTTCTTGCTGGCTGATGCAACCCACCTGAATGCTACCAATATCCGCCTGCCAAACCATATCTTCAGAAAACATCTGCTGAAACGAATTCACAACTCCTTCTCTCACCTCCTGCTCCTCTACCAGCCACTCCCCATTAACCTTAATTCTGCCCATAGCGTTGTTTCTTCGGTGAGCACTTGCCATTCTATGGAAGAACCCCGTGTTTCTATCCCCCTCCCTTAACCAAATCTCCCTTGAGTGCTGTCTCCAATGGGCTTCCTCCAACAGGACCCATTTCTTAAAGGAGTCTTTAGCTTCCTTTTTTAAATCAGCTTCCTCCACAGTCAAATTTCTCTCACTTTCCACCCAATCCCAACAGTCTACTTGTTCTAAGGTTGCAGCTTTATTGGTCTCCAGCCTCCCAAAAACCTCTTTGTTCCAAACTTTCAGTTTCTTTTTAATTTCCTTCATTTTAACAGCCAATCTGTAGCTAGCGTTGCCCCTAACTTCTATCCTCTGCCACCATGTTCTCACAATGTCTTTAAACCCCTCAACCTTCAGCCACATATTTTCGAATCTAAACGGGGTTGGGCCTCTTCTAATACCACCCCCCTCTAACACGATTGGGAAATGATTAGAAATTGGCCGAGACAACCTGATCTAAGTGACTCCACTAAACTGATTTAACCAGCTAGGGGAAACTAAAAATCTGTCTAGTCTCGCCCACGCCTGATTGTTAAGCCCCCCATTCTAGGTGAACTCTCCCCCCTGAAGATGCAGGTCCACCAGCTCTAGATCATCCACAGTCTCTGCAAATCTCCTCATGGCTGAACTGATTCTTCTTCGGCTGCTCCTTTCTTGTTGAAACAGAATGACATTGAAATCCCCACCAAGGCACCAGGGATCATCCCAAAGACCTCTTATCGCCCCAAATTCCTCCCACATACCCTCCCTTTCCACTTTAGTAAGAGGACCATACACTCCCGTAAAAACCCAAGTAGCCCCATTTTCTATAGTCTTGAATCCACAAGACAATGTAAAATGGCCCTCCTCCCAATCCAAAATATCCAAGACCCTCTTGTCCCAACATATCAAAATGCCACCCGCAGCCCCCTCCGCATTTAGGGCTCTCCAATCTATAAATCTCCCCGTGCCCAAGCTTCTCACAATACCTTCCGACATCTCCTGAATCTTGGTTTCCTGAATACACATTAGATCCACCCTCTGGCTCCTTATATAGTTCTTAATAATTTTCCTCTTAGAGCTGTCATTAGCTCTCCTCGCATTCCAACTTATAATCTTCAGCTTCATTGGGCAACTATCAACTGATTCCCTTTGCCCTATGAAGGACCTTTTTGCTTATTCCCCCCCTCATAATTGACAGAGCATTCCAGCCTCTTTAGTTCCCTTTCAAATTTGGACTTCTCCAAGAGTTCTTTGCTGTGAATCTTCTCCCTCTTTCTGATTTTAGTCAGAAAATTTAATATCTCCCTTTCCAGCCCCTCCGTAGAGAAACCCAAAAATTGGTTAAATTTTGCTAAGCTACAGTCCTCCCATAGTTCCTCTTTCTCATTTTCTGTGTCTTGAGGTCCTGAAGCATCAACATTCCCTTCCTTGCCCCTAGCCTTGCCTCTGTATTTGTTGGCCTCTCCCAACTTCCAGGATCCATCCTCATTCTCAACATTCCCCTCAGAGACTGTTAACCAAGTTGACTTATCCCCCCATAATTCCTCCTCTATTCCCCCTGGGTGATCGAAAGACTCCCCCTCTAGAGCCCGATCAGAATTAGAAGAGAGAGAAAGAAATGTCCCCATAACCCGCTTTCCTTTAGGATGGGAATTCAGGACATACCTCTTAGCTTCTTCTTCAAGCACGCGGTCAGTCATGGAGAAGCCTTCATCCCTCTGTTCCCTTCTAATCTCTACTGGCACCCAGCTCATCAGAGGATCCTCTGGAGTGGGTCCTTTTCTGGAGATAAAACGGCCCAAAAAACCAGCCTTCTCTTGGGAAGCAATTGGGCCATCCCTTTCCAAACCTTCCATTTCAACAAAAGGATGGCAGCCCAGATTAGCAACCCAATTAGATGGGCCTGCCTTTGACTCACCAGCCACCTTTGTTTTATCTTTTAACTTTCGGCCCAAAAGCCCATCTAACTTAGCCAGCCCACCATCCTTCTCCTGCTCTTTAAGACTCATATTTGGGCCATATGAGGGTGACCCAGCCATTTTTCCATCTGAATAAGCCCAGTCCCTAGACATCGGGCCATGGATCTGGTCCCCGGGCTCTAAACCCGGCCCATTCTCCTACAAAAACCTCCCATCATCTGGCAGGTGCAGTCCCTCGGTTCCCGCTTCTATCAAATCCTTCCCCACGCGCTTCTCCGCGCGTGAAAACGTGTCACCCTTGAGCTCGGTTCTCCTACTAATTTCCGTCGCAGGGAAAATCCTTCTCACCATCGGCCTAACCTCCCACCACAGCGCCAAAGAGTAAACCTCCTCCTCTACCTGAATTTCTAGCACACTCGGTCTAAAATCGCCTCTTAGTTTGACTCCTAGCCCATTGAATCTCCTCCATCGACCTTGTCCGCTCATCAATTTCAACAAATCCCCCACATTCATCCCCTATTTTCTTCAGTATCACTGGGCTCCATAACGAAATTGGCAGACCGAAAATTTTAACCCAGGCTTCCTGAACCATCTCCTCCTCTACCCAACAACCCGTCTTTGGATTCCAGAGATCCAACCCTAAGTTGACTCCTCCCATCACTCTGCTCCCCGATGAGACCACTCGGTGAGCCTCTCTTATATCTTCAAACTCCAACAAAACCCTACCTCGTTCCAACTTGGCCAGCCCTAGCTTGCTTTTTAGGCCCTAAGAACTCGCCCAAAGACTCCCCAGCCTCTCCAGATTTTCTTCTTCCTTTTTGTTGGACTTCCAGCTCGCGACGAGGCAGTGTTCCAGCTTCTGTAAGTTTCCAGCCATCTCCTCCCTCGAGACCTTCATCTTGATTGCATTTGTGCCTTTCCGATTTGTACTCTTGACTGCTTCTGCGTATGATTTCGCCGGAGTAGTTTTTCCGCCGGCCCTTACTTCCTGCAAATCCATTCTTCTTCCAGCCAGCTTTTCCATTTGACAAATCATCTCCGCCATAGCCGTCCATCCTCTTTTGTCCCTCCTACCTCTCGGTAAGAAGATGCAAAACCTTTTTCGTTCCAGGTCCACAACCCCCAACCTTAAGAAGCCACCCGCTCTGTTGAAACCCTGAGCCAAAGTGAACCGCTTGCCTCTTTCTCTCCACTCCTTTTCCCATCTCCCTTCTTGTTCGTCACGTATACAATGGATTAACCCCTCCTTGAAAAGCCCTAAACTTTCTAGCCCTAATCGAACCCATGTCGAGACCCCCCGCTTCTTCTCCACGATGAGGATCTGACATCTTCCTTTCCTTTCATCCAAGGCAAGCTCGAAAGTCTTGGATTCCACCGTGAAGCTTCGCTTTCGACTCGCCTCGCCGGTCTCATCGTCGTCGCCGTCGCACGCGCCTTCACTCTCCCTCACGCCCCCTCTCTCTCTCTCGCCCTCTCTCTCTCTCTCTCCCATCGCTACCAGAACTATATGATATCAGGGTTCATAATTATGTATTTGTTGGAAGGCAGTTTTTCAAGATTGTTCAGAAGATTCCATCAATAGTTTTATAATATTTATTATTAATTGTCATTGTAATTCAATTTTGATTGGTCATGCTACTTGGTGGTGACTACACCGTGGGTGGACTCTATAATAATTTTTCCTCTTTAATTCTTGCTTTTTATTTAATCCAATTTTATTGAGCATGAAGATTGTTTTTCATTGTGTAGGAGATAGGGGAAAAGGAAGAAGGCACGGTGAGTACTCCATTGAAGAGGAGAGGAAGGCCACCTAAGAAACTGGAGAATAGAAACCCAGAAGCTTCATCGGAAGGAAGAGCTCCTAGAGCATCATTTAAAAGCAGCCCGAAAGCTTCATCAGCTGGAAGAGGCCCCAAATTACCTGTTAAAAGAAGCCCCAGGACTTCAATGAGGGAGCCTAAATTGAAACGCCAAAGGGCTTCCGCTGTAGGAACCAAAATAAAAGGCCCCAAAGCTACATCTGAAGGATCTAACTTAAATAACCAAATGGAGTTGGAGGCAGGCCTTGATTTAAATAGCCTATATGCTTCAGCAGCAGGTATTTTATGACTTGAAGCCGCATTGATTTTGTATGCATTTATAATTTTATATTCTTAGAGATGCTAACATGCGGCATGATTTTTAGGTAGGGATGACAATGAAGTTGGAGGGGGTGCCTATGAAATGGCCATAAAAGATTGTATGATGAATGAGGTTGAATTACCTATGAGCACAGTGGTCGAGTCTTCAGCTAAGAGGGGTTCACAAACTGAAATTCCTGTTCGACATTCAAGGGGGGCATATAGGAAACGTACCATAAATCAGAAGCTTCTTGGTAGTAGGCAGAAGAATGTAGAAGTCATCAAAATTAGAACGCCTCGAACAAGAAAACAAAAGCTTCCGGATGAATCAGTTGGGCAAGCATTAAGCAAGCAATTGGTGAAGAGTTCATCGAAGAGGGGAAGAAGACGAAGCATAAACATAAATTCTGCGCCTCCAACTCAAGGTATGAAAATGTCTTTCTACTGTACAGGTTAGAGTTGCAGTTAAACATGCTCTCCTGTTCCTACTAGATATATTCTATAGAAACAAATAAAGCCTTAGAGTCTGTTTGGTTGTGTGATTTAAAAATTATTTTTGTTTTTAAAAATAGAATACTGTTTTTAATAATCTCTAACACTGTATGGCTATTGTTCTCGAGAAATAATTTTTAAAAACAAAGTGAAATAGAGAATAATTTTTAGAGAACAAGAATGAATTGTTTTCACCATATTTTAAAAACAAAAAAAAAAATATGGGCCAGTTTGGCCATGTTTTCTGAAACTTGTTTTTAAAAACTGTTTTTAAGTTAAAGAATGAAAAATAGTTTTTAAAAATAAGTTTTAGAAAACATGGCCAAATTGGCCCTTAGCTTCAATTTGTCATTCCATTGTTAATATTTGTCCTAGCATTTCACAGGCTCTCAAGATGCGCTTGGAGAGAAAACAGCTCCACTTGCGGAGATAGACAGCAAAACAAAACAGGTTGAAATGGCTGTCTCTGGAGTGCACAGTGTGCCTGATGATCAACCTCTGAAAATGTGGTTTGAGGGAATGCACAGTCCAGGCGTGGCAGATAATTCAAGTAAGCTAGTGTGACTGTATAATATTACTCCCTGTTTCAATTTATTTGCTTATATTTAATACTCTGCACAGAACTCTCCCCTGGTCAGACTGTGAACCAGTGGAATGAGGCAAGGGAAAGACCTAGTGAAGTAACACAATCTCCTAGAATTGATCCCACTGGAGAAATTATGCTGGACCTGAATCAAAGCCTCCCCTTTGTGAAAAGCTCCCCAATTTGGAACACACTTGAGACTCTGGAAGTATTCCAGAGGATGCCACAGAAACCACATTTTCGTCCACTGGAAAATTGTAAAGAGGAACGTCGGGAAGGCTTAGCCATTGGTAATATGGTGACCTTCTCCACCTTGATAGAGAAGGTAGCCAAACTCAGATTTGATGATCCTAGAAGCATCTTTGGTAGCAGCTTGGAAGCACTAGTGGAGCTGGAAATGCATGGTTTTGACACCAAGCCAGTGCAGAGTCGCATAAATGAGCTGGTCTTCATTAAAGATCAGCAAGAACAGCTGAAGGGCAGGACCAAAGAAGTCGAAAATCAGATTGTGGAGCACACTCATGAGAAGACGAAAATTGACGAAGAAATATATGAGATAGACAAGAAGATGATTGAGCTACAAGAGAAGCGTGCACTGGCTGTGTCGAACAAGGAGAGCAAGGATTCAGAAATTGCAGCACTGCTGTCGAGTGTGGATGCCATGAATGAAAGCATCCAGAGTGCGAGGCAGGATTTTGAGAGGGTAGCTACTTCCCCATGGTAAATGGCAACCCTCGACTCTCGACAGAGCTGATGTTGCAAGTAACACATCTCACTAGTAGTGCTAGTCCACAGCTGTTTTGGTGCATGAAACTAGATGTAGCCCATTAGAGTATCTTTATTCATGGTTGACATAGATGTTTTTCATTTGTAGATGCTTGCTTTGTTGCTTTTGTTTATTTGTTTTGCTTTCTAAACTAAGCTCTGTTAAAGGTCCTCCATTTTCTTCCTTTGTTGAATCAACCCTCCTGTACCATGTGTACAAATTTCGTTAAATATTCAATCCTCATCCTCTCACCCTATGCTTAATTGAATGGCGGATTCTGATTTTATTTAATTAGATTGTTTTAACCCCAGCGATTATGAGTAGACAATCTTTGGGCTTCATTTTATTTTATTTTTAAAATCTGCAGTTTTCAAATTATGTAAGGCCAATTAGATTTTTCATTTAAAAAAAAAAAAAAAAAAAAACCATCCAAAATGATGATGAGCTGTACAAATGTTTGGCATAAAAATATTACCAGAATTATTACAAATTTAATATTACTGTGAAGTTTATGAAAGAAATGTTTATTTCATTTATTTTTCGGAGGGGGAGCATTTACTGTGGGAGGGGTGTTAAAAGTCATTTTCCCTTTTGGGTGGCAGAAAATGGAAGTTGAGATGCGAACTTGCGTGACGCCGTTATCCGTACGAGAATCAGAGGCCCTGTTCTCCAGCCAATAATATAAGCCCACGTGTCCACTCACAGTCGCCACTTCCTCATTTCTCCGACGCCGGCCCGACCATGGTCACGGAGGCGGAGGGGTTGAAGAAGGGAGAGAAGGTGGAGGTGAGCAGCGAAGAAGAAGGACTGCGAGGATCGTGGTACACGGCGACCGTGCTTCGGCCGGTTACGAAGAAGACGAAGAAAATCTACGTGGAGTATCATACGCTGATGTCGGAGGAGGACGACTCTAAGCCGCTGAGAGAGTCGGTGGACGCGATTCTAGTGCGGCCGTACCCGCCGCGGGAGGTGGGCCGGCGCTTCAAGCTCATGGAGGAAGTGGACGCCTTCTACAGCGACGGGTGGTGGGAGGGAGTGGTGACGCAGGTTCTGGAGAATTCGAGGTACTCAGTGTTCTTCAGGACTTCGAGGGAGCAGATCGACTTTCACCAGGTGGATCTGCGGCTGCATCGAGAGTGGGTGAGGGGAAATTGGGTGCCACCGCTGGAGGAATCTCAGTCGTGAAGGTTGTTTCTGTGTATCTTGTTTGCTTTTTCTGTTTGGTTACTGAGAAACTGACGATCGAGTAATGTTACATAACCGAGCAGCTTTGCCGGTTTCATTCTCCGACCAGACTCATAGCGCAAAGATAGATAGCGTGAATGCCCCTGATTTTGCCAAAAGTTACTTCAAGGCCATTGCGAGTGGAAGAAGCAAATCGGTCCTCTAAATTTGAAGAGAAATGCTAAAATAAATCAAGCTCCTCCGTTTTGCTTCTCCGCACACTCAGTGGCATGGTACTTGGATTTCTGCAAAATTAAAGGCGTTTCCCCATTGGATCTGCTGGGAGAAGCACTTCAGCAGCTGTGGGTGATGATGATTACAACTACTAAAATTTAAGTCTGTTGTTTTGGTTTGGTAAGGATGGGGATCGGGGTCTATTTTATTGCATTTGGTTGAGCCATCGACTATGAGATTTCACATCTTTTGTTTCTTTTATTTATTTATTGTATTCTTTTTTTGACACTGTTTGGCTGCTAAGCACGCCGAGGAAAGGAAAATAATGAACTAATTAGTTGCATTAGGCTCTAGGGAAGGGAAATAATGGAACTGTGCAACTCAAAATCATATCATTGTTTCTATTTCACTATGTTTTCTTCGTCTGCAACCAAATGGAGCAAGATACTAGAACTAAATCAAATGTGAAGAATTATTTGTAAATTGGAGGGAAAATTTTGGCCAATAGAATGAAAAATATCTTCAGGAAGGTGGTGTAAGATTTCCATAATGCTTTTGTTGAAGGAAGACAGATTTGGAATGCTGCTCTGATAGCAAGTAAGGCAGTTGATTCAAGAAAGGGGAGTGCTAGAGCAGGTTTAGCATGTAAATTGGACATAGTGAGGGCTTATGATCATGTGAAATGGAACTTTCTGCTATAGACTTGGTCAAAAATGGATGAGAGAGATTGATCACTGCATTCCTACTGAGTTTTCTGTGGCACGCCCAAGGGCATTTTTCAAAGCTATGGATGCTTGAAGCAAGGTATGCACTCTCTCATTTTTAGTGTGGGTATGGAAGCCCGAAGTTTGTTTTCTTTTAAGAGCTAGGGAGGTGGATTTCACTTTTAAGGTTGGGAGAAGGGAAGGGGTAGGGGTATCATCTCCTGCTTGCAGATGATACCCTTTTCTACTATGAGGCTTGTGAGGAGCAAGTACCCTTATTTGTTTTGAGCTTGTGTCTGGTTTGAAAGTCAATTTGTAGAAAAGTGAGAACATCCTGGTGGGGTGAGGTGGAGTGGGTGGACCTTCCCTTGGGCGCTTCTTTCAATTATTGGTCACTGTGGGACTTGGTGGAGGAGCAGCTTAAGAGGAGATTGACTTAGAATGTGGGCAACTTTTTGTTGTATCAAGTGAGCACTGGAACTGGGAATTAGAAGTCCTTTTGCTTTAAATAAAGACTTCCTTGGCAAGTTGTTGTGGAGATTCACAACCGAGACAGAAAGGTTCTAGAGGCAGGCCACTCAAGTTTGTTTGAGAAGCTAAAGGCCATCAAAGGTGCTTGGCAGGATTTTAGGCAAAGAACCTCAGTTTTGGTTAGGGATGGGCTTAGAACCAAGTTTTAGGTGGAGATGTGGATTGGGGAGAGCTCCTTGACAGAGGGATTTACTTCTTTATAACCTTAACTACAGCAAAAAAAATAAAAAAATGCAAGAGCAGCAGATCATTGAGTCTTTGCATTTAAAGGTCTTTTCAAAATTAGGAATTAGGGTGTATGGCTGGTTTTATAGGTGTATTGAATCAGTGAAGCTCCAAGAAGAGAGAATGGATGGATTTGTAAGGGGAGGTGTAAGGGAGGGTGGTTCTGGCTAAGTCTTATTAATTAACCACCGTAAGCTCAGAAGGTTTGGGCTTCAAGAGCTCCTCTAAGAGGATGTTTTTTAAGTAGAGAGTTGTGTTTGAGAAGATTTTACCATAGACCAATTAATGAGAAAGGGATGACCCTTGGCAAATGGTGCAGTCTGTACTAAATGTGTTAGGATACAACTATACATCCTCATCCATTGTAATAAAGTTGCAGTATTGTGGGATGTTTTATTATTTTTTTGAGATCTATTGGATTCTTCCAAGGGTGATCAAGAACTTCTAATAAGTTGGCATGTGAGAGGTTTCAACAAATGGAGGTTGGTGTGGAGATTGAGGTCTCTTTGCTTGTTTGGTACCCATGGAAAGAGCAGAGTAGCAGAGTTTTTTGTGAAGAGGAGCTGTCCGGTCAGAGATTTAAAGAGACATTTCTGAGTTCTCTTGTGGGATGGGCTAGAGCCCCTTTAGGGTTGGAGTGCAGCTCTCTTGTGGGTTTTATTGATGGTTTAGGTTATGGGGTCTGTGGACCTTGTATTTTTGGTCTGGAAACAGATAATAAACAATACGAATAGTGAACTAACAGTTAAATTAATTGCTGAGGCTCCTTGCTTAGCTAATCAAGTGGCAGGTCTTTTAGCAAAGTTGCGCCAAGCATTTGATTCATTTTCTGAGGAATTTTTATCCTTTGTGAATCATATTGAGCAATTTTTTGGATTATATTTTTTATTCCATCTTCTGCTGTGCAGTTAATTTTGGCTTAAAGGCTTACCTTCCTTTCTCTTATCAGATTTCATGCAGCAGACTATGTTCTCAGTGGAAGCTCTTCTCATCCTTCTTTGTACGTACTATTTCATTGCAATGACATAGTTTGTTTTCTATTTTAAATAAATGAGGCAACTGTTATTTTGAAAATGAGAATGGTTATCGGAGGATTTAACATTAAATATTTTGGCTGTGTTTATTCATACGACACTTATATGGTACAGCAGTAGATTCATGCAAGGTTTAATTCATGTTTGGCAGTTCTGCTTGTGTCTGTTCTTCTTGTATTCTGTCTACACAAGTAGAACTTGATGATATCACACTTGCTTATGGGAAGAGCTAACACACACACACACACACACACACATATATGTGGGAATATTTTGTTTATTATAATTGTTCTTATTCAAACAAGAAGGCTTGCTTTATGTAGAAGGTATTTTAAGAATTAAACACACACTAGAAATCAGTCAACTAGTTCTCAAATTGAATTATTTCTTTTCTTAGTTTATCTCATCATAGCTACCAATCCAGGTTGCGATGGATAAAGCTGCCATTTTTGCTGCGGATAGTTTTTCATGGAGGGAGGACTTCTGCCGCAACATTACATGTTTCTTTAACAGCTCTAACTTGATCTCTGTGAGGACCTACTTTGGTAGGTTTTACCTTAGTGTGGTTACTTTTCAAGTTCATGAAGCAAAAGATGTGGAAAACCTGGTGTATTGCCCCTCAAAATCTTGATTTAGTTTCTAGTTCTCAGCCTTTTATGTACTTCCTGTAAAAGAGTAAGCATCTTTGATTGGGTATATACTTGGTATCCACCCATATCAGTATTTCGATTCCGATGTGGTACTAAATTTTGTTTTTTGGAAAATGCGAAGTTGTTTGCGCACTGCTTGAATAGTTGGGATTGGTTGTGTTGCATGATTGGCTTATTCCTTGACCTTTTATGTACTGATTTGTGTCTCTACCCGCCCTTGGTGCTGTGCTTGGACTGGGTGCCAGTGCCTACTTACAAGTTACACCTTTAATACCAAAATGACAAAATGTGGTAGAGAAATGGTGGTTCAGAATATGATTTTAATTTCGTGATGCAGACGTGCGTTTCTCCATGTTTCTTTTCTCATCAATTCATCTAGCTAACGCTACCTGTCATCCAAGACCCTACTAATTTCAGATGGGGGAAGTGTAGAATACAAGAGAATATAGCTTCACAAATGATCAGATTTATCTGAGTTATACGTGGCCTCCCTAAATGGTGGTCAAACGCTTGTGGTACATGATTACCATATTTAATGATAAATTTTTTATAGAAATTTATTTCGGAAATCTGTTATTTATTTTGGTATTTTTAGGTTTCTAGAGTGTTCGAAGTATAACAATTGTAAGTAAAATTAAATCTTGATAATTTAATAGCTTAAGATCAAGGAAAATCTATTAATCAAGTGACTATTAATTAATATAAATCACTAATTTATCAATATATTGCCTATTTTTTCAAAATATTGTATCTAATATTTTTTTTTTATTATAATCAAGTGAATTGATATTTCATCTTGACCTAAATATTCTCTATATATTTTGTTTAAATAAGTTTAATTTTGAATAATTCCTGGTTGTAATATGAGAACATCGTACCAAAACATAAAAATAAGATCCAAGCATATGATAATTTCAAGAAGAAACTAGATGGCTACATATTTCATAAAGATTTTCTAAACAAATTATATGAATTTAGTTGTATATCATGAAATTATTAATTTATATAGTAATGAGTTTTGTACTATACAATTTTTTTTTATAATGTGTTATTCTATAAATTCGGCAAATTATTAGTTTAGCATGTTGGCCCTGAGTTGAGATTAGCAAAAACCATTATTTAACCAAGGTTACCAATTTATCTTAGTATTAGTCTAGCATGTTGGTCTTACGATGGAAACTTTAGTATTGTGTGTAAGTATATGTTACTTTTATGAAGAAAAATTAAGAAAATTATTTTTCATATAAGTGAATTTATAAATATAATTTTATTTCTAAAAATAATTGAAAATTCTTTGTAGAAATTCAAAGTACCTTATACCATGGTCGTTTGTAAAGTAGTCCATTTTGGGAATATTTGTAAGGATCCACACTTAACTGTAAAGATGTTTCCTGTAAGCTTCCCCACCAATGATTGATTGTGACAATGTGGTTACTACTTGCGCATAAAACACATCACCGTCGATTTTCACTTTGTATGAGGCCAAGTCTGAGTTTCTCACGTAAACACATGGGGGCCAGATGGCTAATGCATCAGCCGAACCTCTTTAACGCCAAACATTGCTCGCACTGATACTCGAGATCGGTTTTTCTCCAAGATTACCCAACAATCAATCACGTGATTTGTTCCACCTTATATATCAGCTTTTACCCATTTCCAGTGTCTTGATACTTGCCGTCCTTAATATTTTTTATAGGATCAAAGGCTAGCAGATTATTTTGTGGATTTTATGATGATATTAGAATTCATATTTTGTTAGGTTGATTGATTAGAACTCTCATCTTTAAAATCTATGTGCATATGATTATCAAGACAGTATATTTGGCTCTTCCACTCTTACTTTTTTTCAGGAGAGTTGAAAGGATGGAGGAATGTAAGATGGTCGATTTGGCCATGTGCAAATGGGGGACCATAGTGTGCTGGATGGATGAAGGAGTTGGTGCAGGTGAACTGGCAAAAGAAGAAGAGGAAGGCCAAAAAGAATCTGGGTTGAGGTGGTGAGACAAGAAGTTACTTGTCTAGGATTTAATGGAGGTTGAAAACGCTTAATCAGCTTCAGTCCACACTTCTTATCGTTGGTTGTTAAGAAGGTTGGTCTGCTAATTTGAGTTGAGGGGACGATGTGTCCGTGTTTCTGAATGGTAGCTATTGAGGGCCTTTCATTGGGGTTAGGAGTCATAAACACTGATTTGAAATGTGGTAGCTTTTGTGTAACTGCCTGCAATATTGTTCTAGTTGCAACTGTCTCCCATATTGGGATTATCCATTAATTATCATCATTTGATCCAAGGCTTTGATTGTCAATATGATGTCGAAAGAAAATGATTTTTTTCATGTTGAATTTTATGTGAAAAATGTAAAAGAAAATCAAATATAATTTAACCGAGTTTTGAAAAAATATATGAAAATAATTTATTAATTTTAAATCTATTTTCGTTTCCTCGTATTTTTGCTCAAATTTTCTAAAAACGAAACATAGTTTTATTATTTAATTTGTTAGAAACGGAAACTTGGATGTCTTTTGTTATTTTAGATTGAGTTTTAATAAAGAAAATAATAACACAAAAGGTTTGCCTTCTCCTTTTTATATCTCAACCACATCCCTTACAAATTATCTCGATCTTTTAGACTACCATGAAATGCTAAGCTATAAGTTTCTCTTTTACCATTGATTCATCTTAGTAACTAAAAATGCTAAGGTAGTATAGTGGTACTTACAAAATTCTAAATCTGGATAGTTGAATATGTACGGAGAAATACAGTTTATCAAATAAGGGATAAACAAATGGAAATAAAATATAATAATATAAACAAATGAAATTAGGTAGAAAGAGTCAAAGTTAAAAATATATACATAACACCGTTTGATTAATGTTGAAATACTTTTTATAATCAACCAGAAAAGTACATTTCTTACCGAGGGCATGGCTTCTCTAATGACTAAATTGTTTATACTAGCATTTAGTCATAAATGATCTAGATAATTAATGGAGGAAGGTGGGGGTTTAGGGTAGACCTCAACCAGAAACGATCTATGAGGTGCTTTGATGGTGTTTGAAGATGCTCAATTAGCTTAATGATGTGGATTTTAAAGTGGTTGTCATATTGAAAACTAGGTAATTGAATTCATCTTCTACTTTAAACTGATATATGCATATATATCATTGTACATTTAGGATTAGACAACTCATGGTTGGATGTATATATATATATATATGTATAAGACATTCAACAATTCCAATTCCAGTTTAACTATACTACTGGTTCTTCCATAAGTTATCGTATGTTCAACAACCATAAATTTAAGAAAATTTGCAAGGGGAATAGACCATTTGGCATCCACTAGTTCGTTGTAGGTTTGCATCATCATTTCACCAACCTACACAAATGGACCACTTGGCGAGACCAACCACCTTTACCAGTACATATAGTGGAGCATTTGGCTGGTCTAAAGTATGACCATGACAAGGGGCTTCTCTTCATAATTTTCCATATCCCATTTCACCAATTCATTGACCTTAATGTTTTCAATGCCCAAAAAAATTTCCCACATACTCTCCCTTCTCCCTTGTCGTAAGTGTTTCTTTTCTGCAAAGTCCAGGTAGGTATGAGGCATTAATGGGGCATAATGAAGTGGGGATCAGCAGTACACATCTAGGTATGGAACCATGTCCATGCTACATGACAGTTCACTATTGTGGAGTTAAATTGGGGTCCTTGGGAAGATGTTGGACAAGGTTGATTCTCTCCCTTGCGAATAACTCTAATTTATATTATTCATCTACTTCAAATGGTATCAGGATCATTGACTGGGTCTTCTTTATGAGACCACCCACATAAACATTTAAGTCAGTCCCCACAATCCCACGATGGCCCTGGCAATTCGCAGGATCCTGGTACAATAGATTGATGAAGTATTTACACCCATATGTGAATCTCATTGAAGGTAGTTGAAATTGGAGGTATGATGTTGACTTAGACTATATTTGGTTCCTAGGAAATGAACAAAATGTTAAAGAAAATTATTTTCCTTGGTTATACTATGAAAAATGAAAAATGTGAAAAAAAAAAATCAAATATAATTAAAATTAATTAAATATTTATATAATTTTAAATTATTTAATCTTTATATCGATGAGTTAAGATAAGTGAAATAAGTTTAAAATAGTAAATAAAAATAATTTATTGAATTTAAATTTATGTTTTATTTTTCTTTACCTTTTTTTCCTTTTTATTTTATTTTTCTTTAAATTTTCCAAGAACTAGACATGACCTTAGTGGTTGGAGTTATGACAGTCGGTTCACTTCTTGCTTAACTTTCATACCAACATGTACTACGGGGAAAAAGAAAAAGAAAAAAAAGAAAAAGCTAGTCTTTTTATGTTAAAGAAGCTCTATTAATTTTCTACATAAAAGAGTTTTACCTAATTAACAAGCTGGGATGAATTCAGGGTTGGATAGCATTTTCTGAGAAAACAAAAAAAAGAATGATGTGCATTAATTGTGAAGCAACTCCACTTTGATTCTCATATCCTATTGTTGGGTGGCAATCCCTTTGAAAGGAAAGCATTTTCTTGGTGGGCTTCACCAATCTTTTATATCCCAAAGAGGCCACATTTCTTCATCAATCCTTTCTTCTGAGATTGGGTGCTCTTCATATCCCTGACTCCATCTCCATGAGGCAAAGCTGTTGGATGTAGCTTCAAATTGGCTTGAGCTTTGTGACTCTTTTCCTTTTTACTACTCATAAATCATAATAAGATATGAAACGATTATAAGTTTATCAAACCAAACACGAGGTTAATATACTTGAAATTAAACATGGGACAAAGTTAAAAGTTTTAAAAATTAGTTGAAATGACTTTTGGACTACTTCGCTTTCATTTATATTCATATACCAATTTTTTTTTAATAAAAACGTTATTAATGAAAATGCAATAGATTTTTATCAAAATTACTTTCAAATACGAATTAATCATATTAACGGTAATCAAGTTCAAGGAAGTAATTTAGTTACATTTCAAAAATGACTTAATTGATTTGATTACTTGCTAATATAACATCGTTAGTTCAACCATTGAGAAATGGACATAGACCCTATATTTACAATAGAAGAGGCAAGTATAAAATTGCAGTGCCAACCCTTGATTCCAAATATATATAATAAGATAGTTTAAGGCCAAAATAGTCTTTTTGAAGAAAAAAACAATCAAAGTAGATCTTCTTTTAAAATATTTACCAATCTAATTTTTGCTATTACATGTTTATTCACATGACTTTTTTTTGAGTGTATAAAATCATTGTAGTTTTAACTTTAAATTTAAAACCAAAGTTAACCACTGTGGCTTTTAAAACCATGGTTTTAAATTTAAAGTTAAAACCACAATTATCAATTAGGTTTTAAAATGAAAATATATATATATATATATATATATATATATATATATATATATAAAGTTGAATTTGGTGTTCTAAGGACACACTACTTTAATAATATTTTGAACACAAGTCTAGATTGAGAATTATTTTTACAAAAAAAATTACTTTGACCGAAAATCCGAATTCAAGGTCAAAATAGTCTTTTTAAAGAAAAAAAATAACTAAACTAGATCTCTTCCCAAATTATTTATCAATCTAATATTTGCTATTACATGTTCATTCATGTAACTTTTGTTTTTATTTTTATTTTTTTTATTTTAATGTATAAAACCACGATAACTATGATTTTGGCTTTAAATTTAAAACTATTCAGTAACTATAATTTTAAATTTAAAGCTAAAATCACCGTTATCAATGGTAGATTTTAAAACGAATTTTTTAAATTAAAATTGGTATTTTAGGGACATACTACTTTCACAAATATTTTGCAAACAAGTTTAGATTGAGAATTATTTTTATAAAAACGATTACTTTGACCGGAAACGCGGATAAGGCAATGGTCCCCCTCCTCTAGACCTCCTACAGCGGTCAATCTATCCTACATCATATGCCAATGGTGAACCCATGTTGTATGGATGAGTCTAACACGTCACGTATTTGAAATAAGTTCAACTACATTATTTTCTTCCTTTGTCTTTTCCCCTACTACAAAGATCAACCAATAATCATACACTTTTTTTTGGGATTTACACGTGGGTTAGAGTTCATTGAGGTGAGCTTTCACCTCATCATTAGTGTGTGTATTGAATACGTAGCCATACTCCATTGACCAGTTTTGTAGACTAGTCAAATGACAAAGAAAATAAAGATTAATTTACTAACATGTTGCATGATTTTTTAATAATATAACTGAAGAATCTTAAATTTATTTAACAGAAAGTTCTTTTCTCCATGAAAGTATTCTACTGAACCAGTTGAAGATGGAAAATGATGTGAAATTAAGTTCTTAAGCTGTCATGATCATTTATGATAGCACAAAGCATATGGGTGTAGAGGGGAAAAGTGATTTTTATTGTTATGATCCAGAGAAACGTTTTGCAGGGATGTTGCTTGGCTGGATGGAAAAGAAACGTTTTGTTTTCGAGGAAGTAGAAAGTTCAAAGTATAAAATACAAAGCATTTATGGAAGTGACAGAACGCTTCAACACTACTTTCAACTGTACCAACTAACACATTTAACGTTAGCTGCAGCCTTCTTTCTTCTATAAATTCAAGCCACCTTCCTGTGTTTCATCATTTCCGGCTTTGAGTTTCACTATCCTCCACTGTAAGTTATCTGATTTTTGGTGGTTCCATTTTTTTTCTTTTATTTTCTTTTTAAATTTTAAGTAATGGGTTTTAGTGGGTTTGTCAGAATTGGCTTCTATCTTCAACTCTTTTTCGTGCATGTGGTTGGTTTTTTGGCTAAGTGTTCATGCAGTGAAGGGTTTTTAAAGGGTTTATGGTGGGTGTTTTTTTATTGTTTGTAGACGCTGGAGGGTCACATGGGTGTGTTGTTTGCAGAGGACGTATGGGTTTTAATGTTTTAGGTGGGCCCACCATTTTGTGTGACTGTTTTGATGGTTTTTGGTTGTATTTCCATGAATCGTTGTTGTCCTTTTTCTCAATGAGGTGTTTGGTTGCTGAGAAAATGTTCTCCCAAGCCTGAATTTTGAGGGGCTTGCTCAAATTTCATTGGTTCATCATACATTAACCAAAAAAGTCAAGTTGAGTTTTATTGAGTTCTGATTTTCTCTGGGTTATACTTGTACACCTATTTTTTTCTCACTCTTTTGTAGTGGTCATCATTGATGACTTTTTTTTTCCACCCACTATGCTGGAATTCTAAGACTTTCCTTTGAATCTTTTCCATATTAGTCTTTTTCCTGCTGATTCTTCTTTTGTTCAGGTTTCTCGACGGTGGAGAATGAAGACTTTTGCAGTTCAAGTTGAAAATGGAAGGGAAGGGCGAGATGGGAAGCCGTCTGTTGGTCCTGTGTATCGGAATTTTCTCGCCAAAAGTGGGTTTCCACCAATGGATTCCAATTTAAATACAGCTTGGGATAATCTCAGGTAAATTGAAGACATGTAGTTTATGTTTGGAATGTTGGAAAGAGAATAGGAACGAGAAATCAATTTCATTCTTCTCGTTCATTGAAGTGTTTGGATTATTTTTTAGACTAGAAATAGAAATAAGAAATTCATTGTCGTGGAAACCAAATCCCACTCTGAAAAGGATTTTGATTTCTCTTTTCTACATGGGATTATGATTCATCCAATTTCCATTCTTATTCCCGTGCATCAAACACAACCATACTGTCATATTTTGTTCATAATAGTGACTGGAATAAAATGTCTCCTGCAGTCCATTCAATTAACAACAAAGAGATATTTCACTGCAGGATATCGAGTGAGAAGTATCCCGGGAATAGGATGCTTGGATGGCGAGAATTCGTTGGTGGGAAGGTTTGTATTAACTGAAAGCAAGGTAGTTGTAAAATATTGGTGTAAAGTTGCCTAACTTTTATTTGGTCTTTTTAGTTAGGGCCATATAAGTGGAAAACATACAGGGAAGTCTATGAGGAAATTCTCCATATTGGTTCTGCATTACAGGCGTCGGGTGCTCAACCTGTAAGCATATTGGCTTGTGATTCTAAGTACAGGAATCAGGGTGTTGAAGCAATCCTTTTCTTTTATTTTTTGAAACTTTTCTTAACAACTTTAATGATTGCCTGTCACAGGGCTCCCGCGTGGGGATTTATGGATCAAACTGCCCCCAATGGATTGTGGCAATGGAGGTCTGTTTGAACATTTTATTCAATCTTGAGTTTTTCATTGCTGAAGTTCATTGATGATGGGTTTAATGGATTCATAGTTTGGAATTTCTCTAGGCTTGCAGTGCTTACAGTTTGATTTGCGTTCCTCTCTATGACACCCTTGGTAATCTTCTGTTCTCCTCTTGTATAATTTTAGCACCAGGAGCAGTCCCTAGTCCTTGAGTGTATCGGTATCTGTTAGGCATTAGTCTGCTTCAATGTTGAATATATCTGTTCCCTATATTTTGAGCTATACATTTGAACTTGTTATGGGTTTACTTGGAGGCAGGGCCAGGGGCTGTGGATTATATAATAGATCATGCAGAGGTTGATTTTGTTTTCGTCCAAGATAAGAAAGTGAAAGAAGTGAGGAAAAAAAATTATATTTTGCTTTAACTTAATCTTGAAAGCAAATTTTTTTCTGATTGGCACGTATACTCATGTTTGCAGCTTCTAAACCCTGATTGTAGATCCGCTAAAAGGCTGAAATGTGAGAATAACTAAATCACCTTTTGTTATCTGCTGCTGCTGGAAGACATTCTAGTGATTTTCTTCATTGTTGCAGTGATGGTTTGCTTTACTTCACCGACAGAGGAACAGAAGGACAAGGCAGCCGACATTGGAATCAAACCATATTCATGGGATGAGTTCCTCCATATGGTTAGTTTCTCAATGTTTTGTTTTCCCATCGTGTGGGACTCACTTCCTTAGTAAATTGATGGTAATATACATATTTAGCCCTTCATAAATTCAACTTCAAATGGGGTAGAATACAATACACATAGCTCTTTGGCTTGGATGGAACCCCCACCAAAGCTAGGGGTAGTTGTCATCTTCTAGAATAAATTTTCGTCCTCACTTTGTAGCATACTAGTTCAGTTCTCTTCACATACTTTTCTTTTGTAGTTGATTTCCAAAGTCTCTTGTTCATCAGGGAAAAGAAAATCCATCCGAGGTCTTTCCACCTCAGCCTTTGGACATATGTACGATAATGTACACAAGTGGAACCAGTGGAGATCCTAAAGGCGTTGTTCTGACACATGAAAATGTTACAACAATTGTAAGAGGGGTTGATATTTTTATGGAACAGTTTGAAGACAAGGTAAAACAATGATTGAACCTCTGAATGCTTTTGTGTGGTGTACTTCTTACCCTGTCGTGCTATTCAATGAGGATGTGGTCTCTTGATGTTTCTTTCTTCAATCTCCACTTCTATTTTCTTGAGAGGATAATGCGTATCATCTATTAATCGTGAAGCCGTTTACTGGACCATTCAACTTTTGTTGGATGAACCTTATTAGGATTTAAGAAATTTCTTAATGTTAAATCTCTGTATTTCTTTTGTCTCTCTATTGTCAACCAAGAACATATGATGTGTTGCACGATCAAGATTGTTCAGGTCAACCTTGAACTTAAGTCTCTGCATGGGAAGCACATCCCATGGTGGCTGCTTGTATGCCCCTGGCACAATTATTTAGAAATATATTCATATGATTATTACCATGGATTTATTCACAGATGCTTTTGTTTTTATTCTCCTTATTCTGACATTTGGATTTGTGATTTGGATAGATGACAGTAGATGATGTGTATCTATCTTTCCTGCCCCTGGCTCATATCCTGGACCGCATAATTGAGGAATATTTCTTCCATAAGGGTGCTTCTGTTGGGTACTATCATGGGGTATGCTGCTAGAACTCTCTGTTTTGTCATTTCAACTTAAGATCTCCCTATGATCTGTGGAAATTAGGGGGGGAAGGAAACTTAGTGTTCATGCTCTCTTGTTTGGAAAAGGAAAATGAAAAATATAATGGAGAAGCAGTGGTGGCAGCTGGTTTGGTGGTAAACTGGTGATGGGATGAAAATACAGGCCATGTGATGACCAGAAGAGTAGTGACAACAATGTTTAGAGATGTTTAGTTTCCAATGGCAGTCTGGTTGTTCTGATGATAAGATGGTGTCTATCAGTTGGTGGTCATTATGGTTAGGATGGTGGTTGCAGCAGTGATGCTAGTGATGCAGCAGAAGTTGTCAGTTCTGGGGTTCAAAATTAGAGATTTTCCTGCCCTCCCTTAATTGTTTAAAGATATTTTTGTTAAAATCCTTCCAATATTTTCTTTTTCTTTTGATAAGAACTTCATCCTGACAATCAAACGAAGGAACTTATATTCTTTAATATTTCTTTATTTCTGGAAATCATATGAAAGTGCTATATAGGTTTGATTCCAAAAGCTTTTCTACAATAATCATTTCTTTTCTAAAATGATGTTAATTCTTATTTGAAGGATATGAATGCACTGAGGGAAGATTTAATGGAGTTGAAGCCAACCCTTTTTGCTGGTGTACCTCGGGTTTTCGAAAGAGTGCATGAAGGCAGGGAAAATTTGTTGGTGAACTGTTAGCAAGAGCTATATCGTTTTTTACCAATTTGACTGAACTCACTTATCCAGTTAAGCACATCCTTATTTCAGGTATCAAAAAGGCAGTACAAGAACTCAATCCAATAAGGAGGAGAGTTTTCGGCATTCTCTACAAATAGTAAGTTGGTTCATTATTTCATTTCTCGATGTTTCTCTATCTGCAATAACTGGTTATTTTATTCATTTCCCATACATTATAGTTATGATACTGCTATTTTACATTGTTATACAGCAAACTTTCATGGATGAATTCAGGGTATAAACATAGAGAGGCATCACCATTGGCTGATCTGCTAGCTTTCAGAAAGGTTGTTTCTATTCTCCTTTATTATAATCCTGGTGTTTCAAACCTGAAATTCTAGCTGCAAGTTGTAGCTCATGCACCAAGGTTCTATGTAATTCATGGGTGGATATCAAACTTATTCAATCAGCACACCTCTTTTTTGCATCCATTGTTACGAGGATCCTTGTTTTGAACACTTGTGGGTTTGTAACTACTTTGATTAAATGGAACAATTCTCCTCATATCAATCTCCTTCCTGTTTTCCAGGAAAATGAAGTTTCTAGATGAGTTATTTGGTTGTGAAATGTCTTTTGTTTTTGTTTAGGTCAAAGCGAGGCTAGGTGGTCGGGTTCGATTAATAATATCTGGGGGTGCTCCCTTGAGCACTGAGGTGGAAGAATTCTTGAGAGTCACTTCCTGTGCCTTTTTAACACAAGGCTATGGTAAGGAAGAACGTTGTCTTTGGCACAAGGAGAAATAACAACTAACTAGTTTGCTTAACTTTCTCTAAGGCCTACTGTAGCAAAGGCAAGATGGTAGATTACTAACAGGAGGGAAAATAATGCTATAAGCCGATGTTATTCTTGATGAAATGCCAACATATCCTGAAATAGATTTACTTTGAAAATTGAGATCAACTCTAGTAAATCATACTGATGGACTTCTTCTCTAGACCCAAACCGATGTCATTTCAAAATTTTCATACAGCTTATACACACATTCAACCATTCCCATTGTGGTTCATTCAGGGTTGACAGAAACTTGTGGATTGACTTCCGTTGGCTTTCCGGATGAAATGTGCATGGTTGGAACTGTTGGTGCAGTATCTGTATACAGTGAGTTGCGCCTGGAGGAGGTTCCAGAGATGGGCTACGATCCATTTGGGGATCCTCCAAGGGGTGAGATATGTGTGAGGGGGAAAACTGTTTTTGCTGGGTACCACAAGAATCCAGAACTCACACTAGAATCCATCAGAGACGGGTGGTTTCATACAGGTTGAGCAGAGCCACTTCACAATAGACAAAATTGTTTATGAAAGATTTGCGTTCTAATATTTCTATTATTCGGTATTGTCAGGAGATATTGGGGAGATACTTCCAAATGGGGTTCTCAAGATCATTGATAGGAAGAAGAATCTTGTAAAACTCTCCCAAGGAGAATACGTCGCAGTTGAATATCTGGAAAAGGTCTATGGGACAGCAGACATTGTTGAAGATGTGAGCCTTTTTTCCAGTTTAAGTTGATTGTGTCAAAAATATCATTTGTTCTGATTACTAATTTATTGAAAATTTGATATTTTTTTCTTCAAGATTTGGGTCTATGGAAACAGCTTTAAGTCAATGCTGGTTGCAGTGGTTGTACCACATGAAGAGAACACTAAAAAGTGGGCAGATTTAAATGGCCATAAGGGTTCCTTATCTGAACTATGTTCACTTAATCTGCTACATAGTTATGTCCTCTCTGAGCTTAAGGCTGCAGCAGAGTTAAGCAAGGTAACCTCTACTGAATTTGTGAGTTTGTGAATTGATACAAATGTGCATTTTTTTTTTTTTCATTTTCTGTCCATAACTCAAGCCTTCTAGTCTTGGATATTGGGTGCAGAAAAACTGGATTTTGATTGTTGGATTCAAAGTATCAGTTCAACATGAAGAAATGATATATATATTATGATATCCTACGAAGGATACCGGAAAAAGTTTCCAACACTGTATATGTATTGAGCTTACTTAACTATGTAGATGTATTTCAAAACCGTGAGGGCTTATTAAAATCCCATGAGACACAACTTCCTCATGAGGGATTACTATTTCTTTCTGCTCTTTTTGTGGTTTTTTTTTTTTTCTTTTTTGTTCTTTGAATGTTCTTTTTAACAATTTCTGCTATCCTTCAAACCAGCTGAGAGGCTTTGAACACATCAAAGGAGTAATTTTGGAAGCCAGGCTATTTGAAGCAGAACAAGATTTGGTGACTCCAACCTTGAAGAAGAGAAGAGATAAAATGCTTAAACATTACCAGGTATATATATATAGGGTTTGTCCCCTAATTTTTCTTCTTGATTTTCTGAAAATAATCCTAATAATAGGGACCTAACAAGAGTGATTAATACTATTGTGCAGGCCAAAATTGATGAACTATATGCAAATTTTGGGTGAAGGGAGACACAAAGGGTAATGTCTGGAGTGCTGTAATATGGTTGGGTTTGTCCATGAACTAAAGAGTATGATATGTAGTTTCACCTCCAACCAATAAACTAGTCCCTGACACTTGCTTAATAAAATCAAGGCCTTGTGTGTGTTGATACACTGATACTTCATTTCCTAGACAATGTCATCACCATACATCATAATCATAATCTTAAGCATTCCAATTTCATTCGTAATTTAAAAGCTCTTTCCCATTGTAAGAAGGGTTGCACTTTATTTTTATTTTTGAACACTTCAAGTGTTTCAAAAAAGAATAATTTTTAATATTTTTTTTAGTTACTTATAATATTCTTAATCTGATTTCCATGGTTTCAAATATTTTCTTATTTTACATATTTATATAATGATTTTTGTTTTAAAAAAAAAAAAAAGGAAAGCGTACACAATACATAGAGCAAGTCACTCCATTTACATGAGGGTACTTGTAAATGGATGGAACAATACGAGTGATTTGGGAAATAACTATCGAAAAATAAGAAAAAACAATTAAATTTTTTTTTTCCTGATAATATTGGAAAAATAGAAGATCTCAAATTGCTCGTTAAGACAACATGAAAAATAAAGTAAATCAAAAAAGACAAGATTTATCTTATTCAACTTAATCACTTAATTTATTAATAAATTTTACAAATATATACTCAAACTCTCTAAACCTCTTTTTACCCTATACATAATACACTTTTAGTATATCTCTTTTTCACTTTTCTCTCACTTTTGGTCTATTTCTCTTCACTCATCTTACTTATTTGCTCTTTCTTTAAAATTCATATGTAAAACCGTATATTTGCGGAGCCTTATGGGCTAACCTTAAACCTATAGATTTTATAATTTTAGTTAAACTCAAAAAGGTAATTTACTTGAACAAAAACTCTATGATTATTGACTCTTCTAAAAATAAAAAATAAATAATTTGATTCAAATACTAGTAATCTTCACCTTGATGCAAATTCTCTTATTCTTGCATAATTAATGAAAATAAATAAGTGTCAAGTTTAAAATTTTATGGAATTTCACTTGAGAAACCGTCTTTGTTTCTTCACCACTTCATTCTTTTTACAATTAGTCTCATTCTTGTGCCAATGAGTACTCTTAGCCAAAAACAAAGTCTTCATCGTCTTGCTACACTTATCTATTTTGACAACTTTTTTAGCATTAACATAAAACTCTTCAACACATGACTCCGCCATCGTAAAATTGTCTTACTGATCAAGATGTATAATTTTTTATTTATTTCATTTTATATTTTCCTCATTTATTGTTATCAAAGCATCTTTATTAACATTCATAATGTTGTTTTTTGCAAAAAAATCATAGCCTAAGATGTTCAAAACCCTCCTAAGAAATTAAGTTCCTTCTTAATTTAGGAACATGCTTAACATTACTTAATATTCTCACAACACCATCAAGCTTCTTCATATTCATGATACCAATCTTAATGGCTTTAGAGTTGTCATTTTTGTGGCAATAATTACACCCTAGATCCCTTCAAATGTGTGATTGAGAACATCATAATATCTCCCCCGTGATTTGCTCCTACCATGATGTGATTTTGAATTCATTACAAGAGTTTGTCCAATATGAGACAAACTACTTGGTTGTTTGATATTTTATGTCTCCAAAAAAGTAGTCGGCACCTCATTCATAACCAACGTCATCTTTTCAATTAAAAATGTAATTACCACTCTCTTATATGATTTTAATAGGGATGCTAATAAAATGATAGGTCGATCTTTCTTATCAACTTCAATATCTGCACTCAATAAATGGGTGATACGCTTGTTAAATTTATTTATATGATTCTTAACATTCATTTCTTCATTCATCTTTAACTCAAATAGTTGTTTATTTAAATATAACGTATTTGTTAGGGATTTTGATATATAATTTTTTTCTAACCTCTCCCATAAATTATTAGTGATTACTCATTCAAAATATTGTATTTTATTTTTAAAATTAGACTTAAATAAATAATATTTACTGCTCTTGTTTCTAATTCTTCCTATTTTTTATTATACGAAAATATCTAAATATCTTTAATAATACTTTTTCAAATATTGAAATTATTATTTCCATCAAATGGAAAAAAATGGAAACTCTTCATGCCATTAATTAGGAAAAACACAACACCAAAATACAATAAAATAAAAATAAAGTAAATTAAAGAAGACAAAAAATTTACATGATTCAGGTTAATTGTTAACGTCTACTAGAAAGAGAGATCAAATTATTATAAAACTTAAAAAACATAGACTCAAACTCTCCGTTTCTCTCTAATCAAACACAGTAGACCATTTGTCTCTCTCTTCACTCTAATCCCACCTTTTTACTCTCTTTAGAGATCCTATGTAAAAGGCATATATTTATAGTCATAATTTTAGTCAAACTCAAAAAAGTAATATACCCGAATATAAACTTTATGAATATTGACTTCCTAAAAATAAAAAATGAATAATCTCAATTGAATACTAACATAAAAGACCCTATTTTTTATTTTCAAAAAAAAATAAATTACAAACCTCTAAAAAATAGTTTTAAAAAGATAAAACTATTTAAAAAAAACAGTTACCGAAATCTTCATGGGTGAGTTTTGGCAGACCACATGGTTGATTGCTTCTCGTAGAGCCCAGATTTTAATTTAATAATCCTTGGTAAGGGAATGGCACACAGTGCTCTAACACATACAGTTTTGGGCCTGGGCTTCTCCGCAACCATAATTTGGGGTAGGGTTCCATTTGGGGCTAAATTAGGTGGGCCGTGCACGGCCCAATATCTAATTTTCTGTTCTATTGAACCTCACCAGTGCGCCGGTTAGCCATTCAAGTCGCCATGGGCACATTAGATAAGGTCGTCCCATTTATTTCACGCCATATGTATACTCTTTCAACCGCCAATTTGAATCGCCTCATTAACGGCTATATTCGCAAAGGTAATCTAAGAGATGCTCGTAAACTGTTCGATCAAAACTCCACGTCACGAAATACCGTCATATGGAACACAATAATATCTGCATACATTCAAAACGATGAACCGCACAATGCCCAGAACCTGTTTGATGAAATGCCTGACCGAGACATAGTTTCATGGAACACAGCATTATCAGGGTTGAAAAAGATCAAAAACCCAGAAGGGGTTTACCTTTGTTTCCTGAAAATGAGAAGGGTTGGTCTAAAACCCAATGAATTCACCTTATCGATAATGATTAGCGCGATTTTGGATACGGTGTTCAATGTTTTGACCCCACAAATTCATGCCTCCGTTGTTTCTTTAGGGCTCAATTCGAGTGTGTTTGTTGGGTCAGCGTTGATGAGAGGTTACGCGCATGTTGGGGATCGGGTGGCTTTAGGTAGGGTATTTGATGAGATCTCAATAAAGAATGTTGCTTCATGGAACGCACTAGTTTTGGGGTATATGGATCTGGGGGACACAGATGAGGCTCAGAGAGTTTTCGGCTTAATGCCCGAGAGGAATGTTGTTTCTTGGACTACTTTGGTTAATGGGTACATTGGCAATAAGAAGACCAGTGCCGCTAGAGCGGTCTTTGATAGAATGACTGAACGGAATGTTGTTTCATGGACGGTTATGATTAGCGGGTATGTGCAGAATGGCAAGTTTGTGGATGCTTTGAGGCTGTTTCTCTTGATGTTGAGATCAGGGACACAGGGAAATCACTTTACGTTGTCGAGTGTGTTAGAAGCTTGTGCAGGGTGCTCTTCTCTTCTATTAGGCAAGCAAGTTCATTTGAACATTTTGAAGTCCGGTATACCAGATGATGTAATCTTGTCAACCTCCCTTGTTGACATGTATGCCAAATGTGGGGACATTAAGGCGGCATTTTGCATTTTTCAATCAATGCCCAAGAAGAATTTGGTGTCATGGAATTCTATAATAGGGGGGTACGCCAGGCATGGGCTGGGCACACGAGCATTGGAAGAGTTTGAGAGGATGAAAAGGCTTGGGATTAGGCCTGATCACGTTACATTTGTTAATGTTCTATCAGCATGTGCTCATGGAGGACTGGTTGAACAAGGGGAAAGGGAGTTTTACTCAATGGAGACGGAGTTTGGAATACAAGCAGCCGTGGAACATTATGCTTGCATGGTAGACCTTTTCGGGAGAGCTGGGCAGCTAGAGAAAGCAGAGGAATTGATCAAGGGAATGCCATTGGAACCTGACGTGGTTGTGTGGGGTGCATTGCTCGGAGCCTGTGGCTTGCACTCAAATTTGGAACTGGGTACCTTTGCTGCTGATGGGATTCGGAGACTGGAACAAGATCATCCTGTCATGTACTCCACGCTTTTGAAGATTCATGGTGAAAAGGGTGTGTGGACTAGTGTACTTGAGTTGAAGAAGAAGATGAAAGAGCAAGGGGCTAGAAAGCAGACGGCAGGTAGTTGGATAGAATCATCTTACGGTGTAGGATGAGCGTATCCGACATTTGACTACAAAGCCTATGCAAATCATTAGCTGGACAAGGCAAGTGGAGACAAGTTCCGGACATTAAATGATCATGTCTAGCTAAACTTTGGTTTATGATCGACTTTTCAATCTCGATAATGATAGAATGATAGAGTCGAGAACACTCTCCGGCCGGCCCTTACACTAATGCATCGTACTCAAAGAGGTTGAAAGTATTCCAAAAACAAGATATAAATAACAGAATCAATAATAATAATAATAATAATAAAGACGACACAGAAAATAAGGTACAATGAATTGAATCTAGTACAAAACAAACACTAAATAGAAAATGAATTGAATCTAGTACAAAACAAACACTAAATAGAGTTTTGAGGGCAAAATAGTCATTTCATATAAAGAAATATTAGCTTTAGCTCCCTACAAAACTCATCTTCAAATTAACCCTTTTATTGCCACATAAGAGCCATATCATTATTTTATTTTATTTTTAAATTTAAGTTGAAGCCTCAATTGTCATCTGAGGCTTCATTTTTGAACTAAGTCTCAGAGCAAGTTCGAATGACGTAACATGAAACCTAGTAGTCCGAAAGCACCATGAAGAGCAACAAAAGTCCACAGACCACCTAATTGACACCAACGAGTAAAATCTCCTTGTGCTTCAGGACCCCATAGTAACAATAAAGAATGTGCTAAACTATTAGCAGGGGTAGAAACTGCGGCGGTTAAGAAATTGCAACCTTCCAAATAGGAACTAGCCAATCCATGGGTATACCATGAAGTTACAAAGGTTGTACCTGTGAACCAACCCCCCAAAGCGAAATAGGCACAAGGAAAGAGCAATAGACCGGACCAACCTACAAAAACGAAACGGTCCCTCCGTAACCAGTCATCCATAATATCAAATAAATCGCTTTTGTCTTTCCTCCTATTCAACTACTTCAACCATTTCCGAACACCTCATAGCGTTTTCAGGGCATCCGAGGATTCGATCATTTATGTATGATTTGATTTCTCGTACACTGCCCCTTCTAATGCTAATGGGTTTCGAAGAAAAAAATCCTTTATTGATCCATAAATTGACCTAGGTAAATCCATGAACTCAATTGGATTATTCCGAGGTTTCATTTTTTAATTTTATATTTTATTTATATGTCATATAATTTTATTATTTTAAGATTATTAATTAATTGATTAATAAAATATTTATTTATCAAATTATCTTTATTGAAGTAATATTACATCTTTAAGTTTAAATATATAAAATTTTATTATTAAAATATATATTTTTAATTTCAATTCTAATTTATAATTTAATATTTTTAATTAAATTTTAAAACAAATAAAATATAACTAAAGCCTCCTTTACCAATTGAGGTTTTAGTTAAAAAATGAAACCTCAATTGACAAAGGCTTAGTTCAAAAATGAAACCCCTCTACTTAAATTTCCAAAAAAGAAAAAAAAATATATGACAAGACTCCTGTGGTAATAAAAGGATTAATTTGAAAATAAGTTTTGTAAAGGGACTAAAACTGACATTTCCTTACATGAAAGGCTATTTTGCCCCCAAACCTCAACAAAGCAAGTTTTAAGTGTCTGAATTGACACTCCTAAACAAAACGTACTCTGATATCCGGGGCCCCTAGCCAATCTATAGTTTATATAAAAGCCAGTAAAATAATCAAAACAAAAACAGAGCACTCAAGCCGCCAAACAAGTTGTCTAACTCTAATCACCACCAGTCCCAGATTCTTTATACATTAGACATGCAAATGAACTTGCAGGTAGAAATTCTCATGCATTCATATGTAACTCTTTATCTTCACAAATGTTAAAATACCTAGACGAGAAATATTAAGGTGACAACCAAATAAGAATTTTGGCCAATTAATACAATACCAAACTTTAGATACTACAATTACTTCCACAAATCCATAGAAATAAAGAAAAAACTACTCCCACAAATGGTACATTAACTTCGCAAACTTGTTCCAACATTTTTCCCCGACAATTTGGGCTCCACTGTGTAAATATTCAATATTTTTCTTCATGCACTTCTTTTTCTACCCCCAAAAAATGAGATAAAATAAAGTACAGCTGTTATTTTCTGTTCCGGCTCTCCTCCCTGTCTTTCTCCCGCTTCTTGTAAAGCTTCTCCAGGACACGCTTTGCCTCACAATTAGGGAAGTTTGCAAGATCATAGTAATGTGGCGCCACATCAACTAGCCTGTAATGCAAAAGAAATGTTACATAGGTAAACACAACAAATCAGACAGCAATCCAGGATGCCAAAACTAAATCAAATCCCATATCATTGGCTCATTTTAACATTTCCACCTCTTGAACTGAATTCATATTTTAACGCTCATCCATGTACCTTTATATCCTGTCAGCCAACATAAATATCCAAACATGCAAGAAAAACTCAACAATCAAATAAATAGAAAGTGGTCAAAACACATAAATTGTGCACATGATCTAGAGAATGATTTCTCTAGGGCTGAGATGCCAAATTATAGATGGTGAAAAAAGCCAAAATAAAATTAAGTTCAGTCAAGCCAGCAAACTAAGTAAACAAATTGAGCAGTGTCTTACCAAAAAACTAAGTACTTGTCTATTTACAAGAACAGATGTTACATTGATCATTCTTCAACTAGGAATACTAGAGATTCAGATAGACATGCCTACAAAACCCATGCTCTGTTTGTCAAAATGAGTGTTTTCAACTTAAAACACAGTTGGAAGCATGCACCCAAATGTTCAATTACAGTTGAAGATGCCAAAACACAAAAATAAATTAAGTGCTGTTTGCATACACTTCCATTTTCTTTTCTTTTTTCTTTTTTTTTTTTAAAAAAAAAAACACTTCCATATAAAAAGTTGAAGCTCTCGTATAAAAAATGTATAAGAACTTGTTTGGCAACTGTTTTGAAAAACAGTTTTCTATTCTCCCGGACAAAAAAAAAAAAAGAAAAGAAAAATATGTTAGACAAAACAGTTTTCTGTTCTTAAAAGCATAGAACATGATGTTTTTAGATATTATCTTTCAATTATTTTCACTTGTTATCTAAGTTTTCACTTGTTATCTAAGGGTTGTTTTAAAAAATAATTATACAAATATATAAAATGATTAAAAAAACATTATAAATAAAATCATTTGTAAAAAAAAATTAAAAAACATAAAAAATAGGTTATAAACATTTCAATTTCTCAAACAAACTTTTGTTCTACAAAATATTGTATCTAAAAAACTGTTTTTCAAAACTATAATTGAAAACACTTCCCAAACAAAGACTACATGTCCCTTATATCCTTAAAAATCACCTTAAAAATTTTTTAAATTTGAGATAGTAAAAGTTTTTTCATACCTTAATTTTCTTAATGAATTTTTAAAAACCATTGCATTTTCAATGTAAACCTTTAAGAGTTCTTTGTATATATGTACAACTTAAGAAGGAAAAAACAACACAAAGGGGAAACAAAATCCAAACCAAAAAGGGGATGAAAGGAAAACACAAAAAAATAATAATAATAATAATAAAGCACCAAAACATGTATATGGAAGGACAGACTAACCATTCACCACGAACATCTGTAACTGTGCGAATAAAATTCCTGCTGGTTAAAACATACTCATTGTAAATCACCCACTCTGGCTTGTGATCAAGGCAATTTGAAGGATGCAAGTGTACCACCTACAACATAAATATGCCCAAAAGAAAGGAGATTTTTAAGTACATTTCTCATTCAGAGTAATAATAAGTAACCCAAACATGAACCAGAGAAAGAAATCATCCTACATACTTGGTTGTCTTTCACTGTCAAATAGTGCCCAGTGCGCTCCAGGTGAGCAACCTGCATAAAATATCCAGCTAGCATAGCCTTTCTTATGTTGATGTAGTAGTCCCGGCTGTTGAAATCTGTGCTGCATAATTTGAGGTTGAATCTGGCCATGATGCGCACTAGCTGTTGTCTCACATTATCTGCAGCCTTCAATGCCCTCTGATTGACAAAATTTTCGTAACACCAAGATGGATCTTCATCTGCAACCCATTCAAGAGTAAATAACAAAACAAGGTTCTGTAAACTGAACAATAGATGAAATGAATGATTTTTACAGAGGAAATAATCCAAAAAAAAAAAAAACTTACTGTTTTGCTTGTATGCATGGTACACATTCAAGAGTGTAAGGTGATCCCCATCGATGTGCCCAAACCGAGCTTTCGCTTCATCTGCAGCTTTTTGAGCCTCCCTAGGCCGGACAAAGCAATTGGGTACTAAAGAAAGAAATTGGTTATCACAGAGGAGGCCCACGGTAGGTCAGCAGATGCATAGGCGAGACGAGACCATTTGCTTCATGAGAGAATACTGAGAAACTGCAACTATCTGCATCAGCACTTACTTAGAAATCCTATGGTGCATGCCAACCGGGGGCATGGAACCCAGACAAGACAGTTGCTGATGACACACTAATTGGACACAAACACATCTCCGAACTGCATGCAGATGTACTTCTGTACACATGCATGCAGCTAAAGATCTGTTGTCATATGCACAGAAACCAGTCCATGCACATGGTGGGATTGATGGGCAAGCATCCATGAATGATGGACACATTTGCAGCCCATCAATATATTACTTTCATCTAAAATTAGGACAGGACTCAAGACAGACACAAAGGCAACAGCAAGAGAACAAGTAATCGTACCTGAGAGCATGGCTGAAATAGACAGAATTTCGTTGGAACAGTTGAATTCAGGGCTGACAACAAGCATCTTGGACATCTGAGGATCTAAAGGAAATTCACTCATTATTTCACCCAACTTGGTCAAGTTTCCATCATCATCCAAAGCTCCCAAGTAATTTAACACCTCTAGTGCTCGCATCAATGTCTCAGGGGCAGGAGGGTCCATAAAATCAAAATGGACAAGATCATCAATCCCAAGTTTTTTCAAGGTGAGGACCGTATTTGCAAGGTTTGATCGCAGTATCTCTGGGTAGGTCTGTGGCTGAAGATCATTGTTAAAACTCTTCTCTGTATAAAGCCTGAAACATTTCCCTGGTTGAGTTCTACCAGCACGTCCAGATCTCTGGTGTGCACTTGCCTTTGATATTGGAGATACTAACAAAGATTCAACACGCACTCGTGGGTTGTAAACTTTTTGTTTAGCAAACCCCGGATCAATAACAAATACTATGCCATCTATGGTCAATGAAGTTTCTGCAATGTTGGTTGAGACAACAATTTTCCTTCCTGGAGGACCACCCTCCGTCAGTGGTGGTGGAGCGGGTTCAAATATCTTCTGCTGCATGGCGGGAGGAAGTGTTGAGTACAGAGGCACTGCTTTCACAGGCCCCACCTGATCCCCCAAATTTGCAATTTCTTTTGATATTTTTTTGCAAGCATCTTCAATCTCCTCTTCCCCAGTAAGGAAAACAAGTATGTCACCAGCACCTTCACACATGTGTATCTGCACAACTGTCCGAATTGCAGCTTCCAAATAGTCTCTCTCAGGCTCCTGGGTGTAGAAAATTTCTACAGGGTGAAGCCTGCCAGGAACCTTCATAAGAGGAGCACCATTGAAATAACCCTGGAACTTTTCAGCCTCAAGAGTAGCACTCATTACAACGACTTTCAAGTCAGGCCTATTTTTCAGAACCTCCTTCAAAAGCCCAAACAAAACATCTGTTGCCAAAGTTCTTTCATGAGCCTCATCAAGAATTATTACTTTATACCGCTCCAACAGTGGGTCAGTCATGGCTTCTCTTAAAAGCATACCATCTGTTAAATACCTGCCACACAAAAGACCAAATTAAGTCATCAATCCATATCCACCAAAAAGCATAATATACACATCATGAATGCATCAACTCATAAAAATAAAAGATAGTACTTTGTGTTTAGGAAAATGAACTTACTTCAAAACTGTTCTTGCACTACTGCAGTCCTCAAAACGAATGCTATAACCAACTTCTTCTCCAATCGTTACATCCATCTCTTCAGCAACACGACGAGACACAGACATTGCTGCAACTCTACGGGGCTGGGTGCAGGCAATCATCATCTTCTTGCGTTTGTCTGGAGTTTCTATATCAACAGCTTCCAAAACAAACTGAGGAATCTGTAGCAAAAATAATTTACCTCAAAAAAATGTCTAACAATGCAAAAAAAGCAGGTAGAAGTATACATAAAAAGATAGGAAAACATAATTCACAAACCTCAATTCTTCAAACAATGGTATAGACTAAAACTATATGTACATACGTACACACATACATACATACATACATACATATATATATATATATATATATATATATATATATATATATATATGTATGTATATATAGATAGTGGATGAAAGGAAAAGCACATAAACATGTTATTACAAGCCAGATGAAAACATGAAGGGGGGCATTGTCCAACAGCACTAAAAGAAATAAAAATGGCAGTTATGGAGAATTCAATTGAGGACCACCTCTCAAGGTCTTACCATCATGGCACCGAACCATTACATATACCCAAAAAATTTTCTCAATGTGTATCAAACCATCCATTAACTGGAAAAATGAGGGGAGGAAAAAATGCTTCCTCATCCATTAGATATCAAACAAATCCCATAGCTTTGCTCAAGCAGACAGCCACCAATCTGCTGGGCATATGTCAAGCAAAATCCACCATTGCATAGCATTACGCGACACTAGTCTAATTTGGGCGAGGGGATTTCAAAAAGTCGCCCATTTAAGAGTTTCTCACCATACAACATAAACCCCTAAAATTTTCATCCCATCTATAACAACCTAGAAAATTTATCAAACTTCCCACCTTGTTGGCTAAAAACTCACTGTTTCAATGTATATATTTTTTTTTATCTCATGAATGAATTTTTAAACTACAAAAATATCAAACTCTCCAACTTGTAGGCTTTAAAACTCACTCACGCTCTGCCTTGCACACATATAAATCCTAACACTACAAAATCAAATACTTGAAACCCACCGTTATATCACAACATTCAATTTCTATCTCCAAATAACACTCAAAAGAGTATAAATCTAAATCCCCCAATATCCCACATGCACAAACTAACGGTTCGAAAGAACGCTTCGGCTAATTTCCTTATTCTAGCCAACCAAACACAGGGTAAAAATCTATGACATCGAAAGCCTATAAAACTGACCTGAGTTGTTTTACCACTACCAGTTTCACCAACCAAGATTAGGGATTGGTTGGCCTTGAGAACCTGCAAAAACTCCTCCTTTTGGTGCCAAACTGGAAGAGTCCTCCTCTTCTCCAGAATCTCGTAATACCTCTGCGAGTAGGGGCGTCCATTCCATCTGTTGACGAGATTGTTATTGTTGTTGTTGTTGATGGCACCACTGCCGTTGGATTTGGAGATTTTGGCGGAGATTGAGGTCTCGTCCACCACATCGAACAAGCTTACCTTCCTCTTCCTCTCTGTCCCCATGAAACCACCCCAGCCCCAACCCTAATCCCAACCCTAACCCTAATGCACAAATTTAAAACACAAAACCCTTGACCCGAATCGAATCGAGAGAATGTGTAAACCCTAGAATAGAGAGCAATAGACGCTAGGGCACGCGTCTCACTTTTTTATACAGAGGAGAAGAAGAGAGAGAGAGAGAACTTTCCCGATTTGCTGATTAGTCCCTTCTCTGTACTGTATTTATTGAGAGGCTCCTGCCTATGCCGGTCCATGGCCTGGGCCTGGGCCTGGAGCCCAAATCAATTTAGTCGGGGTTTTTCCTTGAAGGCCGAAGTGTAGTCCAAAATAGAAGAGCCCCGTCCCCAAATTCCAAAATATCCAAACGCTACTAGGAGTATGCTAAACCAATTCTAAGGCACATAATGACAAATCAGGTGATTTTTTTTTTTTTTTTAAAAAAAACATTTTAATGAAGAATAATTTTTATTTGCATTTTCAATAATATTCAATAACATAGCATGTAATTTCGTGTAAAATTAAGAAAATTATTAACATCTTCTAGCAAGTCCTTTAGAGTAAATACTTATGGCAACTTCTTTGCCGGTTTTTTTTGGCTAAATAATAAAAAATTCTTTGTGCTTGTAATTTAAAAACAAAATTGTTTTTAAAAATTAATACAATTATTTGATTGTTGTTAATTTTTAAAAATATTATTAGTAATTACTAATTTTAAATTATTATTATTTATTTTTAACAAAATAAATTAATTATGGATTTTATAAGATGTTAATATTCATATTTTTATAATTTCATAGAAATATAATTCATGATTTTATTATAATAAATGATATTCATATTTTATTAAAAAACATTTATTTTTAAATTTATTTGTAATTAAAAAATATTTTTATTTTTAATAAAGCTTGAATTAAATTTATTTTAAATTAAATAAATGGAATTTACAATTTGGTTTTTACAAAATCAAAATGAAAATTATTTTTAAAAGCAATTTATCCAAAAAAAAATGCTTTTGATTTTCAATTTTTGAAAAGTGTTTTTAAAATTAACTTGCATTAGAGAATCAAAATACCTCCCTCCAATAATGAATTGAAATCTCGATTATAAATAAAATTTCATTTCCTTTGAATTCATTCTTAATTTCATTCTCATTGTGATTTAAGTTATTTAAACATGAAAATCAATAAATAAATAAAAAGTAATAAAATGTTCATTCTCACTCCTTATTCCCGAGTACCAATTATAGCCTATATATTTATATTTTTTTATAGTGATTTTTGAAATGTTTTGGTTTATTATCGAGTAATCATATATATCTTTTTTTAGGACTCTCTTATAAATGTTTTTATGATAAATTATAAAATATTAAATATGGATTTTCTTCTAGACATTATGGGCCGATAAGTTCATTCATATAGGACCCGTTTGGTAGTGATTTTAGAAAACGTTTTTAATATTTTTAATACTTGAAAATTTTTATTATTCAAGTGTCAAAAATACTAGAAATGTTTTTTAGAATCACTTCCAAATGCACTCATATTCATCTAATTAAAATTGTGGTTTGAGAAATTTTGCCTTACTTGGGAGGTTTTATTTCCTAGTGGTAGTGAGAATGGTTGTGGCCGCACCATAACAACCCCAACTAATTAATGGTAAAAATGATGTTTTTATAACTTTTTCTGCTTATAATATAATCTAACATTATTCTTCATATTAAATTTTACCTAAAAATGTTTGGTTAGTGAAAATTTTATTTGTTATGCATTCAAGTATGGTAAAAATTGTGGGACGCTGCATCTGTATAGGAACAAACATACAAGTCCTCAACGAACAAGGGAGGTATCCAAATCATGTCAATATTCATTGTGCAAGTAATAAATGTTTTGAACCATTACGTCAAAAGTAATTATAAGCATAAACATTTAACTTTAAGTATAAAAATCGTCATTTGCAAGACTAATTATTAGCATTTAAAGTGGTAAAGAAGCATGTGAAAAGTTACAACTCTATTAGAAAAAAAGTCATCAAACATTAAAATTCAGGTATGACAAAAATTATCCGAAAAACTATAATATGTTTCTTTCAAAGAAAAAAAAACACTAATTTAAGCTTTGAATGGGCGCACCCAAAAAACCCATTCGGAGGCACCTTGTTGTAAGAACATTTGTCGTTTGCCTAGAGAAAGTTAGGTGAAGACAACCATTGTTGGACGTGTACCAACAAGAATGTTTGAAAAGGGATGATGATATTTCATTTCTCGTTCTATTAGAAATGTGAATAAAAAAAATTATTGGCATGAAAATTAAAATGCACTTATAGGGGATTTGAATTTCTCTTTTACAATTATAATTCACCTTATTCTCAATCTTATTTATATTTAAATTTCTATTCATACTCTTAGGTCATGTTTGATTAATTGGATATAACATATGATAAAATAAGAAAGATAATATTATATCACATCTCATGTTTGGTTGGTGATGAGATGAAATAAGTTATCTGATCATTTATCTTATTATATATCTTATCCTATATTTAATCAAACATGATATAAGATAAGTGGTATAATATATTATCCATTTTTATTTTTTTTATAACTAAAGAACCTTTCATAGTAAAACCATTAGGACTCTCCATAGAGACTCAAACCTGAGGATACTATTAATCTCATCCTAAGATATGAGATATACATATTTCATGTATCATAAATTTAGTTTTTATCAATTATATATATATATACTAATTTTGCAAAATAAAATATTTTTATTATAAATTAAATTTATGGTTAAAAAAGAAAAAAAATTGTAGACTAATATTAATATATATATATATATATATATATATTTTATTTTACAAATAAAATATAAACATAAATATAATATAACATAACATAATTGTGAACCCCGCATTTCGGCTCATGCGTTTCCCACTCAATGGCGAGCTCGATTTTTATTTGAAAAATAATTTTATTTGATCGAGAAAATGACTTGGAGTCGTCACTTATTTTTGTTTTATTTTTAAAAAGGTAAACAAAATAAGAAAGAAAACCCTAAGTGCGACTCCTTATTTTGGAAAAGGTGATCTACGAAAAACCGGATCGGATTCGGGGGTCAGGTTACTTATCGGGAAGGCACGGTAAAGACCATAGCACCCCTCTAAGTCCCTAAAGTCGGGTCTCTACTAATAAAATGAAGTAGACGTGACAATCAATAGGGAAATCAATGGGTACTGAAATCGATTAAGCGCATATGGGAATCAAAACATGCAATAGAGAATGACCAAAATGGGAGTAGATGCATACCTGGGCCATGAACGAGCAATGCGTTGTCATAAAAATGGGGTTAGTGCACAATATAGAGCACGAAACATATCACATGCATCACCAAATGGAAATTAAAATTGTTTAAAGGAAAACGGAATTTTTGAAATTCATTTGTTGAAGTCTTAGAGGTTATTTGAAAATTGGAGTTTTAGAGATTATTTTATAATTGGATTCTTAGGAATTAAATGTAAGAATGAAAATTTTAGAAATTAAATTTGAAAGAAATTGGGATTTTGAAGAATTATTTGAAAGTTCGGGATTTTTAAGAAAAATTAAGTTACGAAAATAAGGACTTTGGGGGTTAAATTTTGAAAGGGATTAGAGTCGTAAGTTTTTTTGAAAAGTAGAAATTATGAAAGTTGATTTATAAAAATTGGAAATCTTGAAAATCATTTGAAGACGGACCTTTTAGAAACGAATGAATAAAATGGTAACAATAATAATAATGACAATAAATGAGTAACTGGATAAATACGATCATTAGAATATTGAGAACTGAAAATTAAGTTCGGAGATAGGACACTTGAAATTTTAGATAGCTAAATTTAGAAATCGGAATTTTTGAAGAATTAGACTTTAATGATTGAGATTTTTAAGAGAAATAAATAGGTAAATATGGAATAATGTTATTTATCAATCAAAACGATATTTGGACGGATGAATAGTGAATAGTGGGATTTTTGAGATTAAAAATTAAATTGGAAAATCGGATTTTGACGAAAGTGATATTTGAACAGATGAAAGTAAATAGTGGGATTTTTGAAAATTAAGTTTGAAAGTCGGATCTTTGAATAATTGGACTCTAATTATTGGAATTTTTAGAAGAAAGAAATAAGTAAACGTGGAATTTATAACAATGATAACAAAGATGATATTTGAATGAATAAGAGTGAATGGTGGAATTTTTTAGTCTAAAGGTTAAATTTGGAAATCCGGTTTTGAAGAATTGAATTTTAATGATTGAAATAAATAAATAAATAAATATAGAATAATGATACTAATTAACAAAAATAATGCTTGAACGAATAAAAAAAGATTAGTGGAATTTTTCTAATTGAGAATTTGAATTAGGGCATTAGGTTTTTAAAGGATGTGACTTTGAATAAATAAGTAGGTATGAGATTATAATACTAATTAACGAGAATAGTATTTAGGCGAATAAAGATGGATAGTAGAATTTTTGGGATTGAAGTTTTAATTCAGAAATTGGATTTTTGAAGAATTGGACCTTATATAAATAAATAGATATGGAGCAAGAATCCTAATTAACCAAAATAACATTTAGACGAATAATGGAATTTATGGGATTGAAAATTGAATTAAGACATGGGGTTTTCGGAAGATTGGACTTTGAATAGATATGAAATAATGATTCTAATTGATGAGGATAAAATTTAGACGAATTGTAGATTTTTTAGGATTGAAAAATTGAATTAATACAAGAGATTTTTGAAGAACTAGGTTTTAAATAAATAGATGAATATGAAATAATAATCCTGATTGATGAAAATAAGATTTAAACGAAATACTGAAAAAAATAAATTAAGATAGGGGATTTTTGAAGGTTTAGACTTTGAATAACTAAATGAACATGAGATAATAATTCTAATTGATGAAAATAAGATTTAAACAAATATTTGAAGAATTAAATTAAAACATAGGATTTTTGAAAGACTAGACTAGATGGATAGATGAATATAAGATAATAATTCCAATTGATGAACATAAGTTTTAAACGAATATTTGAAGAATTAAATTAAGGCATGGGATTTTCTTAATGGATTAGACTTCGAATAACTAATAAATACGGGATAAATATTCGATTTATGAAAATATGATTTAAACGAATTGTGGAATTTTTAGAATTGAAAAATTAAGTTAGGGAGTTGGATTGTCGAGGGATTTAGACTTTAAATAAGCAAATGAATATAGGATACTAATTCAAATTAAAGAAAGTAACATTTAGACAAATAGTAGAATTTTAGGATTGAAAATTAAATTATGACATTGGATATTTTAAAAGGATGGGATTTTGGATAAATAAACTAACATAGGATGATAATACTAATTAACGAAAATAACCATTTAAAACGGAATAAAAAAATAGTGAAATTTTTAGGGGTTTGAAAATTAAGTTAGGACATCGGATTTCTGAAGGGTTGGATTTTAAATTAGTAAATAAGTATGGGATACTAACTCTAATGGATGATAATGAGATTTGAATTAATTATTGAAGAATTAAATTAAGACACCTGATTTCTTTGAAAGCTTTAGACTTTAAATAGCTAGATAATATATGATAATAATTCTTGATTGATGAAAATAAAATTTAAACGGATTATTGAAAGATTATATTAGGATATGGGATTTTTCAAGGATTAGAATTTAACTTTGATGAACGAGATTTTCAAAAGATGGCAAATAAATACATGTGAAATGATAATAATAATAAATGACAAACATAATATTTAAACGGACGAATTTGAACAGTATGAATTTCGAGATAAAAATTAATTAACAATAATAATTTGTCTTTTAACTGCCTTTAAGTTTGAGTTAACTAAATTGGTAAAAATGAAATAAGGTAAAAATAAAAATGAATGAATGACTTAATAAATTACTAATTTAGAGGTCTTCTTTTTTTTAAAAAAAAAAAATATTTAGAAATGAAGTGGCCAAATGGGCTATCCTGGAATGGGTATGGGTCATGAGAGTGAATAGCATAGGGGGCATGAGGCCCTTCATTAATGCAACTGGGCTTGGGCTTCCAACCAAGCCCATATCCATCATCTTGGACAAGCCCAAACTCTAACTCCATCACATGCTTGGATTGGGCTCCAACTCAAGCCCAAATTAAAAGCAAACCCAAGAACACCAAATTCCCTCACAGCCCACCTCTCCAACCTCTGCCTGGGCATCACCATCAAAATCCTCTGTGTCCTTGAGCTCACCGTCAACCTCATCGTCGTCTTCATCGGAGCCCCACATCTCATCACCCTCTTTCAAGGTTCGTTGCCCACGCACACTTGCGCGTGCTTGCTCTAGTTGCCGAAGCCAACGGCCGAACCGGTCTTGGACAGTCGCGGTGACGTTAGTGTGTGGGCATCGACTCAGTTCTCAGGTTAGACGAATGAGACGAGCCTTCCGATCGGGGTTGAGGAGAAAAAGGGAGGAGGCGATCCTGCCCGTTGGTGCGGGACGGCTTCGTGATACGACAGAGAGTCAGCCGCCGGAGTGGAGCATTGCTGTCCGTAGCAATACGCCTGGTGGCCATGGAGATCGGTGGAGAAGTTACTCCCAGTCTCTGAGACGAGCAATGGAGAAGGAGAAGCTCCAATGCCGCCATTGATTCAGCTGACTGGGCAAGCTTTAGGAGGTGGGTATGAAGGGTGGCGGCCATGCATGGCTATGCATGGCCATGCGAGAACGAGAGGAATGGGTGCAATGGACAAGGAAAATGGGTTTGGATAAGTTTAGAGAAAGATGATATGCATGGGCTGCTAGAGAGGAATATGATGCATGAACATGGAGTATACTATGGATGGGAAGGTAGGGATGACCATGCGCATGGAGCTCCATGCACATGAGAAGACAGAGAATCAAAGGGTCATGAAGGAACGACACGATAGGTAATGGAAATCATGGGTTAGTATAGGTAGCATGGGATGCCCAAACTTCAATGTCTTCAATATTGCGTTCTCTGCATCACTCCAAACATGACACTGGCTTATAGGATGGAGGCAAATAGAGCGAAGGAAAAAAAAAAGGCAAAACCAAGTACGGATAATTGAAACAAAAGGAACCCATAACAGCCTCAGGTCATGCATCAATCCTTGGGCTTAGATGAAGATGGGTGAAATCAAAATATCATCAAACAAAACCAGAGCATGGTTGCAGATATATTATGGGGAAAAGCAAGGACAAAATCACCTTAAGCAAGAACCATTAAGAAGGGATATATGGATATGCTTACCCTCAACACACAAACATCACCCAAGAATGGACAGAGAAAGAGAAGAGAACCATACCTGTGAATGATCTTCTCCGACAAGATCGATCAAAACTCAGCAAAGCATCCCTCTTTTTCCTTGCTTAGCTTCCCACCTTACTTTCTTCGTCACAGCCTCCTCCCCCTGAGAGAAGTCCCCTCAGTTGATGTTATTCTGCCTCCTTCCTCTTCCTCAGCAAGCCACCCCAGCTCTCCTGCTCCTCTCGTCAACAAGTACGGAGTCTCAACCACGCAGTTGCACGTCCATGCCTAGAGAAGGGATCAAGCCCTTTTGCCGGGGTCCCCTACCTCTTCTAAAAAAATATAATGGAAAGTCCTGAAAAATCAACTCCCCCGGGCCCTCACCACCAAAGGGGTCCACAATAATATATCTCATTAGATATATTACCTTATAATATCAAGTTCATAGCATAGCATATATATATATATATTCAAAAATATTATATTATAAAATATGTATTTCCTGTTCAAGGATATGATACATTGGAATATTAATATCTTATTTTATTTTATCACATGCCATGTGCATTAAAGAAGCAAGAAGAATAATGGGTTCAAATATATTTTTACAGATCTTATAAGTACTTTTATGATGATAGATTTCATGTAAGGATCTTACATATATAAATGTGACTGCAGAGAAAGGTTAAACCAATTCAATGGGGTATATGATATTTGTTAGGTATGCACGTGGCAGATGAGGTTCATGAATGCTAGCTAGCTTCGGACAGTGCGGATGAAGGGGACATGATTGAAAGAAGAACATAGGTTTAAGCTTATAATTAACTAAATTATAAGATCATAAACTCCATAAATCTGAGCCTAAGATCCATATATACATCTTCAACACAAATACGAACCTAACTAGAATATCTGCTTCCAGCTAGAGAGAACTATGAAACTACAAATATCACATCATCTTTGTTTTCTTTATCATGATGCACATGAGATTAATTAAGTTCACAAAAAACGTTGTTATGTTTATTTTGTTCGCAATTATTTGTATCAAGAACAAACTAGGAATGACAATGGAAAGGTTAGGATGAGTCACCATTAGACCCATCTTCTTTATATAAAGTACTTCTCATCCCTTTTCTAATAGAAAATTTAAGCAAGGCGGAAAGGGGTAGGTACTAGAAATTTTTATGCTCATTCTGCTTGTACTATTTTTATTTTATTTTTTAATTTAAATTTTAAAATTAAAAAAATTTAATTACATTAAAATAAATATATTTTATAAATCAATAAAATGTTATAATTTTTTATAACTTATTTTATTGAAAAATAGTTTTTTATTATTTTATATTAAAAATGGGAAAATAATTTGTTTTTTTTTAAATTAAACATATATAACATTGGAGAGATAAAACAATACCGGACTTCAAAGTAAAATCTCAAACCTATCCTAATCCATTTATTTTTTAATTCAAAGCTTGTCCTATTAGGGATAAGATACAAGTGGTACCTAAAAAAACCTGTCTCATAATCATCGTACTTAGAAAAACTTATCTCATAATTATTATCCCTATAACTGTTATCTAAATTTTAATTATGAGATTAATATTTGTATACTGTTTATCAGTAGAAAAAAGTTTCAGTAAACTTTAGTCAACATGACAGCTTGTAATTCAAAGTTTGTCCCATTAAGGACAAGATACGATTGGTACCTAGAAAAACTTGTCTCATAATTATCGTACTTAGAAAAGCCTATCTCATAATTATTATCCATATAACTGTTATCTAAATTTTAATTATGAGATTAATATTTGTATACTGTTTATCAGTAGAAAAGAGTTTGAGTAAACTTCAATCAGTATGACAGCTTGTAATTCAAAGCTTGTCCCATTAAGGACAAAATACGATTGGTACCTAGAAAAACCTGTCTCACAATCATCGTACCTAAAAAAACCTATCTCATAATTATCATCCCTATAACTATTGTCTAAATTTTAATTATGATATTGATATCTATACATTGTTTACCATTAGAAAAGAGTTTTGGTAAACGGCAGTTAGCATGACAACTTGTAATTCAAAGCTTGTCCCATTAGAGACAAGATACGACTAGTACCAAGAAAAACCTCTCATGATCATCGTTTCTAGAAAAACCTATCTCATAATTATCATTCCCATAACTGCTATTAAAATCTTAATTATGAGATTAATATATATACACTATTTACCAGTAGAAAAAAGTTTGGGTAACTTGTAGTTAACATGATAGTTTGTCCCATTAGGGACAAGATACGACCGATACCTAGAAAAACCTGTTTCATAATCGTCGTACCTAGAAAAACCTATCTCATAATTATCATCCCTATAACTATTGTCTAAATTTTAATTATGATATTGATATCTATACATTGTTTACCATTAGAAAAGAGTTTTGGTAAACGGCAGTTAGCATGACAACTTGTAATTCAAAGCTTGTCCCATTAGAGACAAGATACGACTAGTACCAAGAAAAACCTCTCATGATCATCGTATCTAGAAAAACCTATCTCATAATTATCATTCCCATAACTGCTATTAAAATCTTAATTATGAGATTAATATATATACACTATTTACCAGTAGAAAAAAGTTTGGGTAACTTGTAGTTAACATGATAGTTTGTCCCATTAGGGACAAGATACGACCGATACCTAGAAAAACCTGTTTCATAATCGTCGTACCTAGAAAAACCTATCTCATAATTATCATCCTTATAACTATTGTCTAAATTTTAATTATGACATTGATATTTATACATCGTTTACCAGTAGAAAAGAGTTTGGGTAAACTACAGTTAGCATGACAAACTTATAATTCAAAGTTTGTTCCATTAAGGACAAGATACAAGTGGTACCTAGAAAAACCTGTTTTATAATCATCAACTGTTATCTAAATTTTAATTATGAGATTGATATATATGTAGAAAAGAGTTTGGGTAAACTATAGTTAGCATGATAGCTTGTGGTTCAAAGCTTGTCCCATTAGGGAACAAATACGATTGGTACCTAGAAAAACATATCTCGTAATCATCGTACCTAAAAAAACCTATTTCATAATTATCATTATTATAATTTTTATCTAAAGTTTAATTATGAGATTGATATCTATACACTATTTACCAATAGAAAAAAGTTTAAGTAAATTACCGTTATCATAACAACTTGTAATTCAAAGTTTGTCCCATTAAAGACAAGATACGATTGACACCTAGAAAAACCTGTTTCATAATCATCGTACCTAGAAAAACCTATCTCATGCATAATTATCATTCCTATAATTGTTATCTAAATTTCAATTATGATATTGATATATATACATTGTTTACCAGCAAAAAAGAGTTCGGATAAATTTCCGTTAGCATGACAACTTGCTGATACTTGAAAGGATGAGAGTTGAACTATGGCCATGTATCTTTGACAAATAAACGTACATGTGATGATCAAGTGTAGCATTTATTGCAACCTATATGACTCAACCCTCAAAATGCTAAGTCCAAGCTGTTACGAACTATACGATGGTAGTATATACATAGTGATATTAGCAGTATTTTATTGAAAAATAATTTGTTATTATTTTATATTAAAAATAGGAAAATATATATTTTTTTAAATTAATCATACATAATATCAGAATGAGATAAAATAATACCCGACTTTAAGGTAAAACCTTAAATCTGTCATAATCCATTTATTTTTTAATTCAAAACTTGTCCAATTAGAGACAAGATACGACTGATACTTAAAAAAACCTATCCTATAATTATCATTCTTATAATTGTTGTTATCTAAATTTTAATTATGAGATTGGTACCTATACACTGTTATCCGGTATAAAAGAGTTTAAGATGAATTGCAGTTGACATGAGAGCTTGCTGATATTTGAAAGGATGAGAGTTGAACTCTGGTAATGTATCTTTGACAAATAAATGTACATGTGATGATCAGGTGTAGGCATTTATTGCAACCTATTTTGTTCAACTCTTAAAATTAATCTAAGTCCCAGCTGTTACGAACTATACACTGATAATATATACATAGTGACATTAGTATTAGGAAGCTAACGTGTACCTTGTTAGGAAAGCTATAAATATGGAGACAGTGACAGATTAATAGCATGATCAGCCCCTAATGCTGTCATATAATTCACTAGTAAACCTAAAAATTAGGTACAAATCATTCACATTAAAAACAGGATTATGAATTTCATATATTTATGAAGAGCATTATTGAGCTATTGCGTTCTATGCACGTTAGGAAGGCTAGAAATGCTCAGAGAGTGACAATAGCATGATCTGTACTGTTGCCGAATTAATTCAGATGTAAACCCTACAAATTAGACACGGTCTTTCACATTCCAGACAAAAAAAAAAAAGAGATGATGACACTTGCATATTATTTGTATCGTCATTCAAATAGAGAAAATATAAATAAGATCATGATGTAAATGGTAACCCAATCTAAGATTTTCTAGAAGAATTTAATTTTATATATATGATATTTGACTTCTCATTGAATCCGTACAAATTGGTTTTGGAGATCCCATATCAAAAGAGTATAGAAGAAGAAAAGGAAACCTTTATGACGCTCTAAATACAGAAAGAACTGCAGGGAACCTTATTCCCATGGCACAAGCAATTAGGGTTTAGGCTTTGTTACACCAGTAGAGGCTATACGATCCCTTCATTTCCTGCTAAGGTCAAGTACTTGTCCTTCCTGTTGAGACTGGTGCACTCAAACCCTAACGCCTTTCCAAGCTCACTTTGTACATGATTGGCAACATGGAACCTTGATTCTCCACCATCATGGCATGATGCCCCTGACACCTTCTCAAGGAACTGGATATTGTAACTTGGACATGGGTTCATGAGAAAGAAGAGAGGGTCTAAACACTTGAGCCCACCTGCGGTGGTCCCATGGAACATGCTGACGTGTGAGTCCATGGCAACGGGAATGATGTTATCGCTCATCTCTGAGAACAGTGGGCTGAATCTGAGGAGATAGGGTTCTCTGCAAGTAGTTCCTTCTGGACAAACTACAAGGTCTCCTTGACTTAATAGCTTATCCATCATTTTTCCATCTTGATCTCTGTCCCTTGATAATCGGACGGTTCTGATTGGTGCTAAGAGCTCGGATAATCTACTTAGGCTGTACGTAACTGCAGTTACAGGCTTGCTTAAAGCAAAAGAAATGTAGAGAGGGTCCAGTAGAGTTCTGTGGTTGCAAACATAAAGAAGGCCTTTGGGCTTGTTTTGCTTTGCGGTTAAAACTGAGGGGGATCCTTTAGGTTTCGCCGTAAGCTTGAGTCTTAGACCACTGAAGGTTAAGATCGGAAGTGAAATCTTGTTGGGCAAAGATAAGGCTACAATGATCCGGAATATGGCTAGGCAGGACCCAAATGGAACCCACATGAACATGGCTAGAGTAGAGAGTGGGGTTGGTCTGAGGGCCAATCTACCATCATGGAAGATGAGGGGTTTGGTGTATTTGTCTCTAGGCAGGTGGTGCCAGCTTGTTCTGTCTGCTTCACTCATTAAGTAAACATCCTGGTGCAACAAAAATAAATAATGGTAAGTAAGAAAGTTCACAGTATGAACATTTATGCTTAAGAACTACCTCTTTTAACTCCAGTAAAGTTAGAATTGAAGCTAGCCCATTTTAGAAAATGCTTCAAAAAGGGTATTTTGCTAACTCAAGGTAAAGCTGGGCCAAAAGTGCTTAATGTACATGCATAAAGAAGCAATGAAAATCTAAAACACACCTTGCAATGAGAGAAAAAATGATGAGCAATAGGTCTGTTGAGGTTGTTAATCCCAATAGCAGTTCTGCAGCTCCTTTTCTGGTCGTCTCCAAAGATCGCCTCCAAACCAGACATATCTTTTTTCTTCTCTTCCATTAGCCCCACAAAGTATCCACCAACCACCTTGAGCTCTCTCCCAACCACAATGTCAACCTCCAAATAATCTCTCAAGAAACTCTCAACCATTACTCGAGGCAAACAGCTCACAGCCACCTTCTTCCTCCCTCGTCTCATCATCTCAAACCCTTCAATCCCAACATCCTCGAGGAAGAACTTTGGCAGAACAGCACTTCCTGCTCTAAAGCTCGCTTTCTTGATACCAAAAAAGCAGATCATGACCATCATCTTTATGCCCATTTCCTCACGAACCAAACAAGTAAAAGGGTATAAAAGAAAGAGGACAAGAGCCCTCAAGAGGCTCCCAGCTTCAAAGGCCACAAGCATGAAGTAAGGAAACAGACTAGAGGATTTCAACAAAGTCCCCTCCACATTAAAGACCAAAGTGTCACAATCTGTCAGCCCTGATCTAAGGACAAAGGAAGGACTCTTCTGAAATTTAAACTGAGATGCATGGATGTTGCTGACCTTTTTGTGGAGATAATTTAGGAGCTGCTTAAGAGGAATGCGGAAGAAGAAGAAAAGGGCCTCAGTGGACATTTTCGCTTGCACGGGTGGTTAAGCCAATGTTGTGAAGTCCTTGACTGGCAAGGCCATTTTATAGCAATCCAAGGATGATGGCACCCTCTTTCTTCATAATTATTACAGGAACGTAGTCTTTGCCAAGAGCCAGCTGTGGACGCTGTATGGTGCGTGGGTTCCACCATGGTACGCGTAGAAATTGGAAAATATCAAAATAAAAGACATACAGGTATCTGAACAAGTCCTTGTCGGCAGTGCGCGCCCTTGCATTTGACTTTGAAAAGTCATTGCGAACTTCTGCGAAACGTATCGCTAACAACAGCATGAAGGTTCTTACTTCGGCTGATTCGTCAACTGGAATCTAAGCATGAACCATTTAATAACGCTTCATTTGGTGTATATTTCAATATGACACTCAAAATAATTCCAGGGTTTGGTGCTGAAAACCTCAGAATTTACAATTGCAGAAGAGTGAACTTTCTGGGAAATAGGGTGGACATCACCCAAATTAAGCGATCCATAAGGGATTCTTCATCAATAATGCTTTGATGACCAATATGACGATAGGTGCAACGGTGTGCTAACAACCTAACAGAAGGTAGATACTGCTTGAAGAGAACTAATGACGTCATTTTTGCTATGATGGTTATGATTGAAATTATAACTACTAACAGGTTTGGGTCCATTAGGTATTTTTTGGTGGGGGCAATTCAATGGAGAGGGGCACATCCTACTCGCCAAGGGCGACCAAGTCACTGTATAAGTATGACTTTGTCTTCTGGTGGCCTTACGGATACAGAGTATGATTAGGGCTTTCCAGTGGTAAGTACTGCTCTTTATTAATCTACAAATTTATTACATGAGATTTGCTGAATCTGAGGAAAAAAACAATTCCAAAACGTGTCACTTTTTAGGTTTCTATATATTAGAGGTGACAAAGTTTAATACCATTCACCAACGTATTTTAAATTCAATATACTTTTTACATATTTGGATTAAATATAATTGAATTTAGTCAAATCCAGTATTAAATCCAACATGCTTTTTACATATTTGAATCTAGTGCTATAATTGAATTTTGGTTAAATTCATGTCAACCTCCTATTTAATAAATTCGTAGTTTTTAAATTAACTTACAAAATACAAATTTAATTTAAATCAACTCATTTAATAATTTTATTGATCAATCTAATCATAAATTTAAACTATTTGACACATTTTAAATTTGTTTTTAAGTTAATTGTTCAATTGAATCATAAATATATTTTGTTGAAATATTAATCATAAATTTATATAAGACTTAATTTGATTATTATATGGGATGTAATTATTAAATAGCTTAAATGAAATGTACCATATGTTAGTTATTTAATAATTAAGCAGTATTTAAATTTATATTTTTGTCATAAGGTTTAGGTTAACTTATCTGATAAAATACTTAGATTTTTACTTGACACAAGGAATGCCCACCAACCACTTGCCACCCCTACTTTAATTTCGGAGTTTAATTTCTGATCGAGTTAGCATACCAAGAGGTGTAAGTCAGCTTCTCCCTCACTTCCCTAGCTGTATCTCCATGACACGAACTATGTTTACCCTCATCCTTCACAAGCCCTCCAATGTCTGCCTTTGTCCTTCTTAATTAATAGCCTCTGACACCACCATCTGTTCTAAAAGCCGACCTTCTGGTTTGTGGGGTATGCCTGAAAAAGTTCCCAATTTCAGACCGTTCGGCTTTTACCAAATTAACTGGAAACGGAGACGAAACAGACGTTGCATGTGGGTACAGTACTTCAAAGATACTGTTCAGTAGATAGATAAATTGACAGTAGAGGTGCTGCGTTTCCTGTGGCCTAGTTGGGGTCCATATTACAGCCTGAAGGGTAATGTTCCCCACCTCATGTTTCTTCTCGTGTCATCCCCAAATCGCAGTTGGCATGGAAAAGGAATTGTGGGTCATAATGTTTTAGAGAATGTTAAGCAAATAATTTTAAAAGACCGGACTTTTGAAGTTGATGAACAATGGATTTCCTTTTCTGGATTAATTTATGGACACCCCACTTTTTTTGTGTCATTTTCTGGTTTTGTACATATCTCTCTCATGAGAAAATATCCAAAAGGCCATATCTAAAATGCTTAAACCGACGCATTCATATTGGGCAGGCACTACGTATGTTGACATATACCTAAAACAAACCCTCCAGAGCACGGTTATCATTAATCAAGCATGCACTTCTTGTGGATTCAGCTGGTTTTGCTGTTGAATATTCTTCTTTGTTCAGCGGGAGGGCAGATAGATAATTATTGCAAAACTGACTAAGATTAGCTTTGATATTGAAGGCTTCCCAAAGTATATCACTATCCACACTATTTAAATTTACCAGCTGTGGACCAACACTTTCATTCAACCAAACAATGAGAATTATCGATAATTTCCCATTAGTGGAGACGATTTATTTAAGTGGTTGGAAACTGTCCTTTGCTGCACTTTTTCAAGCAATCGCTACTTTATGATGATGAAAGGACAAGAACCGCGTGTTGAGCCTTGGCTAGCAGTCATCCCCACAATGGTCTTATCTCTATATGTAATAGATTGATTGACTACTCGGAGGAGCTGGGGTGGGTGGAACATTACTCATTGAATTAATTGCATTGTTCGAAAAGTTCTTGGAGTTGTATTCCTGTTGTGGTAAGAGTAGGCAAATGTACTTCTCCACTATAGCCCCACTGTCACTGCAAAAGACCAGGCCATGTAAGAAAGGGAAGAAAGAAAAAATTAGTTCCTACTTTTTAATTTCGATTCATTCACAATTTAATTCTGTACTGTCTCAGAAAAAAAAAAGGTTTGTTTCCAATAATGGGGTGGATTAGTTTCTTGTTAAGGCCATTATAGGGGTTTTTTCTTAATGACGGTGGCTAAGAATATGGACGTATGGTCTAAGAAACATCATCTGCAAGGCTGTTTGGCGTGCTCGTGTCGGTCAATGCTGGAGGAAGATGAACACCTCACATTTGCATTAAATGATCCGGCCGTTGATTATCATCCTTAATTTAACGCGTGGCTTCCGCATGTAGCTTGAAAATTCAATGTCCGCCATTGTTTTCATTCTTAATCATTTGATTCAACCTTATCAAGCTGTGAAAATCTGAAAATCCAAACCACGCTGTTCACATAGTCTGCATTTAATGCATACAGTTTTCAGTTGTTTTCTAGTTTCTACCGAGACACAAAGAGAAATGGAGATGTATGAACTTATGTTAATCCAAGATAAGCATTAGGAAAAAAAAGAAAAGAATTAGGAAATGGTCGTGTGTGCCCCATTTGCCATGCTGCTTTTATTACAAAAAGAGACAAGGACGATGAAGCCTCCATATTCCATGAAATAGTAAACCCTTGCTCATTGTAAAGTTTGCATGATGGGCTTCATTTGAAATAGTTCGGAACGATCGACATGATTCGAAAAGACCCCGGTTGAGAATGGATCAAGGATGGTTCATTGAATTTTTCTCAAATTTTCTAGATCGAACTTCATTGTACGGAATGGATACATATAAATGCCAAGTTGGAGTACTTCCCCATTGCGAAAGAGCTAGACACACCTGTATAAATATAATTTTGCAGGATGGGCAGACTAAAGGTTCCATCATGGGATTGCAGTGATCCATTAGGGTTTGGGCATGGCTCCTTTGACATTGAGCACCAACATTACTCAAAGTGCAATGAACTTCGTTTCAATTTTGAACCAAATGTTTGGGAACTAAGAAGGGGCGGTTCATTGAATTTCTCAGATAACGTCTATAATTCATCTTCTCCACCAATAATCAAGCATACTTCAATATAATTTAGTTTGTTACAATAAATGCTGAGGAAGGGACCATTGTGGCAGCTTTCATGGCCCACAGGGGTTGGAGCCGACCGTTTGAATTAGGTATGGCTCGTTCACATATTAGTATATTACTCGAATTTTTATATAAGTACTTATGACCAGCCCGGTGCCGCATACTCCGCCGCGATCATGTCTATCATTGAACGTTAATTAGGATAATGAGAAATCAAAAATAAAAAAAATCGTGTTTTCATACGCGCCTTAAAAAATAATCCTAACATAGAAATTTTCTAAAAAATAATTCAAGGTCCAAATAGCATCATTAAAAAATAGTATCTAAATGGTTAAAGGTAATACATTTAATAAATAATTTTAGACAATCACTTGAAATTTGCATTTTATAAATCTGAATTTCTATTTTATGACTTATTTTTTTATATGATTGTGTACACACTTTTCTCGTGTAAAGGAACTTATGGTTATAATATATTTAATTTAAATTTTATAGTTAATATGAGTTTGATGAAGGTATCGAATGATATATTCCTATCGTACCACAAATAAAATGTCACCTACGTACTTAACATTTTTAAGGTTTCATTTGTCTATGTCTTATATTTTAATTCTATTTGCTTTTCCTTTAATCCAATAATATAGATTTTATGACATAAGATTAATGGTTAGAGCATGAAGTTCACTCATCCAACTTTTATACCTTATAAAGTTGTAGAAGAAGAACAACTCCATTGTAATATTTTTCTCCTATTATTTTAATTGATTTTGGCAAGCAACGGATGAAACTTGGTGAATGGAGTCAAATTTCTATAATAATTTTATTTAGAAGATTATTGTATCTACGGGGAATGGTATTCCTTATCCACCTTCCACCTAATTGATTTGATTTTGGGAGAATGTTAAAGCAAAAACTAGAAAGAATTGTTGATTTCACTTAGGAATGAAAAATACTATGAAGTTTGAATTTTAGGGTAAGACTTCTATTGTTGAATATATGTATAAATCTTAGTCCAAAAAATTTAAGAAAAAATCATTCTAATAAATCAAAAGACAAAAAATGATTTTAAAAAAATTTTGGATTAACTTTATATTAGATTTGTGGAAAAACAAATCATAAGGAAGAAAATTATTTTCATAAGAAATTAAAGTCAAGCTCCCAAAGCTTATGACTTTTCAGTAACTCATAAGCCACAAGCTAATGTGGTAACTATGAAGGCTAGCTCTTCAATTAGGTGTCACATGAATAGCCTTAAGTTAAATATTATTTGTAGTTCAAATAACTATTGGATTGACTCTAGTGTTAATTATATTCACGTGTGTGCTCATATAAATTTATTTTTTAATTATCAAAAATCACATTCAAGTATTATGAGCATCGAAAGAATTCCATAAGTACGACTTGGTTGTTCAATCTAGTTTTATGGTGGTATTTGAGTCTAATAAAGTTGTCATTATCTAGAATGAGAATTTGACTAGTAAACGTTGTTTTATGAGATGAGCTCTTTAATTTGAATGTAATAAATGCTCCTTTAATTAAATAAGAAAATTCTTCATTTTGATTGGAAATATTAGACTCTTCAATGTTTCACATGGTAGATTAGGGCATGTCCAAAAAATAGTTGAATCCATGACGAATTTAGCTTTTTTTGCAAGTTTGAAATTAATGCTAAGACAAAACGTGAAGTATGGTACAAGCTAAACAAACCTCTAAATAATCATATGAAAATTTTGACAAAGTTGTACAATCTATCTCGAGAAAAGAGTGTCAATTAACTCTATATAGAAGATGGAGTATTTACTCTTAAGAAAATGTATTTGGATCCTCATCAAGTTTTTTCTAATCCCAAACCTTTATTGTTTGTTGGAATCAAGGTTTAATTGAATTACTTTTCCATTGATTATATTCTAAATTAATATAAACTGTTTTTAACATGTTGCAATAAAAATTTTATTCTTGTTTGATTTTTATTTATATTTTTGTGTTAAATTGTGCAAGAAAATATGATTTTCTTCCGGGTTTTTTCAAATCAAAATGTAATTCATTAAATAACTCTCTTGCATTGGGTGCAATAATGTCTTTTAAGCTCAATAATGAATCACCCAAATGACGACTCTTAAAACACACCTATGGGATATGATGTAGAATGTTATAAAATGTTTGACCTGTTCTCATTAGAAACCAATTGATTTTAAGGCTTGTTTGGAAACGGTGCTTGAAAACAATTTTCTCTTCTAAATAATGAAAATCAATTTTTTAAGTTCATAATAGGTTTGACAAAGTTTTAATTAAAAATAGTTTTCAAAAATTTATTTTAATAACTAGTTATATTTTAGAATAAATTTGAAGTGTCGAGTTGTTTTTCTACAGTGTTCTTAGTAACAACCGAAAAAACGAAAAATAATTTGAGAATATTTACATCGTAAGTGTATAATATGTACCTTCATGGATTATAAATAAAGAAAATTATTTTTTTGTTTTTCATATTTAAGTTTCCAAAAGAATTTTGTTCTTGTCCCCCTCGTGACAAAATATAAGTAAACAAACTTTGATGGAGTCCCATCAAAATCTGCATTGAATCTCATACGAAACTAATGGAAGTAAACAAATAGCACATCCATTACAAGATACATGAACTAATGAATGGTTGCAATGAACCAACCAATGCTTCGCATCCATTCCGACCGATCAGGTGTAGTTCATCTTTGGACCAATCATATTATGACATCTTGACATTCCTCAACCTCTCCAAAAGACCAATTATACTACAAAAAATGTCAACTTCCACAAACCAGCTATATCGTGACAGACAAAGTTGACATACAAAATTCACAAAACAGACATTCTATGGAGTAAATTTTCACAGATTTTCAACTTTTTTTTTCTATTATATACAAATATATATCATATGTGTATGATATGTCTCACAGAACACATCATTTTTTCCCTAAAGGGAAAAAAATAAACATATCTGCTTCAGGATATAAACAAAATAATAGCTTTGAAGTGGAATAGGTACAAATCCTCAATAGATTGATGTATTACCAATAAAACTTGCAAAACCATGGCTTCCCTATGAATTTCAGTGCTGTACAAATTAGAACTTTTACATCACACAAGCTTCATAAGAGTTACATATATACAGAAACCAGGACAGTCAGGCAAAATATTTCATGGTGTCTGGGTAAAGCTATGATCCTACATAAGTCAGCCATTGCATCTTTCATTCTTCAGTGCTTTTCTGTTTCATCCATAAACTCTATCCAATATTTTTTTGAGGCCTGATACCTGTTGTTCTACTGAACTGCATTAAGGTAAAATATGGGAAAAATATGAGGCACAGATAGTTATCCCGATTCCTCGAATATCGTAGGTTCTTAAGATAACAATAATGCATGGAAACACAATTCAAGATGATCTTCCACAATAAAAATAAAGGGTAAAGGAACACACACTTGAGTGAGTTGGAACCAGGTTCATTGCCCTCATTGGGAGGGAGGTTTTTGTAATATTGAACTGAAATCAAACTTTTCCTTGAGTTCACTACTGGCTCAGGCGATCCCTGAAACCCCTCATGTGAACTGGCTCTGGAGCATATTCCTGTGAGCAAAGTTTCAAGGCACAAATCAGGGTCTGTTTCATGAAAAAAGAATGTCCATGGTTTGTAACCCAAATTTTCTGTGAGAAGTGGAAGCCAAGTAACTCGGAGAAAAAGGTTTTACATGAACCCCAAAAACATAACAGCTAAAATGACAGGAAAATTTTGAATTTTTATGTGGTAGCTTGAACCAGCAACAATGGATTATCACAAACCTGAAATTTCATCAGATGCTTAATAACAAGAAAAAATAATTATTCAACGTCCTCAACAACCTTAAAAGATCTGTAATTAGATGGTTCTAGCTCAAGATCACAAAGCATATAATAATGAATACACGACAGACAACAAAGAGTTCCGTAATAACAATAGTTTTGATTATCAAATATAATTTCCAAGAATATTTTGTAAGACAATTTGGATTTGGAGCAATCCTATAATATCGGCATTTTCCTAGCTATCAGCTTTATTAGAGAACTCATCATCCATTAAACAGCAGTGCTTAAAACAAAATAAGGATCAAAGAAAAAAACTGGATATAACACACTTATCGAAATGCAAAGAGTCGAGAACAGATCAGCAATGGGTGAATACCCTGATGAAATAACAACATATGCTGTTATTTTACTGTACCATGTGGCTAGGCACCATTAGTTTTTATCACGACAATTAAAAAAAAATCTTACCATTCCATGTGGGAGGATCCAGTTTATTCAAACTATATACACAGTACTTATATCATATGAGCACTGGACAATGCATGGGACATATGAATCTTAAAGCAAATGAATCATAAAATGAAACGAGAAGGAAAAAAAGGAAGGCCCAGTTCATGTCTAAAATGCAACCATACCTTGAAATAGTATTATAATGAAAAAGAGAAATGTTATGATCATGGCAGATAAACTGCTGCTGCTCATTGACGATGCCTTGGCAGCTTTCTTTTTCTTCAACTCTTTTATCCGCTCAATCCTAGCACGCCTCCTCATTGCAAGCTCAGATATCTCCCTAACAAATTTCTGGTCAGCAGCATCCAACAAAGGACCTTGAGGAGGTCGAGGTGGCTTAGGAGGCTTTCTAGAGTTTGTCTTTTTATGCTTCTCATTCACATATTGCTTCATTGCAAGATTGCTGTTCTCTCGACTCTCTTCCCCTCTTGAACTGATGTCTATCAACAGCTCTACATTCACATCTGCAGTGTTGCCGTATTTTACCAAATTTTTTATCAAACTTACACCATTTTCATCCTTAACTGATCCATCAAAATTCCAAACCTCACTGCCAACCCTACTAAATAGTTTATTTGCCTGTATATTGCCCAAAACAGGGTCCCTGCCTCCATCCTCCTCGCTAGTATTTCCACTACAATTTCCAAGATCTACTTCAAGATCTCTTTCCCTTGAGGAGATTTGATCCATTCAAGCTAAATCTTTTTTCTTTCCTCTCCACTCCTCCCACTCTTTAGGTTAACTTTTCCACTGCAAAAACAAAGCTCAATGTGTTCATCATATGGATTAATCCTTCACCCAATCCAGGTAGCAAAGGTTGTACATTACAAAGACCTGCCCTCAAAATCATCTACACTGAGTAGGTGAAAAGGGTATTCAAATTCAGGCGGGCAGAAATTTTCAGAGATTGAAACTCCTATTTTCTTTATTGCCTGCCAATTATAAACCCTTTTGCAGATAGCTATGCTTCAGATTGTTCCTGACCATAGCTTCAAAAATAAGTAAAGAAATTCAACTCTTTGGGTCTCCATTATTTATCACCATATAAAAACATCAACCATTTTCTAGAACAATGGAAAAAACCTACAGTTTGAACATTTAATCAGAAAACAGGCTCTTAACACAAAGCAATGCATAAAAATCCTACATTATAATTCAATACAACGCCGAGGAGAAGCCAAATTTAAAATGCTCTAAGAAAACAAAAACAGGGGAAAAAAAACACGACCTAATCCCCTTGTTTGACCGGGAAAGGGAAGGAAAATACTTCAAAAGGCTCAAACAAAGAAGGCCATTACAAGGCATTTCCCTTTCCTTCCTCCCGCTCTTTTCCGGGAACCAAACACTAAAAATGCCCAAAAAAAAATATAAAAAAATTAAAATTAAAACAAAAAATTTAAAAATCCAGCTGGGTTAATGCCTCTTTGAAATTAGAAGAAAAAAATAATAATAAAATAACAATAATAAAGACATACCGTACCTTTCCGGAGGATGGAGACGAAACCCTAGACTCAATCCACAGACAGACCGAGAGCGCGAGATTAGGACTCAACAAATGTTTTGTTGGTTATCCATTCATAATATCCCCAATTTAGAGCTTCATCTTTCTCTTTTCTTTTTTTTTTTCTTTTTTTTTTCAAATATTGGAATTTTGTTTTATACTTTGAAAGACGACAGAGATATGAACTTTTCAGATTTAAATAAATATACTTGAGATAGAGTTGACGGTTTGTCGTTTTGGTTGTGTCACCCAATAGCTAAGCCTGTAGCCTGTAAGGCATGGGACGTGTCAGACCGTTGGATCGTTTTTTCTATTCTTGCAGTGGTGTTTATTTGTTAATAATCTTGATTATGGTTTGGATAATCTAAATTTATTGGAGACAGTTAATTTCCCAATTAAATATGAAAATATCGTTATTTTTGTTCATTCAATTTCAATCCACCCACCAATGGATCACAGCCAGAATGTCGAATCCAAGCTAAAAAATTCAAAGAGTTTCAGGCTATGTTAGGAAATGGATCAAAGTAGAGAAGGCTAACTGCCCATTACATCTCTTTGAGGAGTCTGCGGCCAATTCTGTAGGAGGCGTAAGCATCAATACTTGCATACTCGACTTGCTCATTGCTCAGGATTCTTGCCTCCCAGTTGCTACTGCAAACATGCATCGGCTTCTGCATCAAGAGGCCAACTATCTGGAAGGCAAGATCTTTCAACCCAGGTCTTCTATACCAACGATTAGGCCAAAATGAGCAAGCTAGTGCACGAATGTTACTAGTCTTTTGGCAGTCCAGTTCATATTCATCTCTAAGTTTCATGGCATCGCTCTCAACCTCGACTCCAACAAAAGTTACGGCAGGGTTACTGAGAAAATTCTTGAAGGATTGGGGGATGTAGTCCATGTAGAATAGTTGGAGTATGAGGCACTTGGTGTCTACGCACAGCTGCAGAGTAGCAATTCTGTTGCTGGTTCCACTCAGAAAGGTAGGGCTCCATTCGCAGTCTAGTCCAACTATCATGTCTCCGCCCCTGTAGACTGCTAGGATGGTATTAACCCATGAGTCGACTTCTGATCCTCTGTCAGTTACCGTTGTTTCAATGGCCTTGTTGTCAAAGGAAACCAAGTGGGTGTAAGACATATTTGTAGAATTTGGTTCTAGTGGGGAACTTCAAGGTCCTGTATATACAGATATGCAGCCGTGGAAGATGAAGAGAGTGCATTTACTTGACTTGGAAAGCCCAAAAGGCAGGTGGGTCATTCAAGTTGTGATCTGTTTCAATGATGGAAATAAATCCAGGGAATGTAAATAGTCATTGGAAATTTGGAATTAACGCTTGGATTTTTGAGACATTTAGTATACTAGCAAACATTCTATTAGAGTTGCATTTTAGGTGGAGATATTAAGCATAATAAGGTACATTCAATTAAGAGTGCAATTTAGGTGGGTTGATGGATCCCACCTTTGTTTGAATCCGAATCTAACCCAACCAACTCAGATTTAATTTAAACTTAAAAAATAAGATTGAATCGGATTTGGGTTTAGTAATTAAAGTTAGAGATAATATTGGGTTGAGATTCAGTTAATTGTTTCTTAATTTAGGTTAGATTCGAATTAACCATCATCTTGATCAACTTTCAAAGTTGCAGCCCAACATTCAATAATAAAATAAGTTGAACTACATTGGTGGGGTTCAATCTGTGACATCAGATACATAGCCCTCTGTTTGTTGATATCAGCTTACTGAATTGCTTTTGTTCATATACTTAAAACATTTGATTACAAACACCAACCCAAAGCCAGATAAACAATTCTACATATTCAGATCTTATCGAGTAACTTGATGCCAATCCTGTGCACAGAATAAGAATCAATACAAGCTTGTTCAATTTGCCGCTCATCAAGTAGCTTTGATTCCCAATCACCACAGCAACCATTCTTGGGTTTCCACATACGAAGCTTGGCCACTTTATATGCAAGAGCTTTCAGACCAGTTTTTCCACTGAAACCAAGAGGAAAACTCCTGCTAGCCAATTCATGAACATCAGCTGCGTCAGTACACCAAAGACCATACTCACCCCAAAGCCTGAGTACATTCTCCTCAACCTCAACCCCAACAAAAGTAATGTCAGGATTACTAAGAAAACTCTTGAGGGATTTGGGTATGTAGTCCATATAGAGCAACTGAAGTATGAGACACTTGCTGCCTACACACAACTGCATGGTTGCAGTTCTGCCACCCATCGATGTAATGGGATGAGGCCTCCTTTTACAGAAGCCTATTATAAGGTGTTGACCTCGGTACATTGAGAGAATTTGATGCACCCAATCATCTGCTATGGAAGCTTTATTTGTGGCTGTTGTTTCTATGAGGTTGCCACAGAAGGAGACATGGTGTTCGTATCTCATTCTCCTGTTCTACTGTTGATTTATCTTCTTGTATTCCAGTCATTATGAGCACTTGTGCATAGAAGCTAATAGGGTGCTGTGACCGACATGGGCAGGTCGGAAGGCAGAGTAACGGTTCTGCCATCCACAAGTTCCCAAGTTCATCAATTAGTGGCATGATTGTTTCGATTACGAGTTACAACTTACAAGAAATTAGGGCCTGCTCGGCCACGGTTTTTTAAAACAGAATTTTCCATTCACCAGCAAGAAAATAGAAAATTTTGTTTAATGTTTTCGGAAAATATTTATAAGTTATTATTTATTTATTTATTTTACTTACTTTTCAAGATTATGTTTAAAAATTATTTAAATACGAAGAATAATTAAATATAAAATTATTTTTAAAACATAAAAAATGAGTTAAAACATTTCAAGTTTTAAAACAAAATTTTATTTTACAAACATTAAAAAATTGTTTTTCAAAATGGTTTTTCTTTTTATAATATCATTTTATTTTATGAAATTATTTAACTAAAACACGCCTTTTCGTTGACATTAAAAAAAGTATTTTATGTGGTATCTTTTTAAAAAATAAAAAGTAAAAAAAACATATAAAAAAAATCCACCCAAGTGTTTTTAACTTCCCGCCATTGAGGACCCAAAGTTTTCTCTTCTGTTATTTAGAGCAATAACACATGCAAAAACAGAAAATAGATCGAGCACATGCTAGTTTACTTTCAATGTGAGAATTTTCACTATGAAACACATCTCAAGACTAATATCACTCTTTTATTTTGACATATCCTCACCCTTTCCCCCCTCGGGTCAGATGCATGTGATGCCAATACCATACAAAAAAGCTACCAGGTTGATCTACCCGTAGTCATATGCTTATTAAGCCATATATGAAGATTTGAACCACTACCCTTTGGTTTACAGGATAACCTTAGTTATCACAAGATATGCAATTGATTTTTGTTTTTACTTTTAGTATTTTTCATGCAAGTATCTTTTCTATAAGTAATTTTGAGGAAATCATCTATCAGATGTTTTTTTTTCATAAAACATTACAAGCGATTTTTATTTTTATTTTTAAATATTTTTAAAATTTTATCAAAACGCTTGGTTTTTCTTTACAAACGTTTTAGTAAAGGAGATTCCAGCTTCATCTTAACGCAACAATGGAGGACTTGTTGCCCTCTTTTTGCAAGGAAGATCAAAAGGCAGTTGGCATTATGTTCTCTACGATTTTCCTAGTGCTTGCATCCATTTTTTTCTTGTCCTTTACTCCCTTCTTCTTATCTTGTTGTGAAGTAAGAAATTAATCCACCAAGAAAGATATTAATTGCCAACATCAACTCATTAGAATAATATTTGGAATGCCCAAATCATCCAAGAGCATTATTAACAAGCTACCTATGAGCATTAATTCTTCTGTTATGACCGTCCTCTCAACCTTTGCATGGCCAATTTTAACCTTTCTGTTGCGCAGGAGTACATTCTCTTTCCTAGTCTTGAATCATCCTCTTAACCTTAACCCCAACTGTAAGCAAATGGTGTTTAATCATAAAACATTTTTTCCATTCCAATCTTCAGTTGCTTTATATGATACTGCAACACCTTCTGCACGCAAGCTTCAAGAGTACTGCAACTCTCTCTCTGATTACCGGGTGAGTTCCCTTCTAATGACATGTTCTCTATGGTCATGAATGAGGAAACTCAAGCCACCAGCAGAAAGAATAATAAGAACTGTATAGTTTTGAAGCGATTCCGGAGAAGAGTCAGGAATCGGCTGAACAGGCACAAATCTGTGGTGTGCCCTTAACAGCACCACAAAAATTATACTTACCACATCTGGTACGGCAATGGTACTGCCTAGAAAAGTAGTTAATTTAACTGCAGAGTGATTCAGGATTCTCAACCTACTAACTACTATCCGTATGCTCAATGACAATGCAATAGTGAAATCTGTTTGGCCAATCAAGTCATATTTGATACGAGCTTGGGAAAAGATTTGGTGACCCAAGACATACCTCTCTCCAAAGGAAGCATATTCTTTGTTCCTGAAAGGCTTACTGGGCATTACTTTCTAGTTCCGTGCCAACCAAGCATCCAAATTATAGTGATGACCAAGAAAATTTGAAACAAGTGCAAAACCATCATCTACGAACATTCAGTGCTCCGATGTGGAACTTAAATATCATAGACATGAAGAAAAAACAAACGATTAACCTTGAATTCAACGATTAGTACTCCAAACCAATGAGCAGTGTCTTTGGTCCTACTCTGATAATTGATGTGAAATCTCCACGACTAACAAAGTTGTAACTTTAAAACAATACCAGCCTAACAAATAAGCTAAAATAATTTGTCTGCAAAGAAATTTGAACAAAAGAACACCAAATTGAGAAGGAAAGAACTGTACCAACGGAATTTGATGTTTGTCATTTTCTTTCATAAGCCCAAAAACATAACCGAGCATACCTAAATTTGGGGCTCCCCTGTGCATTACTCGTACCCAATCAAGATCTGGACCCTGAAAATTTTTGGATTGAAATTTTAAGCTAATGCATAATAAGCCATAAAGATAAGTCTTATGTCTCCCACCCATGCCCAGACAAAAACCTACTAAATTTACACAAGCTGCCCATTTCTCTATGCACTGTGCAACAACTGCAATGGTGTGTATCATAGAAAATGCGTAAAGGATTTTGATAAAGCTTGCCATCTAAACCCCCACCCCTGGAACCATATCTCATGTACTGTGAACCTTATCACAAAATTGGACAATGAGAGCAGGCCTTCAATGCTTTAGGACAACCAAAAGAGAAATAAATTACAATTTCTTAACTTGATGTAAGGATGTGACTCACCAAACTTAATTCCAAAATACCAATTTAGTATCGGTGGTAAGCTTTCCCAAAATCTTCTCTCCTTTGACGCTGAAACTCGCTGTAAGTATCATGAGGCCTTGAAGGAGGATAGTTTTCCACAGGGTTCGGGTACCTGCCCCTTGAATCCATAGGTATATTGGCTCCAGCATAATGAGGATTGGCAGAGGAACCATCATAATCAGAATAACTGGCCTGCTTATAGCCACCAAAACCTGAACTGGACATCTGTTGACGTGCCCGTTGGTGTTGCCTTTGGGCATCAAGTTCAAGAAATTCCTCCCACTGCTTTGCATGCGTGCCCCTTAAGATAGCTAGTTTCTTCATGTAATTCTCTCTCATTTCCCTAACAGCCTTGAATCCATAAAACCAGTTTGTCAGAAAACAAATTTCTTAATCAATACAACAAACAGCTAAGATGGCATCTTGATGCCCCCATGTTCCATAAAGGAGAGTGAACATGGCAACTCATGATGACAAGTTTTTGTCTTAAAGTTGCATTTATTGGGCTGAATTTTCTGTTTCCAATTTCCTCATTTTGGAAGAAATGTTTTAAGCTTCTTGTTTTTGCATTTCTTTCAAAAAATCTTCATGAAAAATCCCATTACTGACTGTTAATGATCAATTTTGAGGGTATTAATATAATTTGAGTATCAGGGTCATTATAGGATCATTAGCATTTATGTTTGAAAAAGGAAAAGTGTCAAACAAGCTCTAATCTTTCTGAGGTGTAGGAATGCTATAAATATTTGCTCAAGAACCATAAGTTAATAGCTAAACATTTTTAAGTTCAAGACACCAGTGAAAACTCACATAAGAATTAATGTCACCAGTGCAATAAATATTTGCTCAAGAACCATAAGTTGATAGCAAAACGTTTTTATGTTCAAGACACCAGTGCTATATTCATGTTGAAACCTCACATAAGAATTAAGGTCACGCTTATGTGAAATTTAAGGAATCAGGCAACATAAGTACCTTAAGCAGAAATTATGCAGGAAAATAGCATGCACAATACTGGGTTTTATGATATAACTAAAGAAGCATTTAAAATTGTTCTCAAAAAGAATTTCAGTCATACTTTAGATAAAAACATTTTTGGAGCCTAAAACATAAGTTGAGCCTGATTTCTTCTTATAGGCTATAAAAAATGGAAAAATAAAAAAGAAACTCAACATTTGAATTTGTCAATAGGAGCAAATGTTCACTAATCATCAAAATTGGTTTGGTGTGTTTAAATAAACCAGCTATCACTTGGGCAGTCAAGAATAAGTTTAAAAGATAAGCTTTATACCTCACGATGCTTATAATTTTCTTCATCTTCTTCTTTATCACGAATTCTTCCAAGATCCATTGCCTCCCTCTTATATTCCAACTCTAACTCCTCTAATGTCTGTGGGGCGGCAGGGTATTCAAACTTACGGCCAGATTGCATATCAGATCCTCGTCTCTCAGTATCCCACCCATCATTTCTGTAGACCCCCACACTCTGATTATGTCCATCATATGAATTATATGAACTGCCCGTGTAAGGGGGCTGAGCTGGAGATTTTGAATGGCTTGAACGACCTCTAGCTCCATCATTACCATAAGCTTCAGCAAAGGAAGAGTATGTTAAGCACTTGATTCAAGATGCTAACATAGATGGTAGCTTTAATTAGACATGCTATCTTATATTCACTCAGTGAATCCATCCGATGCAAACAATGCTGATATACTTTCAGTAAATATATTCGTTTTGGAGACAATCCGATCAATTCAGACTCACCCAGGAAAGTTACTTCAGAATCGAACACATAATGCTTGAACATAATAACTTACCTCTTGCTGCAAACAAAAATGATAAGCAACAAGTAGTATCATTAATAATTCAAAAAATGGGAGGTCAACAAGAGACACGTATGAAAATATCTAAGGACCTAATAAGCTACGAACATGGGATTACCAGCTTTTTATGGATGCCGTAAATATATCGTATGCTGTCCCTACCTTGTGGGGAACCTCTTGACAGTTTCTGCATATCGTCACGAATACGGTCTTCCACAACTCTCTCTTGCCTGCCAAATCTCTGTTGGAACTGTGCTATATTTTGTGGACTAGGATGAGATTTTTGGGATTCAGAGCGTCCAAACCGAGGGCCAACAGGGCTCCGCTCAGGTGACCTAGACCTATTCATGTGAGAAGTAGACGAAGCCTTTTTATTACCCTCCTCCTTAATCACTTTGTGCACTGCATCAACACCTTTTGCCAAAATTAGCCTATCCTTGCCACTAACAATTATAAATTTCTCCTCCATTTTAATTTTACAGCCAACATCCTTTTCAATCTTGTGTATCACTTTCTCTGTGAAAAGCGCCTTCACATGCTTTTCTCTTGCAGGAACCCTTTCAAAGAAATCTTGAGACTTGCGGTTTGCTCCAAGAGTAGATGGGCATCCCTGTATATGTTCCAAGCATAACATTCAACCCAAATAGAGAACACATTGAGTGTTCGGTTTTAGGAAAGTACTAAGGAAAAAAAATGCTATGAAAAATGATTTTCTCATCTTTGGTATTACCAAATCAAATAAGAAAAAAAAAATCAAATATAGTTACAATTAGTTAAAAACTTACAAGTATGAGAAAAAAATCAAATAAAATAAGAAAAAAAATCAAATATAATACCTTGACCTTTTTTTCTACCAAAAACAAGGTCAATTGCATATCAGAACTGACAAGCAAATTCTCTCATAATAGAAAAAATAATGCATTACTATAATGCTTTATTCCGACACCCTTTGGAAAAGAATTGATAGAGAAAGCAACAGCACCTGAGTAAAGTGGCCTGATTCGCCACATATTTTGCAGATCATTTCTTCTTCCTTTCTTTTCTTCCAGTTCCTCTCTGTAGCTTTAGACTTAGCCTCCCAAACCTTAGCTTCCCTACTGGTGAAATCTGTTGGGACAGCATTGGGGTCACGAGGTTCCTCTTCCTCATCAGAACTTGCATGAGACCTTTTGCTTGTTTTCGCTTTATCTTGTACATTGCTGGTGGTAGATCGAGGAGGACCAGTATATTCCTTATAAATTTCGCTAAAATCATCATCGTCTGGTTCTGGTCTTTTCGCCATCCAATGAAAACCTGCATTGCCAAACATTACCCAGCCATAATAATATATGTGGAACAAAGAAATCAAAACACAAACAAATGGATAAGCCCGAAAATAAAATTTGAAATACAGTCCCAATCGAAACGCATGCTAGAATCCTTATTTCTATGGATACAAAAACTGAAGTGATAACAGTGTGCCTGCTAATTTACAACCCAGCTCACCCAAAAGAATACCTAGCAAGACCCCTCGAAACTAATTCCAATTTTTATCGATTACAAAAACCAAACAGAAACCAAAAAAAATAAAAAAGGAACACCACCATTCAACATAATCACCAGAAACATCACCAACGACATACATGCAAACAGATTCGAATCGAAGCACACATTCGAATAGGACTCGAATCGCGCAAAAAGCAGAGAAATTGAGAATACCGTCAGTTGAAAATTGGATTGGATTGAATCCGTAATCTGCAATCGAAGAACATAGAAGAATCGAGAGAAAGAGATTACCCGAGGAGCGACAGCGGCGAGAGAGAGTGAGGGCTTGAACAATGAAGACCACCACGGCTAGGGCTTGTTTTTCGTTTTACTTTTTAGAATGGGTTTTTCTTATTTGCTTTTCTGCCCCTTTTATTTTGCGGGTATTGCATAGTAGGCCCATTTATATGCACACACGCTGATATGGCCCCGCTTTATCAACAATAGCCAATAGGAATAGCATTGGATGGACAAGGCTTCGGCCCCTTCTGTGTACGGGCTGGGCTTCCAATGACAACATGAAGCCTGGCCCAAATATTTTTTTACTAATCCTGGGCCATAGATTCTTGCTTGAGCCCAACTTTTATTTTTGATGGATGCCAGAGCAATTATCAGTATGTCTATTTTGCTCATTTGTTTGTAATCAAAGAGAGGCACTGCAATCCCCAAAAAGATATATAAAGAAAAAACCAAAATGGAAGGAAATAAACAAAAAGAAAATAAATAAAATATTCATTCAAAATGGGCTCAGAAAATTCAAAATCCCTACTAAACTAAAATTCGGATCTTAAAATTTAAATAAAAGTTAAATTTTATTATTTTTAAAATTTAAAATATAAAAATAATGTTTAACTTAAAAAAAAAAACCATACAAAAATATTTAAAGTTTATTAATACTTTTTTGGCTTTAACAGCTTCATTTAGGAATGACAACCGCCAAACTCTACAGGATTATCCCATCTTAATCTATTCCAATTATTTTAATACAGGTAGTATTTGTTTCTTAACTTAATAGAAAAAGTTAAAATATTTAACTTTTTTTATTCAACTAAAAATAATTTATTTATATAAATAAATATAATTAAAATAAATTTGTTATCGGTAGATTCAATTCAATTATATATGTTAATATCATTAAGTTACTTTTAAATAAAAACAATACAATATTTAAAAAAATGAAATTTTAATTACATTAATAATAAATATCATATAATTTATTTTATGAAATATAGTTTTTATTTTATACATGTTAAATAAGGAAAAATTGAAAAATATATTTATTTATTTTAATTATACATGTAAATAGAATAATTTAAATTTCAATTAATGTGCCACGAGCCTAGTTGAACCCTCTTATGTTGATTTTTATCACTATTAGTTTTTGATGGTATATTATAATATTTTTTAATAGGGATCAACTTTTGTCAATATTCCAAAATAACATTACTAGAGGAAAACAACAACATCATATTGAAACGCCTGATACCTGCAAGAGAGCATACACCCTAATTCACCCCAAAAGTCAAGAACTTCGACATTTGATATTTCCAAGACATGTAAAATGAAATATATAATTTTCCAATAGTCCATGACAACTATTTTAGATTCAAGCTGTGGCCTCACTCCCTCTCAGGCAAATTTGTAGGGTTTCGATTTCGCATAAGCCGGACCAGTGAACGAAGCTGGAGAGGCTCAGAGGAGACCGCTTCGGCGAGCAGCCGGAGCACCACCGCGCACCTCACTCCGGCGGTGCCTTTGCCCGCTACACCGACGACCACGTCGCTCCCCATGACAGGAGCTTCGATCATCACAGGGCCGGTTTCTCCGGCGACGGCCACCACCACCACAACCACAATCACCATTTCAATGGTGAACCGAATGACTCGTATGGCGGTGGTGGATTCCGGACAATTGGCGGTGGCGGGCACGTTCCCGATCACTTCGGGCCCTTTTCTGGCAGGAAGAGATGGTTGAATCACTCCGGTCATGGTGCTTATCGTGTTAACTTCCTTGTTTTATTATTTTTTTCGTTTTAGTTGTCGGCTTACCTGCTTGGTTGCCGAGAAAACGCAGGAAAAGTGAAGAATTGAAACAAAATTCTTTTAATTGAGAAAACAGAAATCTAAACTTGCAGTCATTTGAGAATAATACAGTTAATATACTTGTCCAGTCATGTTATCAAATATTTGAGTCCTCTCTCAGTTTTTAGGTGTTAGGATGTGGCAATATAGCCTCTTATATCTGCAAATCATTGATTTAGAATTCATGTTCATTCATCTCTTTGCAATCTTCAATTCTAGATTCTGTGTATCCTGTTTTGCTGACACGATGACCTTTTTAGATTACAATGAGGGTGTCGCCTTTGTGAAACTTTATGTTGGATGCGTTCCAAGAACTGTAACAGAAGAAGATGTAAGTTATTGTTTCATTAGCCATCACCATTTCCATAATTTTCGTGGGATTTGCATAAATCATAAACATGTAGATACTAGTTTAATTAATTCCCTTTATTGATTTTTAGACATTGCAAAATCCCGAATCTTGAATTTCTATATAACCATGTTTATATCATAGGAAGTTGACCTTTTAGGAGTACAATTTATTGGTTTTTTTTTTTTTTTACATTGAACTATACTTAATATCATCTGGCCAAAGGAAAACTTTGACATTTCTGTTTTCTTTCTCTGATGTTCGTTTTTCAAGCCTCTCTTTAAGGTGTTGACAATTATAAAGCATTTTTTTTTTTTTTTTTGGCATTTGCATTTGCAAGTTAATGATAGCTAATATTGTCATATGCCCTTTTTCTAACTACTTTTCTGTATATTAATTTTGGGCATTGCCTTGGGCATGTCAGATTCGCTCCTTGTTTGAAGAACATGGAAAGATTGTTGAGGTTGTTTTACTCAAGGATAAGAGAACTGGCCAACAACAAGGTATTGGAATGCATATCTTCTATGAATTCAATGACTGATTTTCTAACCCCTTATACATGTCATCATTGTGCTTAGATTATACTTACAACAACCATGTATATGTTTTTGGCAATGCTTACAATTACAGAATATGAAGAAGTAATAACAATCTATCATAACTTATATCAAAATGTTTACTTCTGCAGAATGCTGTTTTGTAAAATATGCAACCATGGACGAAGCTGACAGAGCTATTAAAGCTTTAAATAACCAACGAACTTTGCCTGGGGTGAGTTCTCTTGCGCTGGGACTGATAGATAAAATATTTCTCTTGCTGTTTTTTGCTCCTGTCAGGTTATCTGTGTTTTCTTTTTTTTCTTTTTTGATGCATTTGTGTTTTCCAGGGAGTGGCAGCCATCAAAGTTAGATATGCTGATGGGGAACGGGAGCGCCTTGCTAATTGCCCTACACTTGCAAAAGGTATTCTGAAACCTCCAACTCCCCATCCCTGTTCAGTTATACTTCCCAGGATTGCAAGCATGTGCTGAGCATTCTAGATTCTTAAGACAAACTTCAAGCCTGCACTGAGCACCTCATACCTTTTAGATTCTTAAGGCATATTCTTCTCTGAGCAAATATTAGTTACATTTGCATGTGCAGATTCATTTTTATGTACTGTCCAGTGCATATTGCATATACTGTCCAGTGCATAAGATTTTTGTGGAAAAGGTAAATTAGTTGTATGCATTAGTTTCATTCTTGTAACATGGTTTTAATTTTCCATGATCACCAGTTTCTACGCATTGGCTTTGTGTTGCTGGATGCATATGTATCTTCATTGGCATACCTATGTTGTCAGATGCAGCCTGCATTTTTAGTTTCATCAAGTAAACAAATTCTTCTCTCACCTCCATTCATTTCTGACATTTGACGTCTTCTTCTTCTTCTTCTTCTTCTTCTTCTTATTCTTAATAGCAGGGCTAGCAGGGCCAGCAGGGCCAGGACCAGCAGGACCAGCAGGACCGGCAGGACCGGCAGGACCAGCAGGACCGCCAGGACCAGCAGGACCGGCAGGACCAGCAGGACCGGCCGGGCCGGCAAGGCCAGCAGGGCCATTTGAGGACAAACTCTATGTTGGTTATCTGAACAAGCAAGCTTCAAAAAGGGAAATTGAGGAAGTATGCTCTAAAGCTATTGAGCAATCAAGTTTATTTTAGCATTGCCTCAGTAAAAAAGGAAAAATAAAAATAAAAGAAAATTCCCTTTTTAGTACTTCTTCACATTGTACATTGGCAGGCAAGATTAATAGTCTGATGCATATTTGTTGATGTACTTGGAATACATTGTTGGGCACAGTGCTTGTACACTTGGTAGGCCACCCATTATTGAACATAGGATAGGAGGTCAAGCTCATAGACCATATATATGTGACTCTGAGATATATATGGCCTATATGTTGATGTGCATTGGCATATACATGCAAGACATATGGGAATATGCAAGTTAACAGTCAGATGCACATATGCTGATGTGCCTGAAACTTTTTGCAATATATTTTTTGGCACTCTGCTTTTACACTTGGTATGCCACACATTAAATAGTTTGAAAATCGTTAAATCAAGCTGATAAGGCATATGCATAAGAAACACAACAGTGAAATTTTTTACTCAGGTCAGAAATAGCTTGGTAGCAAATCATTGTAGCAGATTGCTTATGTTAGCATTGGTCTGAGAATAAAACCTCCCATTTTTCTTGAATCGAGTGTACATTCCATACAAGAGTTACTAAAATGACTAGAAAATATTCTTTCTTTTTCTCTTTGTGCTTCAATTGTTTACCCTTCTTGTATGTGCTGTTACTTTTTGAGTTCAAGTTTATGTGTTTTACATGGATCTTTTATATGCCAGATATTTTCCCCTTATGGCATCGTTGAAGATATCTTCATTGTACGGGACGACATGAAGCAGAGTCGTGGTGTGTCTGTTGTTCTTATTGTTTGATTTGTCTTTCTTATTCAATCTTGAAGTACACTTGCATAAATGAAACGGCAGATTGGAAGGGGACTTCTGCAGTTGTGCTCTAATCTGCATATTAGCCAGTTTGCTTGGTGTCCCCTGAAGGTCTCCAGGTTCTCTTTAACATGATTAAAGTACCTTAGAGATTATTTGTTCTTTCAGTTTCTTCCACATATAACATGTTTCAATGAAGGGGAAAAAAGGGCAAAAACTTTAGGTCAGCTAGTTGATCCATTGGTTGCTTTATCTACCTGTGTTGGCCCAATTCTGAGACCCATCTCACAACATTTGTAGAACTAGTGTGATAGGCTCTAATGGCTGCTTTACTTGTGTATTCCATAACAGTTCTTGATAAAGTTTTATCTCAAATTTTAGGACCCCATATATTTGGGTTAGCTTGTGTTTTTCACTAGTTTGGATTTTATCTGATTTGAAGGTTGTGGATTTGTTAAGCTTTCTAATAGAGATATGGCAGTGGCAGCAATCAATGCTCTAAATGGAAATTACGTGATGAGGGTAAAGCCTATTAATTATTTTGATGTGTATTGCTACTTGGGTTCTACTTCTGCCCCTGATTATTTTCTTTTTCTTGTTGATTAAGGGTTGTGATCAGCCACTAATTGTCCGTTTTGCGGATCCTAAGAAGCCTAGGATTGGAGAATCAAGGTTTTTTTCCTTAAAATTTCTCTTCCTTTACATATTTTATGAGAACTGTGAATCTATGTTGTGTTTTATGTATAGATTATATGTATAGTTCAACTAAATGAGTTATTACTGAAGGAGCTGGGACCCACCACTCAGTTGGCCCCATTTTAAAGATTTCCTACTGTACCATCAGCTACTTTGTGATCTCCCTATTTAATCCTAAGGGACATAGTAAAGAAAAAGAGCATTGTATTAGCCCACTTTGATTTTAGATGTTAGCTCCTTTGGTGGAAGAACTCAAATGATTGATTCCATTCACCGCATATCATTTATGTTCTTTTTTCCTTTTCTCTTTCCTTTTTTTTCTTTTTTCCTGCAATGCTCAACAAGGTATCTTCTGCCTAAGGTAAATTGGAGTTGGATTAAGTTAATGCCTTGCTGTTACTTATGAGTTATGATTTGACTAATCTTCCTCTATCTTACTTTACAGAGGCCATGTTGCGTTTGGTGGCCCAAAGTTTGGTCCCCGGTCTCAAGAACCACTCGGTTGGTATGCTTCTTGACTTTATCTCTCTCATCCCTTTTTCATTTTTGACACTTCAAAATTTGAGCTTCTGTGCTGGTGTTTACTTGTGGCAGGCCTGCACCTAATGTTGGTGACCCCATGTGGAGGCAATTCTTGCCTAATCCTCTGTATCCAGGGAGTCCAAACAGCACAGCATCATCATGCCAAGTTAGTGCTCCTGATCTTGGGGATATCTTGTGGCATTGTGTTCAACTTGAACAAGAAACACGTTATATTTCTTTATACCTTTAGATTAGTGCAAAAGGGTACTCTTGACACAATCTAAGACACTGACACGTTTTCTGGCTACCTAGTCCTGGTGCAGGATTTTTGTATTTGATACATGGTGGTATACCCAGGAGATGCCTTGCCTAGTAATTTTGACTAGAAAATTACAAAGCCATCCAATGTTTCACATGTTTATTATAGTAAATTTAGCATATTTTATTGTAGGCAAGAAATTAAATGATTGGATCATTAATCATTTATCCAATCAAGTTGAACTGCCATGCAGGATATCTTTGGTGGAAGCAATAGGCTATTGTGTTTCATCTCTTGAAGCACCACCCCTCTTGGCTTCTCTTGTTAAACACACATAGTGTGTGTGTGTGTGTGTGTGTATGTATGTATTAAGTAGTTACAGATAGAATACCCATATTTAGTTTTCTGATTAGATGTAAACTTAATTTATTCTCTTCTAGCTTTTTCTAATTAGTAATTTCCCCTTCTTTTCAAAACCTTTTTATGGTCCCAGGAGGCTGTTTGTGGGTTATGAGTTTCTCTTTTGGGACATCCATTACCATCCTCTTTAATATCAGAACAGATACGTGAAGATCAAACTTCCTTTGGCTGATGATTTTACTTGGACCGTTTTGGGCTATTTAATACCTTCGGTCAATTTATTTTCTTCTTCAGAGTTCAAACATGTTGTGGTCTGCTTCCCTTTTGGTGTCCTAAATATCACTATTACAAGAGCCACTTCAATCAACTCTGCACTTTTCAACTTCTCTGAATTTGCAAGTCTGCAACTATGACCACAAACTTTAGATTCTTACTCAAGGATAAACTTCAAGTCCTCATGACGGAAAAATTTTATGTTTCTGAATCTCAGGTTATGCAAAGCAACTCCAGTGCTTCAGTACAACCAATACCAGCTCATTCACAACCACAAGTTGTTTCCCAAACAGCAAACCAGCAGCCTAATGTTCCTAGCGCTGTGCAGCCACCGCTTCATACGTGGCAGCAGTCACCTTCACAGGAGTTACAACAGGCACATACTCTACAGAAAGGCTCTCAGTCATTGAAAGAAGCAGTCTCTGAGATGCAGAAACAGTTGCATCTGATTCCACCTCCAACCCAAAACTTGGAGCAGCAGCAGAATTCCCATGTTACTACACAGCAGGTACTGCATAGTCGGTGATATTTAGAAATCCTACAGAAAGGAGCTTAAGCTATCCATCAGGTAGCAGGGATAATATTTAAGCGTCAATATTTGTTATGCTGATGAACATGCAATAAGGTCTGTGAGGTCATGGGAATGTTCCTATGATAAGTACCTCTTTTGATTAATTTTAGAGAAGCCAAAAGTTCTTTTTGAAGTCGATAACTATTTCAACATGTGTTTGTGTAATTTTAGCAAAGGAGCTTATTGTCACGAACTTAGTCTTTTCCTAAGTTCGTGCGGCACTTAGACAAGTCAAGACCCTTGATCTTGCTAAGTCAGCCTTGCTTCGATGCTTAGTTTGCTAGGCTAAGATGCACCCGACTTAGAAGCTTTAGAGGGCGTAGTAGGCAACACTTAAAGAATGAAAGCTTTTATTGCTCAAAGGAAGCTTTATAAGTGCTTTGGAACCCACTTGCTTGGTTAGGAAGTGGTTTGGGTGGTGCCTTGGCCAAATGAGGCTTTTACCTATTTATAGGCACCTTAGGAAGTTTCTAGAACCTTGAAAAGTTTCTTACAAATCAAGAATAATCTAGAAGCTCCTACACTAGTCTATGTACAAGGGTATGTACAAGATGACTTTGGAAGATTCTAGAACACCCCACACTATTCCAATGTTCTCCTAGCCAAGTGTAGAGATGTGTGGACATCTTTAGCCCTCTCTAGAAGCTTCCATGCTCTTCTACTTTGTAGCTAAGTGTAGATGTTTCCAGGGGTCTCTGGAAGCTTCTCACTTCTTATATAAGTTTATGGGGAGGGTCATTTGAAGCATCTTGTGACACTCTCCCCCACCTATGCCGTCGACGTCCCTGTCGTTGCCTCTTCTTGAAACCTCTCGATGTGTTTCCAGAACCTTATTAGGGTATCCGCATGTTCCCAGCTTACCTGCCTCTTAGGTAGTCTTTTCCATCGAACTAGATACTCTTATCACAGGAGGGACCCCTTGTCTCTTGGTAACCCGTTCAGCTAGGATATTCTTCACCTCCTTTTCCTGTGAGGCTTTGGATGGATGCAGACACCTGCACTTTAGATGCTTGGAGTGTTGCTTCCTTTTGCCCATCGAGTTCACCTTTTCCTTAGTGACCTTGTCCATGTGTGTGCGGGCTACCTCAACTCGTTCCCTTTTTGCCTCCTTTACTTGAACCCTTGATAGTAAGGAGGTCTTAGGCGTACTAGGCTTTGGGTTGACTTGGAGGGCACCTAATAACTGCATCGAGCCCATATGTGCTTCGTCTTACTGTTCCCTCTCCTCGATCATGGCATTGAGCTTCTTCCTATTTGGACAATCATGTGCCCAATGTGAACTATCACATAGGAAGCATTTGATTTTAGGCGTAAACTCTTTCCTTCTTTTCGCCTTACCCCTTCCTTCCTGGACGTTAGGTGTCTTGCCTGATCGCATTCTAGGAGCATTGTGGTCCCTTGAAACCTTGTCTCCCCCACCTGTGGCGTGGCTATCCTCCAAAAACTCAACCTTGGAGGAGTCTCCCCTCTTGTAATCCGTTAAAGACTTTACTACTGTCATGGCAGTGGCTAAGTCTTGAACGCCTTGGCGCCTTAATTCCTACTCGACCCACCCTTGCAGGTTATTCATAAAGTTGAATAGCAATTCCTCCTCAATCATGTTAGGAATCTCAAGCATGAGCGAAGAGAATTCCTTGACATAGTCGCATAGCGAGCCTGTGTGCTTGAGACACCTCATGTTTTTCCTAGCCAGGTAAGTCACGTCCTCGAGGTAGAACTACTTCTTGATCTCCCTCTTGAAGTCTTCCCACGTCTCTATGGTGCAAATGTCTTTCTCCATATTGGTGAACCTCCAACGCCACCATAGAGTAGATGTGTCAGTAAGGTAGAGGGTTGCAGTCTTTACCTTAGTCGCCTCATCAGTCAGTGCGATAGTCTCTAAGTATCGCTCAATATGCCATAAGAAGTTGTCCAACTCCTTGGCATCCCGCTTGTCACTAAACTCTTGTGGCTTCGACACCTCCACCCTAGATGCCTCTTGTGTGGCCTTGACCCGTGCTGATACGGCAGTCTTGTAGATGGCCAGCTCTTGTCGAACCTCCTGGTCTCAGGCCTCCATGCGTGCAATCAAGGCCTCCACCCTGACTTCATACTAGCAAATATGCTCATGACCTTGTCTTGGAAGGACATGAACTCCTCGTGTGACAGCGACTGAACTTGTGAGCCTAGCACCCCCTCACGAAGGTCTTGGATCTGCTCCCTTAGATCTTCTAAGCCCTTCTCCATGCCTTAATCAAGTCCACCCCTTCTCGGGTGTCTACCATGGCTAGCTCCACCTTGGCTAGCCTTGCTTCTATGTTGGCTATGGCATCACGAGATTTATCTTTCCTACCCTTGCCCCGTGCAGTAGACTCGGTCTCCCTCCCACGGGTTTGCTCACTAGTCTCCTCCACGTTGGAGCCCGACATGCTTCCTTTACTATGTATGCTTCGTAGCCACACTTTGATACCAACTGTCACAGATTTAGTCTTTTCTTAAGCTCGTGCGACACTTAGACAGGTCAAGACCCTTGATCTTGCTAAGTTAGCCTTACTCCCGATGCTTAGCTTGTTAGGTTAAGATGAACCCGACTTAGAAGTTTTAGAGGGCGTAGTAGGCAACACTTAAAGAATGGAAGCTTTTATTGCTCAAAGGAAGTTTTACAAGTGTTTTTGAATCCACTTGCTTGCTTAGGAAGTGGTTTGGGTGGTGCCCTTACCAAATGAGGCCTTTACCTATTTATAAGCACCTTAGGAAGTCTCTAGAACCTTGGAGGGTTCCTTACAAATCAAGAATAATCCAGAAGCTCCTACACTAGTCTATGTACAAGGGTATGTACAAGATGACTTTCGAATATTCTAGAACACCCCACACTATTCCAATGCTCTCCTAGCCAAGTGTAGAGATGTGTGGACATCTCTAGCCCTCTCTAGAAGCTTCCATGCTCTTTCACTTTGTAGCTAAGTGTAGATGTCTCTAGTGGTCTCTAGAAGTTTCTCACCTCCTATATAAGCCCATAGGGAGGGTCATTTGAAGCATCTTGTGACATCATGGCTTAAAAAGGAACTTAATATGGAAGTCAAGATAATTTTATTTATTTATTTTTTTTTCGTAGAAGCCCTAAACAAACTTGCATCATAACAAAGGTTACCTCTTTGAAATTATGGCTTCCACTTTGGCTTTAACTTCTGGCTAAAGCCAAAAAAGAAGCCATTTCAAATGAGCTGTAAGCCTATGATAACCAATAATGCATCTCTCTCATTCTTTGGGTTGTTTGTTGTATAAAAGCTTGGCACGTATCAGTGAATACTTACCCTTACTAAAGGGTGAGGGTGCCTCCTGCAACATGTGTGGAGGTAAAATATTACGCAATAGTGCTAAGGTTTTCCTGAGAGAGGTCTCTTAGGCTCATACTGGTGGATAAATGGCAACAGCATATGTGGCCTAGGATTAGTATTCTATTAGTGTGTTGGTGTAATAACCAACAAAAATGCAGAGTTATTTTAGTTTGTAGTTGATAAGAACTTGTTTCAAGAGACATATTTTTTCCTTTAAATTAACATTAGCTTTCACTTGATATTGGCATTTTATAATCTCTTTTCTACATTTTGTTTCTCTGTTGCTTGCTAGCAATATTTGAACCTTGTGACTGTCATCAATCATATGTTTTCCTGCTGTCTTCCCAGACTGGAAGCAATCCTCAGACAGTTGCAAGCACTGGTACCCTACCACCAGCAGTTTTGCCTTCAATTGTATCTTCTTCTCCTGCAGTTTGTGCAAGTTCTGAAACAGCAGATCTTCTAGAATGTGATTGGAGTGAACACATCTGCCCAGATGGATTCAAGTATTATTACAATTGTGAAACTTGCGAAAGCAGGGTAATTTTTCTCTCTTTGAGAATCTTGGTTTGCATCCTGCTGTTTGGATACCTCTCAAAGATTCGATAAATGTTCATGGAAATTGAATTGCAGTGGGAGAAGCCTGAGGAGTATATCTTATTTCTACAACAGTTACCAAAGCACCAACTACTCCAAAATCCTTCTGGTCAACAGTGTCAATCTCCATGCCACTCACAGGTTCTCTCTACCCAACAAAATTTTCAAACACAGATTGTGCCGCTTCAAACAGAGCTCTCCCATCAGAAATTGCATTCACCTTCCTCATCTTCGCCAGCTGGTATTCTTCTTTACTTGGGCTCTTTGTATATTCAAAATTTTTGCTTTGTCCATAGCAATATCAGGCTTCTGGTGTTATTCATTCTGAAAACACTGGGTCATATTATCTATTGATGTATCCATTTCGACCTTCTATTTCTGCTTGGAGGAATTTATGTGGGTATTGATTTATACTGATGCTGTACTGCATCGTGTGGGTCAGAAAAATGAGATTATGATGCAGGAGTATGTCTTTAGATTCAAAACTGATGCAGGATTTTTAAGATATGAATGTCTTATCTTTTTCTCAAGTATGGCTTTGAACAGGATTTTGGTGGGAAAAGTTCCACTGATTCGATGAGGATGTGGAGAGTTAGGAAACAAACTATAAGCTTGTAAAAACCTGTTGGTTTAAGAGATCTAAGAACTTGTAGGTTAAAGAAGAAGGGGCAAAAGGCGCAATTGCACATAATGCAGTAAAAGCAAGGGCTTAAAGATAACTTCATTGCTTTCTTTGTTCTTCCCTTTTTTTTTGATAGGCAAGATACTTTCATTGTTTTCAATATTTGTAAGTGATATATGTAGGCTACAGACTAATGTTCAGGAACAAGTTGAGAATGGATTGATTAGTCATTAAAACTGATCCAACTTTTGATAGGCAACATAACTTCATTGCTTTCAACATAACTGATCTATGTAAGCAACAAACAATTGTTCAGGAACCAAGTAAGTTGAAAATGGATTGATTGAGTCATTAAAACTGATATAATCTGAATGATAATAATAATACTAGATATGTCCAAGATACACCTGAACTAAGTACTTATAAACTAGTAAGAGTTATAGTTAGACTCAAATACTTCAACTCATTAGTTAATTAGTAATTGAGAATCTTGAAGATTATGGTATTACCTCTAGAATCAGTCTCTCCTTTTCATGTAATATTTTCCAACCCCTTATGTCATATTGCTTGAATCAGATTGAACTCCTCCACTCTAGACACTAACAATTAGCAACGAAGAACTGCCTGGAAAAGAAAAATAAAAGAAAGTTTCATCACTTAAGATTCAAGGTGGATTTTAGTGTTTCAATTTCAGGGTGTATCCATGCATGTACAAGCACATATAGTTTGTCTACATTTGAAATCTTGGAACCCAATACTTCTCCCTGTCAATTGAGGGAGTTTTAATTGCAGAAATTGCATCCTCAAGAATATGCATTGGTGATGAACTATTCACTTTTGGCAGTTTTAACATTACTCTTACATACACTGTAAGCATAAATGTTACGGATAGAGAAAACACTACTTTCTTTTTTTGCAATGTTAGTAGTTGAGAGGATTAGGTCCACTTTTATAACTCATAACCTGGCCATGTCATCCTTTCACAAATCTGATCACATTTCATTAGTTTAGATCATAGTTGTGAAAGGTGCGCCTAGGCTTCGGGCAGTGGGACGCCCCTTCACGAAGGCGCCGCTTAGGCGCGCAAGGCGCGACGCAGTCCACAGGTGCGCCTTGATCCCCTACCTCCTTCTTCTCCTTCTTCTCCTTCCTCTTCTTTTTCTTCTTTTTCTTCTTCTCCTTCTCTTCTTTTCCAGTGTCGGGTTGCAGAGGGCAGAGAGAAGCCCTAATTTCTTTTTTTATTTTTTGGGACCAAAACAACGTCGTTTGGTCCCTGTTCTTTTAAAAGAGCAAGGTCCAAAATGACGTCATTTTGGCCCTTTTTATTTTAAAAAGAATCGTTTTGGCCCTGTTTTCCCTTCTAGCCCCCTTTTCTAGTTGTTTTCAACCCAACAACTCTCCCAAATTTTGCCCTAGCCTCAACCATGTAGTGGAAAAGTGAAGAAGAGGAGGAAAAATATGAGAAAAATAAGAGAAAAATAGAGGAAAAATATATGTAAATTAGGGTGCACCTCACTTTACTAAAGCCCGCGCCTTAGGTGCGCCTTGCACCTCAGGCTCCAGGACTACTTTGCTCCTTGATGCGCCTTGAGCCTTTTAAAACTATGGTTTAGATATTGGTTAGACCCCCATATTGGCTACTGGTCACCTGGTGGGAGATTCATATAAGACATGTAAACTCAAGATGGTATTGGGAACTCATTAAGCAAATTGCAATTATTGAAGATGCTGATGCGGCTGGTGTATACTTGTATATTTTGGAACGCTTTTTTGGCGCCTCATATATAATATCTGTTTTTACCTGTCAAAAAACAATCACTGAAGATGCTGATTCTGTTTGGTGTCTAGTTTCTATTTTTTAGTCTGGCAATTGAATATTTGGCTTCATTTGCTTTAATGTCAATTGACAAGGTGCATGATATGAGTTACTTTATCTTGTGGTGATTGCAGGGTCTTTGTCATGTGCTAGTATAGCTAGCAACAAATCTAGCCACTGCCCAACTGTGTGTCCAACAGGTATCTGGCATTCATCTTTAATTTACTCAAATCTTTTATTGAATATAGAGATTTCATATCCTATTGGCTTTATTGTAGGGGCTTGGGGCCTGTTTGGGAACTTATTGGGGAACGTTTTCAAAAAACAATTTTTAAGAACTATTTTTGAAAACAATTCTTTGATGTTTTCTAGAACAAAAGCCTGTTTGGGAATTGGAATGTTCTCAACCTGTTTTCTATGCTTCCAAAACATTTTTTAAAAATAACTCTTATATGTAGTATTTTATTTTCAATCTTTCTCCATATTAGTACTTTTTAACTGTGTGGAAGTCTGAAGTACTTTTGAATTGTCTGGAGCTTTCTAGAAATTTACAGGGAACAAGAGTATCTAGAATACACATAAACTGTGTAAATAATCTATTAAGAATAGAAAGGGTAGATATACAACAATTCTATAGGTTCTACAGAAACCTAATGATCTAGAACATTCTTTATGCTACCTCATTTGGGCAAGACACTAAAATGTGCAAGCAACAAGTAAAACATGCTGGCAACAAATGTTGTATAACTCCTTAGCCACACCATTTTATCTTCCCTCTCTCTATCAATTGCCATTCCTTGCAACCATAAAAATAAGTCCACAACTTCATCCACCTCTCAATCATTCAAAGGTTAAGTAAAATAATGATTCCCATGCTGTTTTGGAACTGGGGGTGGTTGTTTCTTTTCCAATATGGGTAGTTTGGAATTTGTGGGTCCCTTCTAAAGTTTTTTTACTTGGGATGCTTCATGGGGAAATGTTTTGACTTTAGATCAACTTAAAAACACGGGTGGTCTTTGGTCAATAGGTGTTTTCTGTGCAAAAATGAGGATGAATCCATAGATCACATTCTCCTTCATTGTTCACTGATTAGAATCCTCTGGAAGCTGTTGTTTGATCTTTTTGGTGTACATTGGGTGCAAGCTGCTATAGTTTAAGGAGGCTTTATTAGGGTGGCATGACTTGTTTGTGGGCAAGAAAAGAAAAAGGTTTGGATGGTCTGGAAGAAAAGAAATTTTGAGGCATTTGATAATGAGGAACATTCTATTCAGTTTTTGAAGATATTCTTAGGAATTTATTCTACTGGGTACACAAGTATAGATTCTCTGTCTTTCCTTAATTTTATTGAGTGGTTGGGTTCTGGTTAAGGGAGGGGTGTGTTTGGTGGGTTTTTTTTTTTTTTTTTTCTGTTTCTGTGCTATTAGGCACTATTTGTATACTACTTGTGTACTTTGGTGCATGCTTGTGGCATTTTTATTTTTTAATGAATTTGGTTTTATCTATAAAAAATATATATAGTTGCTTAGGAGGGGTTCAAGTCCAAGAATTAGACTTACCTACTTGTAAGTGGATTTCCTTGGTCTTTCAGTCTTTGGCCTTTATTCCTCTGCTACTTTTTTGCTCCTTAAAATTTTGCTTTATATTTACAGTTGTAGCCCTCATTTTCTTGAGCTTAAGGTTTGTAGAGATGTTAGTTAAAAGGCTTTTTTACCCAATTGAGGAACAACCATGGTAAGCCAATAAATATTTTAGGTGACATACAGATTTCAAACTTTATTTTGTCCAGTAATTTCTTGAAGCTGCTGCTGCAAGAAAATCGATATATTCCCACACTAAGCCCATGGAACTCATGCAGGATTTGGACCATGAATTGATTGGCTAAATGGGAGATCAACTACATGGTTGGATGGATTTTTACCCATATAGTTTAACAGATGATGTTCATTTGAGTGAAAACTTGTGAAAATGAATACATCATGATCAAAGTGGGCTCCACATAGAAACTCATCTTTATAGAGAGATTTATGTGCCTCCTGTTCATGTGTTTTTGGGTTATGTATCTGCAGGAAGTTGTAGCAGTGAAGGTATCCGAAGCTGCATTCCAGCAAATGTATAGCAGAAGAAGCTTGGAAAAGCATGCCTTGTATATTAGTTTCAGGGATAGGAAAGCTGTGATTGAACCTCCCCAGAGACATGTAATGGAATTGTTACTAAGGTGGAGTTGCCTTCCTCATTTTTCTGAGGTTAATTCTAATACAATTATAGTGTTTTTTTTCTTTTCCATAAATTATATAGAAACAATTCCTTGTTGGAAAGGGTTGACTCACTGTTTGAAACACTATATCCTACCCTATCTCTTCTTGAGTTCTCTTTTACAGGTCCATGTCAATTGATTCAGTGGCAAAAGCAAAGGATAAGGTAAGGCTATCTCCAAGAGTTCTCTGGAAAAACAATATTATCAAAGTCTCGTGAGTTGTGGCTCCACTTCTCATCTGTCCCCAAACCTTAATTTTTTTCAACTACCTAACAGTGAATATACTCAGAGAAGCACTTTTCAAACAGGCAAAACCCTATACGATCGGATTTGCTTGATTACCTGAATGCATCTTCCAGTGTGCATGGCTGATTCTTGTTCCATCTCTCATCATTAAAGGGAAGTGGTAACTTACTAAAAGCTCTTTTTGATAATTGCTGATTTTTTTTTTAATATTTTAAAAATGCTTATAAGCGCTTATTATTGCTAAAAGGATTTGAAACTGTTTTACTGAAGAGGGGAGGATTATGAAAAAAAAACAACACCTAATATGGGGCGCAGCATCATCTGATCACCTCCCTGAATAATGAGCAATAATTTGCATTTGCTTTTGTTCGGTGTTTATTACCCTTCGCTTATCTATCTGATTTGGCCAGCAATGATATGATCACATGGACAGAAAGTCACAAAGAAACGTGCTGCTTGAGAACATGAATAAGCCATACATTCATTTAATCAAGAAAGCTCAAAGTTTCCTAATTTCTCTTAAGATCTGACGCCCCCCACCCCCCATATCTTTCTTGTCTTTTATTTTCTTTTCTATATTTGTAGTTTTTCTTTTTCACACTCCACATCCTCACCATTCAATGGATGCATGATTCAATCGAGCTCGTGAGTATGAGATGTTGCATGGTATGAAAAAGGAGAGCGGACAGACATGATTTCCACAGCAAATGTAAAAAGTGGGTCACTACCTAGTTGTGGTAGCTAGACTTATTCTTACTTGTTCTATTCCACCTCCATATATATATATATATAGAGAGAGAGAGAGAGAGAGAGTGCATTCATTTCACCTCAACAACTTCACACAATTCATTGCTTCCTTTTTCACTTGAAATGGGGCTTTTTTTTCTTTTTGGGTTTTCCCAGACACAGGAGGGGTGAAAAGCTTCCATATTAATCGTCCCATGGACAAAACACTCTTTCAATATTCTGACTGCAGTACCCCGCAATGAAATCAATGCACATTCCTTGGCCAACAAAGACAAAGATATAAGGACAAGTGAGAGGGGTCACAAGAGTTATTGCTCTGTTTTCTTTGCTTAGAGTGGGGTGGGAAAAGAGAAGAAGTTAAGGTTTTGAATCTTTTAGACGGTGAGAAAACTAGAAAACTAGAAAACCTGCTGTTAAATTCCATCGATAGATACTCTACAGCTTTGATTCATTTGCATCCTTTTTCTTTTTCTCTCTCTTTTTTTCTTTACCTCTTTATTTCTCTATTTTTTATTTTTATTTTTAAAAAAAGACATGAACCCTAAAACTTATGAAAGATGATTTATTAATCTTTTAAATTGACATGTAAATTAATAGTATATTGGAAGAAGCAGTTGATGTAGCATTATTCATTTTCTCAGCAACCAAACAGGGATTCTTTAGCCAAAAAAAAACATAATTACCTATTCTGTATGTTGTATAACTTCTACATACCCAGAAAGAAAGAAACACATCAAAAAAGGAAAAATACCAAGGCGCCCAACTTACAAAGAAACTAGTCCCTCCATTGGATCAAAAACCCCATATTGTTACAGTGATATTCATGAGGGTCTGTGTACAAAGGTGGAGGCGGGTTTATCCGTGAGAGAAAGAAGGCTCTCTATCAGTACTAGTCAGCAAGCGAATTACATGCCAGAACTGGGTTTTTCCGTCTACACCGCAGTCCGCACCTCCTCTCTCAAAACAGTAATGGAGTCGCGTTTCGTCATATCTCCTCTTCCTTTCTCATATGGGAGGGCACAATATCTTGAAGAAGGCCATGGTCTCTAAGCAAAGCAGAAGTTGGTGCGCAAGAACGCCTCTCTTGAACAGACCTTGCGGCGCTCCCAAAGCTGCTGCCATGGCCATAATTCAAGAGTGGAACATCGTTGAAAGAGGGATGTTGCTGTTGCTGGTGGTGGTGGAGGTGTAGGTGTTGAAACGGCGTCGTTTGAAACCTCGGGCCAGCAAAGGTGGTGGCAATGGAGGATGGGTTTGCTCGAGGCATGATTGGGCTTGGGTGGGTGTGTTGACCTTCGTAGGTGGTTACGACAATGGCCGGATCCTTGAAACACCTCTCCACTCGTTTCTTCACATTACATGATGCACTGGTGCAACGATAGTAACTCCTAAATCCACAAAAATGAGAAAATTAGCAAGAGAGAAGGAGGGAAAAGAAAACAGAAGAAAACATAGTTGAAGAAAGTGAGACCATTTTTGAGCATTTTCTTTTCATTTCTCTCAATCCAAACGCTCCATAAAAATACCAAACAAAAAGATGAGTCAAGTGTGAATACAATACCTAGGAAAGGGGCTGTTTTCACAGCTTTTTGGCCGTACTTTCTCCATCTGTACCCATCTTCCAGATGATCAACCTCGCTCTTTGTCATGAAGGCGAATCTCGGTTCTCTCTGCCTCTTTTGACTTGTTGTCTTCTTGGGCTTCAACCTGTACCCCATAAATGCAAACAAAAAAGAAAAAAAGAAAAGAAAAAAGCCATGAACAAGCAAATCAAACATCCTTGTATCCTTTCTGAATTTCTCCTCAAATGGTTTCAACCCAGATAGCAAAAATCCCCATTTCTTTTGATCTTATCAGCAAAGTAAAAAACTTCTACAAAAACTCCGTTTTGATTTTGTTCTTAAGTGGGTTTTCTCACTCATGTCGGAAGAACTCACTCTTTCTTAGTCTTCTTCTCTTCCTCATCCTCCTCCTCTTCTTCAACTGCTTTGCTGCCTTGCTCATGACTGGACGCCGACGACACCGACGACGAGTTCGGCGTGGCCGGTGGATTCACCACGTCAGAAGACGCCGGCACTGCCGGAGCTGCACCCGTCGGTTTCTCCAAAGACGGCAGCTGCACCAAATCAAACAACGGCGGCCCATAATTTTGAATACTCAGTAACTCCATGAACCCTAGCGTTCCCTTCTCGCCTTCGTCGGAGAAGTCAAACACGGCCGGAATCTCCGGAGCGTGATCTGAAAATGACCACGAACCAACTGGATCCTCCATTTTCATCACCCCGCTCCTCTCCATAGACGAATCAATGGTGCAAATTCATCAAAAAAACACTGTTTCCAGTTCTGGAGAGAGAGAGAAAGAGTGAGATTTGAATAGTATTTACTAGAGAAAGGGATGGCTTCGAGGCTTGTGTGTTGTATATAAAGGGAGGAAGAGAGAGTGTGAGAGAGAACAGTGAGGCTTTGATGATGGTGGTGGTGGTGGACCGGCGACAGCAGGTTAATGTGGGGTGCAGACCGGTGGAGCCGGTGTCTGGACAACGCGGTCCAACAAAGTGGTCGACGCATTCATACGATGATTTGACCGGTTAACCGGTTAGTGTGTGAACGGGATTCGTCGCACGTGCTATGCGTACGGTTTTGAAGGATCGACCACTTCGCACGTGTGTGTATATGTTGCATGTGAGCCTGTGACAACGTCGACTGAATCCTCCTCAGATATCCCTTTTATTCCTTTCTTTCTTCCTTTCTTTTCTTTTTTTTTTTTTATTTTAATTTTCTTCTCCTTTTTGAATTTTCTTCCCGGTTTGTTCTTCTGCAATAAGGACAAATTCTTAGCCCAATACCCCCTCCCTTGATTCCCTCCCATTAAATACATATAAAATTTTAAATATTAAACAAAAAAAATTAAATTATTATTTTTCTAACAAATATCCTACGCAAAAATTTTCAATATTTAAATGAAAATATCTCATTAAACATGATATGAATTCTGAGTTTTTTTTTTTTAAATTCTTAAGATATTTTTTCATCCTTGCCTACAACACGTAAAGAACATGAATTATCAATTTTTTTAAATATTAAATTAAACTTGGTTGAGAAAAAATTGGTAAGTTTTTGAAGGTGTGAAAAGGGGTTGGGTTGATTCCATGCAAAAACACCGTTGAAGTCGGTGATAAATGGCTGCTTTTGTTTGAAGCAAATCATTAAAATCGCACAAAGAAAAAGAAGATAAAGTGATAAGGAAAAAGGAAAATAACTTGTGATGGCCTTTTTTGTCTCTCTCTTTTATTTTCTATTGTAAGCAACCTGTTTTTCTTTTCTCATAAATGTTCTGCACGTGTGACCTCTGCTTTGACACGTGGATCTTCCTGACATAATTTCCGTCTCATTTCATCTCACTCTCCTCTCCCTACACCAATTTTAAATTTATCAACCAATTTGTGCCTTTTTTTGCTTTTTTTTTTTTTCTTTTTTTCAATTTAATATTACCCATCATTTCATGGCTGCGAAACGATGACATGAAAATGTTTAGAATGATTTTTGAAAGATAGTTTGTAGAATAATCATTTAAAATAAATATTAATTTGAGGATTTAATTATAAATATAGTAGTTCTCGTGTAGCTATCTAAAATTTCTTGGCTTCAGCCTCACAAAAGTTCAAAACCCTCGCCCACAGCCTAGTCTCACCTTCAGCAGCAACTTTTGTCCTAATACAGCACGTGCGCCTATTAAAACGCTGCGTTTTGGATAAGCCTCCCCAAAACTTAGCTATCTTACGATTCTTACCTTACTTTACTTTTTTTTTTTTTTAATTTAGTTCTAGAAGAAAACCCCTTTATGGAATGGTCCCCCTTTGGAAAATGAGGTGACCACTGCAATTATTAATCATATTTTTATTCATTAAAATTTAAATTTTGTTGAATTCTTTTAGTTGTAATTATGGTTTAAATTTCTATTTATTTCATAGACAAAATTTTGATATCCTATAGATGTAATAGGAAAAAGGGAGAATTATGTTTTAAGGATAGATGAGTCCTCAAATTAACAAAAGGTCCGTGTGACTCTTCAAATTGAGTCAAAGACTCAATGAAAGTATGAAAATTGAGTTGAAGGATATTATCCTTCAGTGTTTTCAAAAATGCTCTTTGTTGATTTTGAGAAAAAAAATAATATTTTTGAAAAATGCTTTTATTTAATTTAATATTTTTTAAAAATATTTTTGATTTAATTTAATATTTTTAAAAATACTTTATGTAATTTAATTTTTTTTAAATACTTTTATTTAATTTAATATTTTTTAAAATAAATTTATTTAATTTAATATTTAAAAAATTATTTAATTTAATATTTTTTAAATAGTTTTATTTAATTAATATTTTTGAAAAAAATTTAATTTAATAATTTTGAAAACCACTTTTATTTAATTTAGTATTTTTGAAAAAAAAAATTATTGAAAAAAATTTATTTAACTTAATTATTTAACTTAATTTGAAAAGTTATATAGACCTTTTGTTAATTTTGGGACCCATCTACCCTTAAAACATAATTCTCCCTAGGAAAAATTAAGTGGAAACTATTAAAATAATTATGGTTTCCATTATTTAATAAAATATTTAAAAATAAATAAAAACATTATATTATTTTAAATGGGTTATTATTAAATTTTAAAACCAACTTAAAACATAAATTTAAAAAATACTCTTATATTTAGTAACTATTTTCAAAAACAATTTTTGAGAACTTGATATTTGTAAAATAAAGGTCTATTTAAAAATTTAGAAAATTTTTAACATTTTTAAATATATTTTAAAAATATTTTTTATATCCCATTCAAACTTATATAGTTATTTTTTAAAAACAATCCTTAAAAAATAATTAAAATATATATATTTAAATATTTTATTTTTATTTTTAATTATTTAATATGTTTTTTTACTTTTTTATTTTAAAAAATAAAAAACTGTTCTTGAAAATGGATGGCTTAGAGCCCTAATCTCCTCTATTAGAAGAAATTGGAGTAATTCAATAACATCTAAAAATGGTGTTAATTAAATTTATTTTTAAATAATAAAAATTAATTAATTTACATGTGGACGTGGGAACGGATTCACTATAGGAGGCACCAAGCCATTTCACGCGGTTTGGGAATATTCTCATGGTTGCTTGTAATACACGTCGTCCAGATCTTCTCTTTCCATGTTCCCATTATTATTATTATAATAAATTTTATTATTTTCTGGAGTTACAAAGTGGAATCATTTCTAAATAAATTTAAAAAAAAAATTAAAAAAAAAAAAAAAAAAAAAAAAAAGGAAATTCACTTTTTTAAAAATAAATAAATGTGAAAAGGGGTATGTGGAAGAGGAGGAGTTGCTTACGGGATACGTTTGGGAGCTCAAAACATGGAGAAAGAGCAGCGGCACTAAAAAAAATAGAAAAGCGGTTTTGTTTTGTTGTGCAAAGTCGTCGTCTTCAGTTGTGAGTCAAGTCCCTGACTCACTACCCTAGATTTTGACTATGGTCATTGGTCAAGTGGGAAAAGCATCCTCAAAGCAAATAAAATAAAATATATATATATATATATATAAATAAAATAAAATTGTTATCTCTGAGAAGTGAGAACCCATTTGGCATTTTTCTGCTATTATTTTATTATGCTTTCTGATCCTAAAGATCTTTGGATAAATTTAATTATATGTCAAATTGTTTTAAAATTAAAAAGATTTCGGCTTGTTTACGTTATCTTTAAAGAATTGGGTTGAAAATTACTTTTTCTTTAATTATATATATTTACAATCAAATTTAAAGGAAAATAAAAATGTTAAGATAGGGAAGTGACTATCTTAAAGAAGAATACTAAGTTCTAGAAGTGACACTTGTCAATCTCTAAATTCTCAAATTGTTACATATATATGGTCAAAATTTAAATCATTCAATGGATATTAAACTTTAATTCACAATCTCTTAATCAATATGATGAAGTTTAAATTGTTGAATACATTTTAAACTTTAATTCTTGATCTATACGTATAATAAAATTTAAACTGTTGAATATATTGAATTGTGAAGTTTGAATAAGTTTTGTTATGTTTCGTTCAGGATATTGAGGTGAAATTACCGGGTTAGCTTATAGGGGGCCAATTACTGGCTCATTGAGTGTTATTGCACTCTGTAAAAATATGAATCACATTGATCACCAAACCGCATTAAATTTGTTATCGTTTTCTTTATTTTTTGCTAATATGAGTTAAATATTAATAGAATATAGATACAAACAAATGAAATCAAGGTACAAAAAAATACTTTTTAAAATTACTATTAAATGGATTCTTAATATGAATTATTTTTTGTTATTAAATTTATTAAAATCATAATCATAATTTTTGAATCAAGAATTTGTTTGACAGTGATTTTATAAAATAGTTTTAGTTTAAAAAGTATTTTCGAAAAAATTTAGATATTTTAGGAACTGTAGAAAATATTTTAAAAAATTTTAAAAATCATTTGTAATATTAAAAAAAGTCTTTTATGGTATTTTTTGAAAAAACATTTTAGTGAGTGTTTCTTCTAAAGGCAGCACTTTCAAAAAAAGTAGTTCGAGTAAAAACACCCCTCAAAATATATATGATGAACGAATATTCTTCAAGTACCTTCTTTGAAGTGGTATGGTTAGATTTAGGGATGGCAACGGGGCGGGTTCGGGACGGGTCGCCCCCATCCCAACCCCGTCCCGTTTATTTAAAATAATTCTCATCCCCGTCCCATTTAAAAATTTAAACGGGGCGGGGCGGGGCGGGCGGGACGAGTATGATAAATTCCCATACCCGCCCCGTTTAACTTTCCTCTTTGATTTTCTAAATACATACATAAACTCACTCTCCATTCTTTGAAATTGAATCGGGCCTTTAGGCATTTCGGCATTGCGTTTCGAAATGGAGAGAGAATCTTCCGACGATGAGGAGGATCGACAAAACCTAATCGACGAACATGAGCGAAAGCTCCCTCATCAATCCAGCTTCCAGATCGAGGATTTCAAGTCTGGAATTTCTGCTCATCGTTTCTCCTTCAATAAGAGGTACCTCTTCGCCATCTTCCTCCCTCTCTTCATCGTCCTCATTTATTTCACCACAGATGTTCAAAACTTATTTACCACCAATATTTCCATCGTTAAAGCCGATTCTCCCACTGATCGTATGAGGGAATCCGAATTGTGAGCTTTGTATTTGTTGAGGCAACAACAGTTGAGTCTCTTCTCTCTTTGGAACCATACTGCATTTGTTGATTCTGCACCTATTCCTTTTAATTCTTCCAATTCCACTCTTGATTTCTCTACACGACAGGATCTTTTCTCCTCTGTTGATTTTAAATCTGCTATGCTGAAGCAGTTGAGGACCACCCCGAACCTGATTATGAGGGTATGAATGGATATGGGAGATGGGGGATGTGTAGAATATATATTATATGTTATAAACGGGGCGGGGCGGGGCGATACCCGAACCCGTCCCGGGTTTTAAAAAAATTTCCCAAACCCGCTCCAAACCCGTTTATTAAAATTGATCCCCGTCCCATTAGGGGCGGGGCGGGGCGGGGCGGGTACCCGAAAAAACCCGCCCCATTACCATCCCTAGTTAGATTTATAATAAAAATCCCTATAATCTACAAAAAGGGCTTTCACAATAATTATATTTTCCTTTTAAAAATTAAATATTTTTTTAGAGGTTTAAATTATTAAGATCTAACCCTCAAATATATATCATTCTTGAAAGTTTTAACACAGTTATTCAAATCATATAAGTTTACTTAGCTTTCGATACATTTTCTATTTTTATTTTTAAAAATAAAAACTAATAATATTTTTTTTACAGAAAGTATAAAAACCCCTAGAAATTTACATTCAAAATAAAAAAATTAATTAAAAAATCTAGTTATTAAAAAAAAATTACTGTTTTAAATTTTAAAATTTTTGAAAATAATTCTTAATTACATAAAGCAAGTTTGTACTTTTGTATAAAAAAAATTATTTTTTATATAGAAATTTCTATTTTTTTTTAAAAAAAAATACTGAGGCATCAAAACGATACTTAAAAGAACTTCAAATCTGCCCGTACTTCGATATCGTAGAAGATAGACATTTTGGTGTATTTTTATATGTTAAAAAGAAATTACAATTTGAAAAAAAAAATCAAATATTAAGGAATATTGTTTTGTATATTTTTCAGACAAATAAAAAAAAAATCATTTTATTAAAGGTTGTTACTTCAAAAACACTCATAGTAGAAAGATGTTCTGTTGGTAGATGGGGCTGCAGGGCAGTGACAGGACATGTGAGATTTTTATAAGGTTACAACTTGTGAGACATGCCATTCCCTACATTACATTGGATGCTTCATACCCACATTTTGAGCTGATAGTGAGCTCAAGTTGTTAATTTCGTTTTTTTTTCCTCTACCTTGTTTGACTTCACTTAATTCGTTGAATTGGACAAAGTTTTTCTTAAATTATACATTTTTTAAATAAGCAATTTGTTAAAATCAACATATATTTTTTACTTTAATTACAAATAAAAGTTACAATTTTGAAAAGAATATGGATAAAAATTTTAACTAAAATTATAACTACTTTTGTGTAGGGATGACAATGGGATGGTTCCGAGTGAGTCATCCCTATCCCAAGCCCGCCTTATTTATTCAAAACAATTATAATCACTGCCCTTATCTTAAAAGCTTTCATTTATTTGTCTACCTACTTTTTCTTGTTTTAAAAGCTCTCATTTTTTTTTTTGGTGCATTAAATCTTCACTTACATATCATTTAGTGCACCTTTATGATTTATCCTACCTTTAATTTGTATTTGAGCTATTATTGAGTTAGATTGAGAGAAGTTCATTTTTGTAAATTGAGTGTTAAATTATTTAAGTAAGTTGAATCTTGAAGAGATTGTGTAAGAGCTTATTGAAATCAGAATCTAAGGCTATGTTTGGTTCCCGGAAAATTTAAGGGAAAATGCGAGGGAAAGAAAATACAAAGGAAAAATAGAAAGAAAGAAAAAGTGAAGGAAAATAAAAAAATATATTAAAAGTTGATAAATTATTTTTTTTGTTATTTCAAACTCATTTTATTTATTTTAACTCATCAATATAAAGATTAAATAATTTAAAAATACTTAAGTTTTTAATTAGTTTTAATTATATTTGATTTTTTTTTATATTTTTCATAGGATAACCAAACATGAGAAAATCATTTTCCTTAACATTTTTTTTCTTTGCTTTGTACTTTCCGGGAACCAAATATAGCCTAAGTGTAAAGGGGATCAAAAACTTGGTTGAAGCTTCAAACTAGTGGGACTCTCATTCGGTTAGGAGCTTGAGGAAAGTGGACGAAGGCAAAAAAGTGTTGAACCACTATAAAATCTGAGTTTGATTTTTTTAACTTTATCTCTATTTATTTGCTTCTATTGTACTTAAACTTATTGTGTTTAAAATATTTTTTAAAAAACTCAATTCACCTCTTTGGGGTGTTTTTCTTATTTAAGATTAACTTTTAATTTCTCAAACTCTTTTTCAATTTGTAATTTTTTAAGTATTCAAAAATATTCATAAACAATTTTATTGCATCCAAAAAGAATTTTTGGCTTTTAAGCCCAACTCAAATATACTTTAAACCATCTAATGTTCAAAATTTTCATACAAGCTTAACACAAATTGCTTCCATTATTGATGGATGATAGGCTAAAACTTTTCGAATTATAATCCATAATTTTTAATTATTTCATGATTCTTCCCTTACCTAACCGTTACCATCATTTACAATTCTTTTACACATAGTTTATTTTTTTTTAAAAAAATGCTACCAAATCACATCCTTGAGCTTATCCATACATATTAAATAAACAAACCCACATACAATTATTCATAGTGATCATCATCTTCCTTCCTTTTTTTCCTTTTTTTTTTCCTCTCTCCCCTATGACCTTCTAGAACTTTGACATTATTGACTGATTCAAGCTATACTTGTGAGTAAGAAGATCTTTTTGTGAATCAAGGATCACATATTCATAGACCCATTTGAAAATTATTGAATTAAAAGTTGAGATTAGAGCTTCACATGGGGGAGAAGTCAAAGTTAAACATATGGGTCTACCACTATTTTTAATATATGATATTTGTATTTAGGAGGGTGTTTTGGGTTTGGGGGTCAATAGAAAGGGACAAAGGTCCAAAATTTTATGGGTTTTAGTGAGGGTTGTGTTGATGAATGATGATAATACTTGGGATCCAATGAAGGGCCATTGTTGTTCAATGGTCTTGTTGTTAGTAAAACATGTTCATTGAGAGAGAGAGAGAGAGAATGGTCTTGTTGTTAGTAAAACATGTTCATTGAGAGAGAGAGAGAGATGGGTTATGAAGATTGAACTAGAAGCTACAATGGACCCATTGGTGTCTTTTAGGTGAAAAGAAAATGGCCAAATTATTGAATGAAATGATAAAGAAAAATCAAACAAGTTTTATGTTGGTGGGGAGGTGAAGATTCCCCTTACCAACTCTTCTAAGCTTTGTTGGTTGTTTAAAAGTTGTGAGTAAAAGAGAGTAGGAAAGTTAAAAAAGGGAGAAAATTATTAAAATTTAACCTAATTAATAATTTCTTTCAACAACATTTCCTTTTTTTTTTTTTTTTACTCATTTTAGGGTAAAAAAAGGGACCTTTATTACTTTTAAAGATATAATGAATTTTGAAACTAACAAAAATGATGATATGATTAATAATTAGGAAATTAAGTGAACTTTTCTTTTAGAATAGAGTAACTTGCCACCTTGCTACTTTCAAAGTAGACCAATTTTTATTTTACCTTGGATGGTATTGACATAAATAATGGACTATCTTTATTGTAGTACAATTATTTTGTTCTTTCCCACATTATATTTACATTAACATTAATCTTTAGCATTCTCGCCTTAATTGATTTTACTTTTATTTTAATAAAATAAGCAAAATTTATTAAAAAAAACATTTTTAATATTGTTTGAGATCATTTTCTACTTTTAATTTTAGTTAGGATTTGAAATTGAAGTTAAAATTATAATTTTTTAATGACAATCAACTGATAAATTCATAGTTTAAGTAACTTATAGCTTCTCTCTCACCCAAATGAAACGGGACTCTTAATTTCTCTATTAAGTTTTTTATTTTAAAGTTACAAGTTTTTTAAACAAAATTATCTAAACAGGCATTTTGAGCTAAAAAAAAAAGTTTTTTTACTTCTCAAAAATCAATTTAAATACGACACTTATTTTCTTTGATTGGTTTTCTTACATTTTCAAGACCCACCTCAAAAAGATGAATGTTAGAGGACTCACCTCCTTGAGACTCAAATTCAAAACAATATGGCAAGTCTAACAGAAGGAATTAGACTTCCAAATATAGCATGAAGATGGTACATCACACCAAGGTGGCTAAAGAAGAAGATAAAGCCCATACTCGGGAAAGAGGCATCCAAAAGAAATTTGTACTGAAATTATGGGCCTCATCCTCATGCTTTGACCCAATTGCTCCCCACACCTTTTCAAATTTTGGTACACTCCAACCATCGAATTTTGGCCCTTGTGCCCCATTTCAACATTCTACTTTGCCTTATCTCCTCTACAATTATTGCTTCTATAAATTTTTGGTGTAGTAAAATGGATACTTGATATTAGAATACCGGGAAAAAAGGGGAAACAAAAGAGGTTAGCTTCTAGGATTTTTGGATGAAAATAGGATGAACATGTTGGAGTGCAATAATATCGTTCTTAAATCAGATAATAAGTTACCGAAATGTCAATTCTTAAAATACGCTTATAGGATATGATGTCAATGTCATCTTACCTAAAAGATTTCATGTATTAGAGGATTTTATGGTTTTTTTTTTTTTTTTTTTTAATAGAGGATTTGAGATTAGACCATTTGATCCAACTTTCTAGTAAGTTAAGCTTATTAAAAACCCTTTATTTAGAAAAAAAAAATACATGACATATTTATTTAAAAAATTATTTGAAAATAGATGACAAAAACGATGGAAAATTAAACAATTATTTATGGGAATCATAAATATTCAAAATTAGAATGATTCAACCCTATAGATTATTTATTTATTTATTTATTTATTTATTTTTATAATAAAATTATTTGATTAGTTGACTTGATAATGAAAAATAAAATTAATTAAATAATAAAATAAACGAATGTCCCACTTTGATGCAATATGGCATGGGAAATATTCCAAGCCCGGGAATCTTTTAAAAAGGAGGATTAGACAGCAATGACATCAGATTGAAACGACGTCGTTAGGGCCTGGATTAGGTTTCCCTTAGGCAACATGTGATAGTAGTAATATGTAACATATGTGCTGAATGCAATCACTTCAAGCTTTTCTTGATTGTTTGCCCGTTTGTTCACATATAAATGGGCCATATGGTGGGCCCTTCATGTCCCCCTTGATGGGTGGAATATTTATTGGTTCTTGATTTGCCCTTTTAGCTACTCTTCAACTTCAAAAATAAATAATTTTCCAAAAATTTCCTAAATTTAATTGCAATGGTATAAAATAGAGTTGGTAAAATTTTATTAGATGTTATTGGATAAAATAATAAAAAAAAAAATGGGTTGAATGAGTTTATTGACATAATTCACAACCCGATTGGGAATTGTTCTAAAAACTGTCCTCAAAAATCAATTTTTGAAAATAGTTTTATAATGGAAATCCATTTAAAAACTTAAAATATTCTTTTAACATTTTTTTTTAATTTATTTTCATATATTTTTAAAAATAAAATTTTTAAATATTTTTCATGTTTAAATAATCGTTTTAAAAAATATTTACAAGAACCCCTAAAAATTAAGTAAAAACACCATGTTTTGATAAAACTATTTTTTTACCAAAAAAACTATCCAGTGGTTTTTCAAGTTTAGAAAATAGTTTTTTGTTTTAAGAATAAAAAATAATTTTTAAAACAATTCTTCCACCGACATAGAATAAGGTCATTGATGCTAATAAAGTTAAAATAAAGATAAATTATTTGATGCAAATAAAGTTAAAATAAAAATAATATTATATTATTTGTAGATGGTATTAACACCCCAAAGTATGATTTTCAAAATAAAAAGGCTCATGATTAATTTAATTCAAAATATAGTTTTGATAGAAACCTTAGAATGATATTCTATATAAATATATAATTTCAACAGCATTTCCTTCAATTCTTTTCCTTGTGTCTTGGATGGATGTGAAGATAAAAGGCTAAAAGCAAGGAGAATAGAAAGTGAATGCCAAGCACCCATTTCACTTTTCAACACACACACACACACACAAAACAAAAGGGCAAAAAAAAAAAGACCAAACTTTGGTAAAAATTTGGACAACATGAATACATATTTCTGAGCTTCCAAAACCAACTTCTGAGATATCACATTGAATTCAACAGGAAAAAAAGAATGATAAGAAAAAAAAAAAAAAAAGGAAAAAATGATATCAGCCTTCACAAGTGAAATTGCTCACTTATCAGAATCTGACAATACCTTAACCATAATCTGCATCACTTCCACTCTCATTTGTAAAGACAAAATGTAATCTGCTGTCTCTCTGAACAGCCCATCAAGGCCCATAGAGTCACCGTTTGGAACCAGCTTCTTTAGGGTTCTCACCCTTCTCTGGATCCCACTTGTGGGCCTTCTAGAATCTGGGAGATGGGCCCTTCTCTTCATCAAAATTCTTTGTCTCCTCCTTTGCAATCTTCTCTTGACTTTAGGCTCCAAAACCTTCCTCCACAAAGACCCACTTGGTTTGCAGCTGTCCTTGGTTTCTAGGACCATGCCCTTCAAATCAAGGGACATGAGGAGGGGTTGTGGAGGAGCACCCATGATTGAAATGTGCCAAATTTGGACTAAAAAGTGAGAACCCACTTCTATTGAGAGCTTTGGCTGCCCAAGACAAGACCCAATTTGCCCAAATGCCACAGTGAGGGCTCTATTTATACGTCCTTTGGGAAGTGGGTTGGTGCCTAATGAGGATAATATTGAATAAAGAAATGAAGGGCATAGAAGGAGAGGCAAGTGTACATAAGGGTTCTTTTGTTTGTTGCTTTTGGCATGTTCTCCGCCCTAATGCACATGCAACCACATGATTCACCCTCACCCATGACCCATCTCATCAAAACATCCTGGATTATTCCTTTTCCACCTTTCCAAATTCAATGCATTTATAATGTGAGTTGGGGGTCCTTGATTTCCTCATTTCCAGCTCAACCAACATGGCTTTTGCCCTTAAGATTCATGCTTTGGCATGCCCATGTTTCCAATCAGGAAACCCATTTATAAAATTACAAAGAAAATTGGATTGCCTAGGGATGGAGCCCTGTCCATGTTTGTGTTAACAAAAGTGAAGAATTTCAATCCTAATGTTTGGATAAGTTGGATTTTCCTCTGACATTCATGAACCACATTTCCATCAAATGATCTTTAATTATCCTTTTCCTAGTGTAACGTGTCTGAATTTAGCAACTCTTGGGGACAAAAAATGCATGCATCTTTTCCATTTAGTACATTGGGGAGACTATGAGGTTAGGAGTATGATGGAATCTCTTTCTTCTCCTCATTTTCTGGGGAAACAAACAGACCAAGTCTATAGCACATGGACCAACCCCCCTAGCTAGACTCTTAGTCTTTCATTATTGATTGATCTTTCATTAGCTATGAAATATACTACTGAACATGTTCTATGTGTCAAGTTTTGAGCCATAAACATGATAATTAATTCATCATATGATGATTTTTGAGTTTAAGTGGCCCCAATTAGCCTCTAAATGTGCCCTACACAACTCTTCTTTGTCCTGAGGATTAATGGGCAGGCCATGTTCTCCATGTGCTCAGTTTGGGTTTTTTAAATTTTTATGTGCGGACTTTGGAATTTCATCAATTTTCTTATACTTTTCCCAATTGGGTTTTGTTGTTTAGTCCTTTGTGGAGGGAACTACCTCAAAATCAAGGCCTAGGTGGATGAGGGGTGGATGCTTACGTGTCTCATAAAAAGAGTGTTTTTGAGGTCCACATGAGCATGTGCGCTATGACATGGCCACATGCAACTAATGATTTTTCTGTCATATATAAAACGTTAGCCAGCGGCCATGCTTTATTTGGGTTGGGCTGAGGTCTAGACTCCCCTGGTTCAGCCTAAAGCCCAAGTTGGCCCACTTTCCAGTCGAAGCATGAACGCTCAGCCTAAGACCAAGCTCCCATAGGAAGAGGACTTTTCCTTGCAAGATGTATCTAATGGGATGGGGCCATGTTCAGTGAGCTAGGCGGGCCGTCATGCATGGGCTTGCCTGTCCAGCTAAAAATTGGGCTGAACTGGGCTGTCTGGCTCAATCATTCTTGGCCCCATGCGGCCCAGCACACCAAGAGACTGATAATTTACAAGAATATTATAATTCAATTTATTAAGAAAATGATTTTTACAACTTCAATTTACTAAATTAATACCAAATCAAACTTTATTTTTGAAAAGTGATTTTTATTACCGAAATATTTTTACAATTTTTATTTATGAAAATTATTTCCAAAGTAAAATTCATTTTAAAAAGTTACAACTTCCACTAATGAAAATTACGTCCAAATCAAAATTTATTTTAAAAAAGATTTTTTTTTTAAATTTTGTCTAAAAGATAATTTTCCAAATGAATTTAAATTTGTCAAAGAAAGTTCATCAATTGTATAAAAGAAAAAATGCTCTACAATTAATAAACATGATTTTCTGGATCTTTTTTTTTAAAAAAAAAAACTCTGGACTGTTTTTCTATTTTTAAAGAATATTTTTTGGGCTATTTTATTTAATAAAAATGATTTTTTTTGGATTATTCTATTTTATAAAAAAAATTGGACTTTTTTAATTTAAAAAAAATGATTTTCTAGGCGATTTCACTTAATAAAAATAATTTTTTGGAACTTTTATTTTTTATTTTTAAACTCTTGACAGTTTTAAAAACAATTTTCTAGACCTTATTTTTATTAAAAAAAATTGTATTGTTTTATTAGGAAAAAATAATTTTCTGAACCTTTCATTTTTCTAAAAAGACTTTTTGGACTGTTTTGAAAATAATTTTTTAGACCTAATTTTAAAAAATAAAATAAAATTTGGGCACTTTATTTAATGAAAACATTTTTTGGACTGTTTTATTGAAAAAAAAATTTGAAACTTATTTTTATTAAAAGAGATTTTTGGGTCCTTTATTTAATAATAAGAATTTTTTGGATAGCTTCATTAAGTAAAAAAACAAATATATATATATATATATATATATATATGAAAAGCATAAGAGAGATGACTATAATTTCATATATTTTGGTATGATTCAAGTAGCAGCTAAGCCTTTGACAAGATTAGGTTTAAACACCTTTATTGTCATGTGTTTAAGGGATAATAGGCATCTCGAATATCGAGATACTATTATAGGCGCAGTCCAAGCTAGACTGAATGATGACCCAGTTTATTTCCAGTGTTATCCTAACTTCACGGTTAGAATAAGAGATGCAAACATCTTAGATTTTGTTGTCCTACATATTAAGACCCATGACTTTAAGATCAAACCAGGAAACAGTCATGTTTCAATCATAACTAGGTTTGCCTATAAGAGCATGAACACAAGCGTTGGATCTGGGGCTCTTTGGACCAGTCCTAAGGGTGAGACCACTTACTTTCACTCAGATATGCTAGATAAGTCAGATTTCATCATTCCCAAGAAGATCTTGTGGAAAGATGTTGAGTTTCCTGAAAACTGACATTTTGCTAATGTTATTCCAGCCATTGCACAACGATTTGAAAGGATTGAACAAATTGTTCAATATCCTGATGGAGGAGGAGAACTGGTTTTCTCCAACTCTTTCAGACATTCTAGCAGCCCTAGAGTTTCTGTTTATGAACCCTTTAGAGCTTCAAGCTCTTCCATTCCAGTTAGAACCACTAGGGAAAAAGAAGGTTCCAGCTCAAGAAATCCTAAGAATATTAAGCTAACAGGTGTTAGAAGTCACACCAACGTGGGTAGACCATTTTACACTGAGGAAAATGAGTCTATATGTATATATATATATATATATATATATTATAGTTTTGCTGAACCTTCTATCCTCTTCTCAAATCTGTCCCTCCGCGTGTCATCATCCACAGCTCGGCTAAAGTCTAGAAAATGGGCTCATGCATGACAAAAAATAAAGTCCATGAGCAAATGAAATCCGAGAGGCCCAATATGAACATAAAATAAGCCAAACATCCAAGTCCACATGCAGGCCCAACACACACTATCTCAAAATACAAGGCCTAAAGCATGCAAACAAAAAACTAATAACTGAATATCAACTTATCAAGGCTCAAAGGGTCCAAATGAAATCAACATCGAGAGGCCTAAATCATGAATTAATAGATGAAAACGCAAATAAATAAAAAATAAATGAAAAAAAATTAAAACCCTATGAAGAAGAATAGGGGTAGCAATGATGGCAATGAGAGGGAAAGGGGGAACAGAGATAAGTTATAATCATGGAAGAAAATATCGAGATATATCAGTAATATATCGCCGATATATCATGTATCGGAGGTTATGGAAACCATATTTGGCGGAGAAATATTGCTCTCGACGAACTTTTGGGGCAAATTGTCAAAAATCGACGACATTTCTTGATATATCGGATGATCAACGAGGGTTAAACTTGCTAACAAAAGGTTTGGGGTTCAACTTACCTTACCACTAGGACAAGTTAGACCTTATTAAATATAATGCACTAAAAATATATATTCCAAGTCATCATATATAAAAAATATTAAAAGAAAATTTTAAAGAGTAAATTAATTATAATTATTTAATAATTAAATACAAAAATTTCTTTTAATTTATTACAAAAAATATAAAAATTATCATAATAATTTTTTTCATAGTGTTTTTAATATCATTAATAGATTAATTAAATATTAAAAAATTATATATATATATATATATATATATATCATAATTTATTTTATATCATTTAATACAATTGAATTAAATGGATTATAATTTTAATATTAATATATATTTTAAAATTAGACATATTATAATCAAATTTCATAATATTATTATGAAATAATATTTGATGTAATTTAATAATAAATGTATACTTATAAAATTCATATTTTTATCGATGCATATGATATTATTATCAAATATGATAAATCATATTATACATATATAAATTTTTTTAATAAAACAACTTTAAAATATCTATTATATTTTTATGAAGTTTTTTTTTATATATTTTTATAAATTTTGATCAATTTTATATCTATCAATATTTTTTTTCGTAAAATATCCATCGATATATCCATAAAACAAAGTATTAATATATCTATGATTATCGATATTTTCATCATTGGTTACAATGTAGAGCTTCGATGATGGCCTGAGTGGCAACTAGATAGGAGGTGCGGTGGAGCTAATGCGAGTAGCAATGAGTGAGTGGTCGTGGTGCAATGTCGGTGGTGCGGGTATGAAAAGGATGATGATAACGACTGTGCTAAGACGAAGAAGATGGAGAAGAAAATAGTGGTTGACGGCTAATGGCGTGGGTATGGTGGAGATTTGGTGTGAGGGAGACGGGAGAGGAGCTACAGTAGGTAGCACAAGAGAGAGTGTGTGAGAGGAGAGTGAAAAAGATTAAGCTAAAGAGGAGAGAGGGGTAGGCCATAAAGTGGGTATGGTTTTAGGGTTAGAGATTTTAAAAATAAAATAAAATTGAAAGATACAATAGTTATTTGACTTGAAATATAAAAGGAGCCAAAATTCTTAATAAAGAAATCTTTGAAAAAAATATAATAATGATATAATTCGTGTCCTGCACAAAGGAATGTCCTGATGGGGGTTCAGGCATGCATCTCCGAAGATTAAGTAAGAGAATTGACTTGGGCAAAAAAATATATTTTTTTTGGAAAGAATGTAGCATATATTTCCTGTGATTATGAGTGGCTATTTATTTTTGCTCACATGTAATGTCTAAGTTTAATGGTGCATTAACTACGATTGATTGCGTGTGTACTTGTGGCAACTATTGATGGCCTATAAGGACTGTCTTGCCTTAACTATTGGCATTTTATCCTTACATTAATCACGACTACTACCTAACACTCAATCAATGCCTGGAGGTAACTCAAGCATCATGCTTGACGTCTAGCCACTCAGACCACCATTCGTCTATCATCTTGGGTCCAGACAGACCATTCGTTCGTTCTTACATTCCCATTAGGCGATTGAGTCCTGGAAGCAAACGACAATGGATGCAGATGACGATAGAGTATGAAACCCACATAATTGATTAAAAAAAATGTTTATGTTTCTTACATGAACTCAGAATTTCTTCGATCAAAGGTTAATTAAAAAAATGGTTATTTGATTAAAATTTAGTCAAAACCCAAATTTTAAAATTTAATTATTTGTCTTTTTGTTTTTTAAATCTTATTTTGACAAAAATACTCATAATTTTTTATAAAAATAACTTTTAATTTGAAGACCTATATGTAAATATTAGAAATGATAAAAGATATTTACATGAAAAATGAGTTATTTTTTAAGGAAAAAGGGTTAGATTCATAATTTGAGATTATTCCATCGATATAACCAAATATTTCTTAGAAAAATGCTCCATTTCTAAAAAGTAAAAACCAAACATTCTTTTCCGATCCAAACAAGGAAAAGGCCGTTTGTCGCCAGCTTCGCAAGAACCTTCACGACAATGAGTGAGCATCACTAGCGCTACCAACCAATATCGGTGGCTGAGAGCTCCGAATAGAGGTGAAACTCCATACCCATGATGCAGCTACACCACACACAATCGGAGATTCATCTAGGGTTTTTTGCCCTTATAAGGAGAATAATCACCTCTTCTCTTCCTTCCTCTCCAGTCCTTACTGTCGAATTGCAGAAGATGAAGATGGAGGCTCATGAGGATGAGATGAGGAGTTTGTGCGTGACTCTAAAACCGCCTGATCTAAACCTTTTTCCGATGCGATACCTTTTCTATGGTCTTAGATTCACGCACAAACTCGTAATCTGTCTTTTCATTTCCATTCTAGGATTTCCCGTTCAATCGATATTTTCGTATTTCAGTTTCCATTTACATTTTTCCTATCCTTCTCTTCATTTTGCAAATCTAGGGTTGTGGTTCGGGAAGAAAATGCTGTCTGTTTCAGATTCGCTTACTAGAATTGATGGTAACTATATTCTCTACCCTAACTCATCTCTTTTTCTTTTTTTTTTTGTTTGAAATTTTCCTTTTTCCTTTTCCAGCAAATTTATTTTGCAGCGCATGAATCTGTCTGGTTCTAACATATACTATTTTGATGAAAAAAAACACAAAATCTAGTATTAGTTCAGTAAATTTTGATCAAATTTTCTTTTGTTAGAATGATTCGGACGGATTATGGTGAATTGTAGTGGTTTTAGATTCGAAATCTTAGAGTGGATTCTCTGAAGTGTTCCAGTATTATCAATTGGAGACAATGGCATGCACCATTTTTTTTCTTTCAATGCATCTATTTAGGCTATGTTTGTTCCTGCAAATTACTTAGGAAATAAAAAACATACTAGGAAAATAATTTTTTCATGGTTTTACTATTGAAAATATGAAAGAAAATCAAATATAATTAAAATTAGTTAGGGCTTTATGTATTTTAAAATTATTTAATTTTTATATGATAGAGGAAAATAAGTGAAATAAGTCATATAAAACTAATTTATCGACTTTAAATCTATTTTTAATTTTCCTTTATTTTTTCTTCCCTTCTACTTTTCCTTTCCCTTGGTTTTTTCTCTCAAATTTTCTGGAAATGAAACATAGTCTTAGAGAAATTGCAAGATTAGAGGTATTTATGCCATGTGCCTGATCATAGAAATAAACTGGATTACCTTTCATGGTATATAACATCATTATTTGAAAATTAAGATTTTCATGTCTTGTGTAATCCATTAAGAGATGATGACATTACTACTTTCCCAAGGGTAGTTTCTGGGCAGAGCTGGAGAGCTGACTTGTGACTTCCATAATTAAATTCTCTTTGTATTTTTTGTCTTAAGTAACTGATTCTGTTCTTTGTTTATTAATTTGCTGTCATTGCCACTTTGACCTGCTGTGACTGTTAAGTTTGGTACTCATAGTGAGTATAACTGTAGGACCTGGATTCTCAGGACTGCAGCTTAAGTTTCTCGAGACTCACTTTATTCCAGATCAAAGGCTTGCTTTGGGCAAATATAAAGGTATTGACTGCCACAAGCTGCATTCTTTTAATTATTGTTGAATGGACTCTTTAACTGTTATTATGGGCAGGGAACTGAATGTGGATCTCATATTTCTATATACTATCTTCTAGTTAAACTCTAAATTATATCAACCTTTTCTATCTTCTGCATCCCCTGAGTTTACTAGAAAGATGAAGTGGAGGATTTTGGAACTATGGTAGCAAATTTGCTGATGAGCAATTACAATTTGGAGAATATATGCCAGATAATATCAAAGATAATGGAAGAGAAGTTGAGTTAATATATTGTAACTTTTTAACAAAGTGGTTATGAAATGCCTTTTTTTTGTTACCTTTAGCATCCTCACAATTGCAACAGTTTATACTACATTGACATTAGTGTTTAGGATGCTCGTCATTATTCTGATAGGAGTTTTTTGAAGTTTTCTTTCTAGGGTATGGGAGGTGTTCTGGACAGCTTTGTTGTGGCCAGGATTGAGTAAAGCCAGTGAGATTGCTTCATGTTTGTTTGTAGTATGCAGACAATAGAGTGGTTTTTGTGCAGCTGATGAGATTGAGTTAAAGCATCAGAGGAATGTTCTTCTTTGTCTAGTAGTTGTTTTTACACCAGGCCTCTTAATCCAAGAGTGCTCATATCCTTGTGGGACAGTCAGGAAAGTTGCATCAGTTGGTGCTGAACTTAGGTTCTGGGATTGGCACTTTCCATATTATTTGCTTGTGTTAACCTCTGGGTGTTTCCCTTCAGCTAAAGCAGTTTTTGACACAGTTGCAGAGAGGGATCTTTTGAGGAGGAAGGTGGAGGAGTATGGGAATGAGGAACAGGTTTGTTTCCAAGGTGTCAGGGCTACTGATAGTTTTACCATTTGGAAAAGCATTTGGAATGGGTGGCCAGTTTTTGGGAGAGACACATTTAATTCTTTTTTTGAAGATGTGACTAAGGTGAGGTTTTGGTTGTTTGGGTGGAGAAGGGACTTTAAAGAGGTTTCTCTTAATCCTTTTGTTAGGGTTATGAGTAATGTGGATTGGAGGATGAATGTAGGGGATGGGCTTGGAATAATTACTTCAGACTCCTGGTTTCTTTTGGCCATTTCTGTGATTGCAAGTTAGAGTTGGTTAATGAGTATTTGGGCCAGACCCATGAACTTGTTGAAGAGACTGGGGTAGATGATAGAAGGGAAGTTTTCTGCTGAGTCTTATTGTAAGGTAGCGGTGGGCGATTGTGGAATTCCCATCCCTGGAAGGATATGCATAAAAGGGATTTGAAACAGTGATCACTTGTTGGTGCATTGATTAGTTGTGCCTCATATATAGGGTCTCTTTTCCAGCTTGTAGGAGTTTGTGCCCAGATACAAGAGCAACATGGAGAGCTGATCAAATATGCCTCCTTAAAACTCTTTGCAAGGAGAATAATAGGAGGGTGTTTAAGGGGAAGTGCAAGAATCTGGAATCTAATTTTTATTTGCTCATCTCATCAGTGGTCAGGACCAATGTATGAAAGGGGCTGGTACCTCCTCTCTTTCTTCAGCTTGTGCATAAGTAAACACTTTGGACGGGTAGGTAAGAAATTATTGGGTCACTTGTGCTGCGGTAAAATAAGATGGGATATATCAGCATTGCCTCCTTGCTCATCTGCCAGAGTGAACTCCTTCCCTCTGCTAAGTTTGCTCCTATTTGGAATATAGGGATTTGATTCATGCTGATCATTCTATCGTTACATAAATCGAGCCAAGTCATGGGCCAGTGACTCCTCTGACAGACATGATTTTTTGTCTGCTCTTGTATGATCTTGACAAAACCTCTGCCTGCATCTTGGGGAAAGCTTGAGGCTAAGGAGAACATAGCGATGATAATATGATACTTGGAAGTTTGATGGTTACTAGTGTAGTGCACTATTAGTGAAATTTGAAGAGCTCTTCCACAATATCATCTAAAATTATTGGTTTATTTTGGTAGATATTTATTGAGTTTTTATTTTTAATTTCTAATTCCAGCCTTATAGTTGGAACCGTAAGGTATAGTCACTGTAAAATTGAAATTTTATTCTATAAATCTGTGAGATTCTAACTGAGTTTTGCATCCTTCTATGTCCATTTGATGGAAGAAAACACGAGTCATAGAGCTCAGCTCAGGAAGAGTCCAAATAACCGTTTTCACTTTTCTCCTTTGATGCTTCTACTATGCCCATATTAAGTTCTTAGATTATATTTGGTTCCTGAAAGCATTATGAAAAGAAAAAGAAAAATGATTTTTTTATGTTTGGTTGTATTATGTAAAATATTAAAGAAAATTAGATATAATTAAAATTAATTATAAACTTCTTAATATTTAAATTATTTAATCTTTATATAGATAAATTAAAATAAGTTAAATGCATTTAAAGTAGCATTTGAAAATAATATACTGACTTTAAAGTTATTTTTTATTTATCTTCACTTTTTCTTTCTTTTTATTTTTGTTATCTCAAATTTTCCCTCACATTTTCCAGGACCAAACATAGCCTTTAAGGTCCAAATGTATGCAAAGTCCAACCTGATCTGAAATGTAAACATACCCCTCAAGCTTGATGTGAGTGAAATTCTCTTTTCCTCCTGCAAATATAAATCATATGTCAACCAAAGTATGCATTGATTTATAAATAAACTCCTGCCATTGAAGCACATATTGAAATAATTCCGATAGACACATCAAATTCATTGGAAATTTTCATACTAGGTATTTTTATTTGTTTTTGGTTCTCCTTGGAAATCTTCTCACCAAATTTCACCTGATCAGTAGAATGCCAAACTATTGGGCCCTACAAGCTTTCTCCTTTTATCTCCACCTTGTTTGGTTTAGTACCATATGCGCCAAACCTGTAATGTTTTAAAAATCGGACCGAACCGGCCGGTCCGATTGTTCCGACTGCTAGTCGGTCACCGTTCTGGTCCGGTCCGTCAATGGGACCGGATTGGGATTGAACCGAGGTTGGACTGCTTGAACCGACGGTCCAATCGGTGAATCGGACGAACCGATCGGTTCAATTGATTTTAATTTTTTTTTTAAAACAACATCAAAATGACGTCGTTGTGGAGTCCTAAGCCTGCAACCTCCAAAGTCCAAACCCTCCCTCTTCCCCCCGCAACAGCTGCCGCCCGCTGTTGGCGGCCGTTACAAGATGACAACCCTCCTTGTCGTCACCTCTTTCAGTCTTCCCAGTTCCCTGTCATGGCGTTGGAAGCTGGCGTTGGAAACCCCTTCTTGCCGTTGGAAGCCTGGAAACCACCCCGACCGGCTGGTACCTTCTCTCCCGGTTGTAAACATCCCACACCCCCTGGTCGCCTGTAAACCCCCCACTCCCCGACGTTTTAGAGAAAAGAGAGGGAAAGGGAAATAAACGGAAAAAGAAAAAAAAAAATTGTCATTATTCATGCAATGTAGTTTCTTTTTCAAATAAAAAACTCTGCCTTTCTAGTTTGATATTTTTCTTTTTGGGGGTTCAATTAATTTGGTAGGTTAATTAGTTTCTTTACTAATTTAAATAGAATTTATTAATTTTAAATAATATCTAAAATAATAAAAAATATATTTATTACGTCACCGGTTCGACCGCGGTTCAACCGTCGGTCCGACCAATGAACCGTGAACCGTGAATCATGAACCGGTAACCGGTAACTTTCCGGTTCAATAACCGGTTCGGTTTTAAAAACATTGCAAATAAGCTGTAAAGTACGGTCCACGATGGGATTCCGAGCAATATCATTGTCCTAGGCTTCAACATCTAGGCCTGTCCAAGCCCAGGTGTTGTCAAGTTCTCTAATAGCGCCCTCTTTCTAGGCTTTAGTTACAATGCAACAAATTTTGTTTGGATTTACAATTTTAGAAATTTTAATGGTGTTTATTTTTCTGGTTGGTGAAGTTGGCCATCAAAAACAACAGTGAAGTTTGATGAAGTTTATGTGGTAGAAGTTTTTAACTTCCTCAGCTCTTTTCTTCCCTTTTGAAAGATCAAGACATTTGGAATGATATAGAGGCGGCAACAACAGTTTGATCTTAGCGAAATCACTGCTTCAAAACAAATCATGTACAATCTGATTTGAAAAAGTGCCCCAAATCATCAACCTTCGGTCTTATTCTGACTGGTAGAAAATTCTCAAGCACTCCTAGATCCGTTGAAAGATTGTTACTTTGTTCTTACCTGCCTTTAACATAATAACCTCCACATAACCCATGTCTCCCATACATACATAATTCTAGATATCATGATACATTTCATTGATGTATGCATTTATATAACTTATGTAATAAGGAAACTTTTTCTAAAAAATTAAATATATGTAACTTATGTCATAAGGAACCATTTTCTAAAAAATTAAACGCGTGGACCCGCATTTAACAGTCCAACCCCACTTAATCCAAAATCCTTGCATGGAGTCAAGGATTCAATGCCCTCAGAGAAGGGTTAGTTATAGTTAGTTAATATTTGACAGTTGGTGGTCTACCATTATCCAACTTTTCGTGAAGCTTGTTTCATTTCTGTTGTTGCTGGGTCCATCAACCGTCCAAAAGAAACAGGATAATCTTCTTTGAAATGTTCAACACGCAATTGACTCACCCCTCTTTCGGTCTCATTTCTCAAATCTTGGTTGGGACTCGGGAGTTTTCTTGTTGATACCTATGGGTTGGTTTCTTACTAGAGTAGAAGGCTGTTACAAACCGACATTGATTAGGTTTATCCATTCTACCATTCACTATAACATGGTCTACTAGTCACCCGCCATGTGTTATTGCTCATGACGTTTTCCATTTACTTGAATTCATTGAAAAGGATAGATGATGGATGCCTGCCTTATTAGGCTCCATGTGTTATTGCTGATGTTGTAGAGTCCGCATACGCTGAAAATGACAGATGATAGATGTTCCTTGTCGATTTGAGATGGTGTTGGAGTTAGTTATTTTTATTTTCCACGGTTAGTTATTTTCATGAATGCTTCCAGACCTGGTCTACGTCAAACCTAAGCTAGGGTGCAAAAACTTCACGCCATTTTTGTTACATTGCAATAGAGAACAAGAATTAATAGTTTATTTTTATTCTATTTTTTTTAATTCATTTTTAAATAACATATTTTAAGAGTTTTTTTTTTAAATAATAAGATTAAGAAAAATTAATATTTATTCAATTAAAAAAATTAACCAAAAAAAGTCATTTATATCTAATGAAAATAGAAGGATAAAATAATAATTTAAATATATTCTATATCATTTCATGCATTAACGGAATTAAAATGCTTTTTATTGAAAATCAATTAAAATTCCACTTATAAGTGGAATTTTATTCATTCTGAGATTGTCTTTTATTCAATTTTTATTGTCATTTAAGTTATTTAAATATGAGACTAAATGAGAAAAAGAATGGAAAACCATTTATTCCTTATTTCCTCCTAAATATAAACTCAGAGAATTCATAGTTTCTTTGAATAGATTTTTTGTATGATATGCTTATCTTCTATTATGTGGTTAATAAGCACATTTGTTTCACACTGTTCATAGAATTTTTTTTTTTTTTTTTTTCATTTGATAACTGTGGGCGCACCTCGATTAATTTCACGTGGTCCTGAAGTTAACGATCGAGTAAATCTCCGATGGTCTTGAAGGATTCGAACTAGTGACCATTGGGGAGCAAACCCAAGGCCGGACCAATTGAGCTATCTCTCAGTGTTTGTTTATAGAAAAATATTTGGTGTGGAGCCTTGTTTACTTTCAGGGGCTTGTTTTTGGGTCACAGTGGCCAAATGCCTCTTGGCAAGGCAAAATTATAAAATATTAATTAAGAAAAAAAAAAGGGCAAGTCTAGATCATGGATATCTTGAACGTATTGATATAATATTAACTAGTAACAGAATAAGGACCATGCAAGGCAAGTGATTAGACCACAAGGTTCTTTATGCGTACAAGATTTCCATGGATTACGCTGTGGAGCCTTGTTTACTCTCACGGGCTTGTTTTTGGGTCACAGTGGCCAAATGCCCCTTGGCAAGGTAAAATTATAAAATATTAGTTAAGAAAAAAAAAAGGGCAAGTCTAGATCATGGATATCTTGAACGTATTGATATAATATTAACTAGTAACAGAATAAGGACCATGCAAGGCAAGTGATTAGACCGCAAGGTTCTTTATGCCTACAAGATTTCCATGGATTACGCACCTTTTAAAGGCAGTGTGTTTAAAATTTTGTTTGGTAGATAAACCTTTTGGTTTAGGTGAATATACTCTTGTAATGTCCACTAGAATCCCGAAAGGTTAAGGTTTTTTAATCCAATTATCCACTTAAAACTTTAAGAAAGACGAATTAGTCAATAAATGCTACCCACTTGGTGGTCCAATCATGCCCCAAAATGGGGTCGGTTTGAATCCCAAACTTTATCCAATTCAGGATTCTTAATGAGTTGTCTTATTTAAAGACGAGTTCAGGACAGAGTGGAATTGTGAACAGTGATTTTTTATTTATTTCCTTCTTCTATTTTCTGGAGAATCAAACAGATGAAAAAGCTAATCTCCAATAACATATCATTTAAGTTTCAAGCAGAAATACATTAACTCAGGAATTAAATCCTGACATACTTGAGGGAGAAGGATGAGAATGCATCTTTTACAAGTTGATTAGCAGTGAACACGGAACCTGACAAACCCACAACCAAATCCAAGCATTGAGAAAACTAAAATTACTGATTTTCTGGGTAATCAATTAGTCTAACCTAAATAGAATCAAACTCAAAAGAGAAAATCCACATCAGAAAGGCCACCAGCTTCTTCAATCCAAGGGAGACTTAAAGTGAGTTTGCCATCAACCCCCCACTCAAAGTCCACTTCAGTGCCATTCAAATAACACTTCTTTGGTTTCTCACTTGAATAGGCTAAGAAATTCCCCCCTCCTTTAACTTTGATTTTAACACCAGTCTCAGCTCCTGACTTATCATACTCCAGTTCTTGCAAGGTCCCTCCACTATTGAACATGTTTGTAAGTCCAATGGGCGCAAACTTGGCTGTCGGGCCAAGCTTTTTGATTGGCACGTAGCTGAATATCTCAAATGTAGATGGTTGGATGGTGATCTGAACGGGATCTGATCTAGGGGTCACTAGGAATAGTTCCTCAGCCTGGTCAAGATAGACAGCAAATTCTTCGGCTTCACCCATCCCTGTTGCTTCTATCTTTTGGTCCCATTCGATGTCAGTAACATGAACTGAACCAGACATTGGCTTGTAGCACTCTGAGTAGCCCTTGATCCTTTGCTCTTTGGGGTCCCACCCGGCTCCTTGACAGTTAAAAGCTCCTATCACACCACCATACTGCACAATATATGTGGAGAAATGAGTGTCTAGCTTGAAACAACAATTAGAATTGAAGTGGATGCTTCTCACCATCATAGCTGGTGGAAATCAATCTTTTTAAAGTGATTATCAAAGATGGAATTATTTATCAAAGTGGGTAATACCTTATTCAAGTTCCAAATCTTGAGAATGGTTTTACTGTCGAAGAGAGGGTTCTTGAAAAGGCAATCTCTTGTTGGGAGAGCGAAATGCAGGCACTTGGGAATGGTACCATCAGGGAACACAAGCTTCTTTATAAGATCGAAATCATGGCCACCAACTGAGTCACTCACGTAGACAGGGCCTCCACATATGGCCCTTGATCCAGCATGGAACTTAGCACAAAGGTGGTCAGATTGGAACATATCCCAATCTGGCTGTATGATCTGACCCATCCACATGCTGTTGTAGGCACAGTGGATCATATGAACTCCTTGTAACCAATAGACCCCCATTGGATCCCCGTTTGGGTCTTGAAACCAAAAGTCATCACCTGTACCAACAGTAGTAACTTGAATCAGCCTCCATAATGAAATTATTCGACTGAGAACTTATTGCAACGATTTCTTGATTTAATTTCTACGATCAAAATGTTTGCTTTCTGTTGGCATACTAGACACAGACCAATTGGTTGGATTTTCTTACCTACTCTTCCGAAAGATATCTGCTGTGTCCCTAGGAAGAAAAAGTCATTGCATTGTTGCATGCTAGCTATGATCCCAGTTCCATTGAAGTTCTTGGAAATGGAATTACTCAGCCCCTTGTAATAAGCCTTTCCAAGCTCGACCCGTCCTCCGTACTCCTCACACACATATTCAAGTGTCTGCACAGAAAATGTAAGTTTGATCATCTAAGCATTTCTATGTGAAAAACATAAGACATGTTATGGTAGATGAAGTGTAGGGTTCAAGAAAGAAATATGATGCTTACATGAATGACATCCACTTTAACTCCTGTAATCCCGACCTTGTTAAGGTGGGAGTGCATTGAATCATAGAAATCATCAGCTTGATCAGGATGAGCAAGCCCAATTCCACCTTCAACAATTTTCACCACCGCAAGGTCATTCATTGTCCCATCAAGTCCAGGAGAGACTCTAACAGGAACTACCTTGGAATTGAGATGAGTAGAGTCCGGCCTAACACCGCCCCAAGCACCACATAAGGCATGCCAGACGTATATATCATCCAAACCTTTAAATTTAGTTCTCAAATCCCTAGTAAAAGCTTTCATTCCATTGTTCTCAACCTTGCTACAACAGCTTCTACAACTCTCACTTGAAGTGCTATTTTCTTCCCCACCGAACATCTCATTCAACTCTTTCTTCAGCTTCTCAATTTTCAAATCAAATGGAGACAGATCAGTGACCCCAGAATTGATTGCTTTATCACGAGCCTTCTCAGCATGCTCAACCTCAATCGCCTTTGCAATCAGGATCTTTGGCCTCTTTGGATCAAAAGAAGGAGCCTTAGGACCCAACATCAACCCACCCTGGTACCTTCTGAACTTCTCACATTCATCAAACCGGTAGAGCCTGGCAGTCATTTGAGTCCCACCCAAAACAAGATTTTTTGCATCCTCATTCGGGTTGTCGCCATCTTTGTTGATACTTTGCCAGCCATCATCAATAATGAGAAACCTTGGCGAAACACCACCTTCAGCAAATTCATTCACCCCATGCCATACGCCGATAGGATCCACAGTTAAGTAGAATGCATCCCAGGTGCACCAACCGAACTTGTTTACCAGTGGTGGAACTGCTTTCTCTTCCAAGAGCCGAAAGGTATTGAGATGGACCCTAGCAGCACTATAAGCCTCTTTCATCAAGTCGTAGGGATTTTCAGACACATGAACATAAGCGATGGCATCAAAAGATGATGCCTTCACTTGAGTAGAACCGCTCTCTGCATAAATCATGGTGTGCCCATCAACACCAGGCTGAAGAGCAGACCTAAAACTCCCCTCAATCAAGGGTAAAATGAGGACATATGACCTTATTTCAGGAACATCTAAGAGAACCCATTGAGTTTCCAGTTGCAAATCTGAGCCAGAACTCCCCACCCACATGGTAGACCACCATGTCTTGAACCTAAAGATGCTAAGAAAATTCCTATTACTGAACTTGCCCAAGGAGTTCTTCAACCTATCAGAAGGCTCCTCTTTAGCGAACCCGAAAAACCCACCCTTATAAGACATGGACTGGACACGCTGGAGCAGGTGAAGTGGAGCATTAGAGGATTGAGATATAGATGAAAAGGAACTGAAAGTGACATTGCTGGGAACTTCAGAGAGCAATGGTACACCTTTAATACTGAACTTACCATTCGACAAATCAAAGTATTGGACAGGACTCTCAGACCCAATAACACTGAAAATTGACTTAACAGGATCATTAGGGGGTGCCATGAGAAAAAAGAAAAATAGGGGAACAACAAAGATTTGACAAATCAGGAGAACTCAAGATACAAAGCCAAAGCAAACTTGGTTCTGTGTTCAATAAAAGGAACCCAAAACTTCCGTTGTATGAAGCAGTGCTTCTGATTTTGGAGGCCAAATCTTTGAAAATCAGATCAAAATCAAATGCCCACTAGAAAGGAAAAACTTAACAAACTTAATTCTGTTCTGAAATATGTGATTCTAAAAAAGACAGAACAAAGAAAAGAGTAATCAACAGAATTGCAGAACAAGAAAAGCCAGTGAACTCAGAGAACCCACGAGGATGAAAGGTTGCAGCAAAATGAGAAGCAAATGCTGAATATATAGACAACAACCAAGTGAGGTGGGTGTGAAAAATGGATAAAATAAAATAGAATCAAGAATCTTTAAAGATTAAAGAGGATTCAATGTGCGGCTTTTGGGTCTCTGTACTTACCGATGCCTTCCTCCTTCTAATTTTATATATGATAGAAGATAAAACAACTACCTACTTGCATCCATGGACAGTGACCTCAAAGATATTCTCAAATCTCAGATGATATTCTAGCATCCATTCATGGCATGCATGTCTCCCATGCATGTATGGGTTCTACATATTAGCTTCTTTTTCCAGTTTGGTTTGAATTGAGAGAGAGTTGAAAATGTTGAAAGTTGTAAGCCTGTAGCTGAAGTGGTTGTGGGTGACAAATAGGTGTCATGAGGATGAATGATGAAGTGTCAACTCAGAGATCGATTAGACGCTAGAATTCTCAGCAGGTTACACGTATATTATTTCAATATTTTTTAACTCTGTCTCTTTACTTGCTTTTTTTTTCTCCATTTCGTAGGATCAACTCAGTCAATTGGGTTGGTTCGTGAAGAACTTGGTATTATTATTATTATTATTACTAGATATTAAGATTAAGAAAAATAAAAAATAAAAACCGACAACCCCATAAGTCATCATGAGGAAAAAAGTAGGTTAGGTTAGGGACGTGACCTTTCTGGAACATAGCCAGAAGGCCATGGAAAGTATTTGCGTTTTAACCTTCTTTGGTCTTTTTTTTGGCTTTGAATGTTTAGATCCTCCTCCCCTTCCCCAGTTCCCCAACCCCAACAAACCAAAAAGCATTTTATGTTAATAAATTTGGATTATCTATATTGTTTAATTATACTTTATTCTCACATTGATTTTGCATCCTTTGTTGAATGAAGTTTTGTCAGCTGAGATTTTTGGAATTAAGATTTTGGACTTCATTCAGCAAGATTTTTAATGTTCTATTTTTTCTGAATATGATGATGTCGAAAGGATGTTAATGGAACAATGATTCTGGCAATGATCCATCAAAACATTCCCCTCAATTCTAGAATTTTTTTGGCCACACGTATCTTCTACAAAGATTCAAAGAACGCCCATAATTAGATTTTAGACTGGTACGTTCCTTTTACTTGTTACTTTATTTATTCTATTACTCCCTTTGAGTTCCTTGAAGAACATGCAACTCTAGACTCCTCTTCTACACGATATGCTTCCTTCCTTTGATATGATTCATGAAGATGATGCCCTTTTTTTTTTTTTTTTCTTTTTTTTTCCTTAATTGACTTAATTATTTTTTATTAATTTATTTATGGATGATTTTGAAATGAGCTAAAAACCCTTTTTAATAATTGGAAAATGTGTAAAAAAATAGAAAAAATAAAAAGATTTAAAATTAATAAATTAATTTTATATATTATTTTAAACTCATTTTAGCTTATTTATTTTATATGAAGATTAAATAATTTACATGTATACAAATTTTTAATCAATTTAAATTATATTTTATGATGAAATAAAATATAAGGAAATTTATTTTTTTAACTATTTTCAGACACCAAATACAGGTTTGGTGTTTAACAAAATTTTCAAAATCACTGTAGAAACCTAATTTTTTTTTTCTAAATGATTTTTGCGTAATCCATTGATATATATTTTTAATTCATATCTAAATATTAAGCAATAAATATTACTAATAAAAACATATCATGAATAAGTTTTTTAAAATACTATGAAAGAAAAATATCCCAGTTACTCACCCCACCACTCTCTCACATCCTCCCCGTTCTCAAGTCTCAGTCTTGTCATCCACACGTTCCTTCTACGTCTCCACTCACTCACTGATTCCATTTTTTTTTTTCCATTACTTTTTATTTTTTATTATTATTTTTTTCTTCCTTTCGTGTTGTGCCTTCTTTCCTTCTTTCCAGACATCCTTTTTATTTTTATTTTTATTTTTATTTTTCCTTCTCCCAACTCCCAAGTAGTCTTTTTTCCCTCCTTTTCTTTCTGCGAGGTTCCTGCAAATCAACACACTTCAAGGTGCTTGGGCCCGAATCCTCACGCCAGCCCAAGTATATCCCAAAAGATGACTTCTTCAAGCCTGTCTTTTTAAAGCCCAAGTACAACTTCACGGGTAGAGTTGTATTTGTTGTCAATCAAGCCTGGGTTAAGTTTTAGGTTCAAGCCCTTGTCCAAGCCCAACCTAAATTAAATTTGAATGGAGAAAACTCATTTTCAGCCCCAAATGATAGTAATTATCGAAGTCAAGCACAAGGTTAGACCAAATGAGATCAATAAGCCTAAATTGCACATTTAAGCATAACTCCATAATCATACCATATTTAATAGTTATCTACGCAAGATTGTTAGTTTATTTTTCTCCAATGTAAAATGGTACGATTCTGTATAAATAAAATGTAATTCAAGTAGATTGGGGTGTATGGGTCATTTTCTCTGAGATTTCTCTTTTATTCGAAATGAAATTTACATTTCATGTTAGTTGTTGAATGTAAGCTGGGTTTTTTATCCCCCCTTCAAGTGGATTCAGAATTCTAAATTTTAATTTTCTTTAATAGGTAGTGACATTGAGAGATGTATTTATGGTATAAACATTATTCTAAATGTGGAAATTTTTTTTCCACATTTTAGGAAAGTGAATATGTGAGCTTATTCTAAATTAGTAGTAGAACTTTTTTTTTTTTTTTTTAAATTCTTTTATTTATTTATTAATGAGCGGGAATACTTGGCCCACATAATACAAGAAGTTGCAAACGGTTTCTACTCTCATGCTGGCCATGCACGTACAGTAGGATTGTAGTACTAGCCTCTTAACTAAAACCCACCGCCAATGCCACCACCGGCGCCTCCTCCGATTCCTCCACCACCTCCTTTGCCACCTCCAAATCCACCCCCAACGCCACCTCCAGCACCCCCACCACCACCAAATCCTCCTCCTGCACCACCACCGGCGCCTCCTCCAATTCCTCCACCACCTCCAGACCCACCTCCAATGCCACCACCAGCGCCTCCCCCAGCACCACCGCCTCCACCTACACCACCACCAACACCTCCTCCTTTGCCACCTCCAAAGCCACCCCCTGCGCCTCCACCAGCACCCCCACCAACACCTCCACCTACGCCCCCTCCTTTGCCACCTCCAAAGCCACCACCGGCGCCTCCACCAGCACCAGCACCACCACCAACACCTCCACCAGCACCCCCACCAACACCTCCACCTACGCCCCCTCCTTTGCCACCTCCAAAGCCACCACCGGCGCCTCCACCAGCACCAGCACCTCCACCAGCACCACCACCAACACCTCCACCTACGCCCCCTCCTTTGCCACCTCCAAAGCCACCTCCGGCGCCGGCGCCTCCACCAGCACCCCCACCAACACCTCCACCTACGCCCCCTCCTTTGCCACCACCTGCGCCTCCACCAGCACCACCACCAACACCTCCACCAGCACCCCCACCAACACCTCCACCTACGCCCCCTCCTTTGCCACCTCCAAAGCCACCACCGGCGCCTCCACCAGCACCAGCACCACCACCTACACCGCCTCCTTTGCCACCTCCAAAACCACCACCTACCCCACCTCCTTTGCCACCACCTGCACCTCCACCAGCACCACCACCTCCACCTACACCACCTCCAAGGCCACCACCTGCACCGCCACCAGCGCCACCACCTCCTCCTACACCCCCTCCAAAGCCACCCCCTCCTCCTTTGCCACCTCCTATTCCTACTCCGCCACCCTTACCACCACCAAATCCTCCGCCCGCACCACCTCCAACACCCCCACCTCCTCCTGCACCACCTCCAAATCCTCCCCCTCCTCCAAGACCTCCACCACCGCCACCATTCTCACCAAACGTATCCTTCTCAATTCGGCGCCCCTCTGCTATTCCCACCACCACCATCACCATCAACACCGCCATAACAGACACACCCACATTTTTCAAAAACTTCCCCATGTTTCACTCAAGATAGAAGAGCAAGGCTTGTTAATTTGCTGATTGTGCTCATCCACAATCTAATTGTATTTATAGGGCATTACCACGCTCGCTGTCCCTTATCTGTCTGCTACAAAGCCGTAAATTTCAACTATTTTGACCTCAAGTGCTAATGGCCGGTGTACTTTTATTACACCCCAACTCTCAACCAACTCCATGCTTCCCACGCCCCACACTGTTGCATGTCATTTTCCCTTTTTTCAAAACGACGTCGTCCTATAGCGTGTTTGAGCTCTAGCCCCCAACCTTAGTGAGTGTGAGCTGTGAGTCAGTGGGTCTGGGTCTGACCTGTGGAGACTTTTCAAGTCGGTGTTGGCGTAAAAGGATGTAAACAGTACTGCTGCAATAAATTTGAAAGATTTCAATTAATTCTCATTCATTTCTCACACAAACGTCTCACCTGCCTTGCACTCTAATTCTACGTGTTGCATTAATCATTCATTTCTTACACATGGATCTCAACTACCTTCCCTTCCAATTCCATACCCATTTTAAGGCACAAAGACCAGTGAAAATCCAGCGTACTAAAAGCCAATAATAATTGACTGGTGAAAAACGTTCCCTAAAAATAGTTGAGAAAAGTTCTTAAAATTATTTTTAAAAATAAAATTGCATTTGAAAACTCAAATTTAAAAAATAGTTCTCTTAATCAATCTTTTACGAAGTTGTTGTGGCTGTGCATTTATGTATAATGTAAAAAACTTTCAAAGTATTTTCCATCTTTTTCGATTCTTACTTTAAATACTTTACAAAGACAATCCATTTCTTGAATTAACCATTTTCTATTAAAAATATGTCCAACTTGTTTTCTAAACTAGAAAATTGTTTTCTTTCAAAAGTTAAATGACGATAGGACGAGGAAAAGACCAAAAAAGGCATAATTTGAATTATAGGATATGTGACTTATAGACATAGGTAGAATTTGCTTGGTAATTCTCTAAGCTACATGTGGCCTTTTTGGGTAATTTTCTATTTTTCTCTTTTCCTTTTGTTTTGTTTTTTTCATATGCAATGATCTCAATTATGGGTCACAAAAAGAAATCAAAACATATAGACAACCACCTCTATTTTCCTTTATATTCTATTCTCTCTCTCTCTTTTTTTATTTTTCTTCTATAATTATAAAAAAAAAAAATTGAAAGCTCGCTTCACCATTTTTTACCATAAAAATGAAGTTAAGAGATAAATAACTAACTGCTCTCTCTTGTTAATTATAAAAAGTTAAAAAAAATAAAATAACTAATAGGAGTAAATAATTAGTTGAAAATTTTTATCTATACGACACAATCAAACAATAATAAGCAATGAATCTTGTCGATGAAAAATTATGACTTGGTAAACTTAATCATAATTAAGTCCACATGCACATTTTGAATAATCTCAATCAAGTTCTTTATAAATAAAACCATAAGATAGTTGAAGTGATTATTACAACTAACAACTTAATTATAATTTATTTCTATATGATTTAAACTTAACTACAACTTAATTTGGGTTAAGCTTTTTGTGTAAATGAAACTTACCCAAAGTATATTTTAGGTGCACAAATATGATTGAGAACTTAAATTATTAAATATTTTGTAAATAAAACTTAACTATGATTAAACTACGTTCAAAAACATTTACACAACACAATATCAGTTTGATCAATAGCAATGAGATTCATAAATTATTAAAGAACAAGTGAGTTCGTTTTTCATTAAAAATGAGTTGTTACTAATTGATAAATTATAGGTTCAATTATTCATATACAATTTTTTTTTTCTTTTTTTCTTTTTTTTTTTCAAAAAAGAGGATGATATCATTTTTTTGTACTCAATATCACAATATATAAAAGAGAGCAACATTAATCTTTTACATATTCAATTATCATTTAAAAATAATCAAACTCCAAAAAAATAACAAAGTTTCACTTTCATATACAATATGGTGTAAGCAGAGATCTTGTATAAGAGTGTTTATCCCTATTTCTATATCTCAATTATTTTTATCTAAAAAATGTTGGAAGATCAATTTTTTGCAAGTCTTGAATTAAAAATTAAGTTGTGGTGATAAGAGATAGACCAAATCGGATCAATAAAGTTATGATGATATTTCATGAGGAATGCTAATGAGATGGATTTAAAACCAAACATCCTTATCCCATTTTTGTCCCAATTAAATAACTATTTTCCATACTTGCCCCAAACCTAGAATGGGGCAAATAGAAGAATTTTCATTCCTGTTCACAAAAACCATAATAATCCCATTCTCACCCCGTCTCGCTTCACTCCCACCAACCATATCTCCAACGTACCTTTAACTCTTGTTGGTCATGTTCCTCCTTCAACATCAATTCCTATCGCCCTTATACTAGCTTCAACATCAAACTTGCCACTACCACCATTCCCATCGCCAATATCACTTGTGCTTCATCCAACCTTGTCATTGACTTCCCCATCTTCGATAATTAAAGCTCCAATAGTAATTAAGACATTAAAAAATATATTATGCATTTTGGCTTTCACTTGAATAGCTTTCGATAACTTAAAAGTCATCATTGTTGCCATCTCTAGCACTATCCAAGTCTTTGACACCATGGGATTTGCCATTTTTGCTATCTCCAACACCAAACGAGTTATGTGAAGAGAGTATATGAGCGATTGTTGTCCCAAACTTAATTTGGGTTTCAAAATTTTTCCCAAACCCGCATCCTCGATTATCACATTCCCATACTTGACATAATATGGGTCGAGCTAGGTGGGTGGGCGAGCCACCTGAATAACCCATGAAATTACTATCCCTAGGCTTCACAGTAAAGATAATGGTTAAAAAAAAGCCTAAGAAGTTTGATAGGAAATAGAGAAAAATGAGCTTAGAGAAAGAGAGGGATGGGTAGTAAAAATGAGATGGAAATAAAGTCATAAATGAAAGGAAAATGAGGTTTTGGAGGAAAATAGAGAAGGGAAAAAATTGTTTAGAGAGGATTATGTCTCCAAAAAATACTAAGGGTTGTGGTTATTTTTCCAATTTCATAATTATTTTAATCGTTTGTCCGAATAATCTAATTAATTTTATTCTATATTAATATAGAAGGGAAAGGAGCAAAGCACACTATCAAAAAGGAAGTTCTAGTCTTCTAGTCAACCTCTTGTTGGTGTAGTGACCAAAAAGCCCTATTTTAATGGAAAATGCACATTGTTAGTACATTTCAAGATGCATCAAGAAGCACATAAAACACTTCATATTGCATGCTATTTATAAATTTAATTATTAATATATTTTATTCTCCAAAATTATATATAAATGCACATGGAATTATATACTATTGGATTAAGTCTTATCAAGTCAACTAGATGGAGGAGGTTTTGATTCAAAAACTCACTAAGTAAATAAAAAAACTGGATAGGTTGTTTTGGGCATATCTCCCTTACTTGGTTAATTAATGTTTTTCACATTATAAACTAGGAGGTAGATAATCCCATGACAGTAATCCTCACCATCAAGTGATTATAATAAAAACTATTTGAAGTCTAATAGAAAGAAATTAATTTAAGAAAGGAGGAAGGCCATTTAATAAGTTTGCTTATTAGTGATCACAATAAAGGAAATAGAACTCATGGCCTAGTTTGCTTAGTTTTTAAGTCTTTACTTGCTATTAGTGATACTCATGCATTGTGGATTAACTTTAGAGATCTTCTAGATATGTTTCAATGGAGAACACTTTGATGAAATCAAAGAGATGAAAGTTGGCAATTATCATGTTTATATGGATAATAGCACCTTTCATGATATTTTGGGAGACAAACCACTTTTCCCATTGATCTGCTTTATGTACACTAAACATACCCGTGAAGGAATTTGTTGGCTCCTTGCCTTGACAAGAAAGTTTATGAAACTTGTTTTAGGTCGAAAGAGTTGTTTGTGCAAAATATGGGAGTAATGGTCTTTATCGTTTGATTATTAATGATTTTTCTTTAGTTAATAATATTGCATAATCTTTTTCTTATAGTGAGAATGCATCTAATGTAAATAGTACCAATGATACTTCTTATTCATGATTGAATTACTTTTGCAAGGAGCTAATTAGAAAAAGGTAACATTACATATAGAAAGGAAACAAACTCATGACCATCTATTAAAGTCATCTATTAATACCGTAAAATAACGGAATAGTCTACATGGTGGGTGGATTGGTCCACATATGTTCTCATACATTCTTTCTAAAAGTTTGATCATTCAACATTCATTTAACTGAAAGATGGTTTAACTATCAATTTTATTGTGAGCAAGCGGCATATACTCATTTAATAGATAAAAGAAACTTCTGGTTCTTTAGTAGATGTCCATGTGTGTTCTATCATTTGACTCATCATTTAAGATCTTGCATGACCTAGCTGGTCATGCTAAAGTATAAAAATCTTTATACTAATGAATATCTTATCCACAACAACATATGATTCAATGAGTTCTATGATTGTATGATACAACTTGAAATAGAAAATTAAGTACTTTTCTAATATATGTTTTTGGTCATAAATATAGAAGTAATATGAAAATATTTTATATTACATTTATCCATAATTTCAATATGATACCCATTTCTATGGATATTTTTAAAATATAAAAAATTTCTTCTAGATTTTCTAGAATATAAAAAATATAATTGATTTGCAATCTAATTCTACCTAGTAGCATAATATTTGTTCTTTTGGAGCCTTCAATCAAATTTGTAGTACTTGATATGGTGCTTACATTAGTTTTTACATGAAACTAAAAAATTATATTTTATCTCAAAGAATTATGCATGGTAACATAATTTACAAGACATGTTTTATTCGTGCATCTTGAAACTCAATAGTATAGTAAAATAATATTTGAGTAAAAAAACATAAGATGTAAACTAAATATAATATAGTAAATGTAATATAAATACATAAAGTAAGATTAATCAATACAAGTATTTCTATCATTTACTAAAAACTCGGTTTTTTCATAAGGAATTATGAAGAAATCAATATCATTGTAGGTCAAGTCTAACCTTTCACCATAAGTGAAATTCATCCTTATCTTCCTTCCTTTTGCTTTTATTGAAATTTGGTGAGGTTAGCTAAATGTCAGTGTACCATAAGTACGTTAATAATGATATTTATTATCACACCTATAACTCTATTCTTATGGACCTAGGAAGTTTGTTTTGTGAATTCTTTTTATTTTCTATGTTGTCTTAGTATTGCTTCATTTTTTGTTGTGCGATTTAAACACCATAATATAGAAAAAATTTTCCACAATCATGACCATGTCCTCGTTTTCATCAATGTCCATGATTGTAGGCTGATGTTGCATTCACTTTAGAAAATAATTGAGAAATAGTTGATAAAACTAGTGAAAAGAGTTTTTACGACTTTTATAGTTTCCTATGACTTTAACTTTGAGTTCAACTTTCAGAGCTAAAAATATGAATTTATCTCAAACCAATTCTAAATAATTCTTAATAAAAGTGCTTCTAATAAAAATAGAGTCACTACAAATATTATAAATTACAAATATTTAAAAAAAAAATCACTCAAAAAAGAACTTATCTTCTTCAAGAATACATATTGAAGCCAGTTTTCTTAGTCTAAGCAGAAAATCATGTGAGTTTACCAATCTTTGGCATTTTGTGTGTTGGATAGATTGAAAAGAAGCTAATTTTTGTGCGCACGTGACGGAGATTCTAATTCTCAATCATTTGGGGCACAATCAGCAATAAACGAGCTCAAGAGTCATATAGATTATAGAAGACTCTAGGATAGTTTAGAGAAGGTAAAAGGAGAAATAGGAAAGCATAAAATTAAAAGGAAAAAAAAAACAAAATATATATAGCAATATGACGCAAGATCACCAACAAATCAAATCGATTTTAGAGTAAGTATAGAAAATAGTAACAAGAATGTCAATGAAAAGAAAGTAAAGAAACTAGATACCAAAATATGTGATAGGAAACATAGAGGTAGCCATTTAAAAATAAAAATTGTAATAGTCCATAATTACAAATTACATTTATAAAATTTGCACTACTTTGTACTTCATAGGATTGCCTACAAGGTAAGTGAATTTCTATGGCATAATTTCATTTTTAATGAATTTGAATCGAGTTTTGACTTTCATGTGGCATATACCATCATAAATTTGGAACTAGTTGTCATTTTTTTTAAATTTGGTGCATTGAATAAGGAATCTGTACAAGGGAGGTGGTTAATTGGTGCATTGAAGAAAGAATATGTACACTAACCAAGAATGGAGAAATGGAAAAATTGACAAATACTAATAACCATTTCGTATTATTTTTAGGAAACGTTCTTGATATTTTTTTTACTTAAAAATTTTTATTATTCAAATATTAAAAATATTAGAAACGATTTTTAGAATCACTCTCAAACGCATTATTAGAGAATGAAAAGTGTCTTTTCATATAAATATTTGAAAAAGAATAAAAAATAGGAATTTAGAGTCGATTTGCGAATGCTTTTTAAAAATTCTTATAACCCTAAAAATACTTTAAAATTGCTTTAAGGTAAAAAAAAAAAAAAAAAAAAAAAAGTGTTGGGTAATATTTTGAAAAACATTTTCTAAAACATTTTTTTAAAAATTCATATATTTTTAAAAACCCTTTTTCAATTATCATTCGTTTCATTTCACTCTTCACTTTCTTCTCACTCTTTTCTACATATTTCACTTCTCTTCCATAAAAATAATTTTTAAAATTTTTTTTTAACAATATAAATGCTTATATATCTTTTTGTAATAAAAGTTTTTGATTTATTATAATATTTCCCTTTTGTAATAAATATCCTTTTTTATAATTTATTATTATTAAAAGTGTTTTTTTTATTTATACTATATATTATCTAAAACATTAGTAAAATCACTTTATCAAATTCTTATAAAAACGTTTTTTTCACAAAGGCGTTATAAAATAAAAACACTTCCAAGTCATGCCAAAAGGACTCTTAATTTTATAAAATTTAAATTTAATACGTTTAGTAAAATAATAAAAATTTTGTAGATTTTAATAGTAGCTTTGACTTTGACAATACATAAAATTTGAATTATTCGAAAAAATATTTTTTTTTTCACATGCACGTACACATTTTTTCATATACATAAGCTACTAGCATTTTCTAAAATGTTATGACTTGGTATGCCCAACTATGCCCAGCCCTAGTGTGAGAGCTCAGTCCAGGAATGCTTTCATGGACCCGTCCACATCATGACAAATAATTATTAAAGGCCACCAGTGAGTGGAAGACAGTAACTACTAACTACTGATGAATCTCCCTAAACTGTATAATCTTGAGCTGTAAAACATACAAAGCCAAAATTGGGATATCTCCCACGGGTTTGTAGGTGTCTATTTACCCATTACTTGCATAAATTACAGGGAATAAACACATTAGAAGAGAAACAAGAAAAGCAACATACTGAAAAAGCTACAAGGGAAGTGTTTGCAGATTGGAAATTTGACTACATCTTGCACGATCAGGATTTGTTCTGTCATCATGAAGAACAAGGACTTTCAGGGTGCCTGATTCTCTTAACCAGGCAGCCACCACAGCTCCTGTCGATATAAACCTACCCAGATTGCACTTGGCAACCCGAAAGGGTGCACCCATGCCAGTCAGTAGTGCCTCAATAGCTCGCCTTAATGCACCATCCCCAACCACTTTGCTGTGTTTGCCCCATCCAGTCAATATACTGTACAAAGACATGGCTTGAATGTTTAGTCTTTAATCAAAACCTGGTTCAAATAGTATAGGACGCAGATAAAGGAGTACAGGGATAACCCATTACCTTAAGAGCTGTGGCAGCTCATGACCCTCAAAAACAATAGACCGAATATTGAGCAACCATGCATGCACCATTGCTCGAGCAGCTCCAGAAGACATTAGATGCAAATCTAAGCAAGAGTTTGACCACATATTCTCCCATACATGCCGTCGTTTCCCTTCAAGCACAACCAATTGGGCACCTCGTCTCTGAAAAGACAGTTACAGAAGAGTGAACACTAGACCGATCAAAATATGCTAATCTAGTCTACTTTCAAACTACATGTTTGTCTCAAGCTCTAAATTGTATCCCTATAGAAGGAACCATGAGATCTATATTCATTATGAACTTCCTAAGGCTTGAAGATTTTTCCCTGATGCTTAATACATGAGACGACTTGCAAAATAGAATTCCAAAACTAAAGCCCCATAGCAAAAAGCAATCAAATAGAAGAAACTCCTGATATTCCTTTTCACTTGCATCTTCTCATGTCAATTGGAAATAGAGACTTAGAAGAAGAATTTATCCAGCTAGGTTCAATTGATAAAGTGTCTTTGCTCCAGTTAAATACACCTTGTACTTCATACTATGTTCAGATCAAGTAAAATCCTGTACTTTGGGTTAACGGTTATTCACAAATTACCTGACCAAAGTGCCATAGCATGTCAGTCAGAGCATTATAGAAGGCAGATGCGGTCGAAGAATCCATCTGCTTCACCTCATCAAACAGGGATTGTGCTTGAACCCATATGTTGTCCCCATAGCCCATAAGAAGCCCATGTGCCACACCATAGACCTGATTATCAAATAACCGCAGTTCCTCCAATAACATTGAGGCATCTTCAAATGAATTACAGCGGCTGCATCCAGAGGCAAATTACAAAACTGAAATTACCTATACTTTCAGTAAAAATATTAGAAATATGAATTATGGGAAAAGACACAGCAGTGACAGAAGGCAACATGCAATAAATTATTTCCCACTGTTCTATACATCCACTAATTAATTATTTAGAGCACAAATGAATTGGAAGAGCAGGGAATCCTGGATAACTAGTATTTCACCCAAGCCATCATGAAAAGGCAAGTGTGTCCAGTTTCATCCGCTTTAATGTCTCTTGTTCTAGAGGACTAGTGATGACATATAAAGGGAAAAAGTACAAACTAAAGAGACATAAACACCGTTATTGGGTTCAAGGAAATTTTTAACATAGTCTTATGTTATTCACCATGGGAAAATTTGATTTTCTAGCCTTCAGGCTGACTGCATTAGTCAATTTTTAAATTGCACATGGGTAAGAATGCATAAAACATCAAGGTAATCACTCAGAATTCTAGATAACTAAAGGCCACTTAAACCTTCCCAGTTTCTCCTCTTAAATTAAGAATGCAAGTCCTAGATCTGAGATCCTAGGGTATCGATCAGAACACTCCAATATTATAGTCATTGAGCAGTTGGATGTGCCATATATCATGTCCCTGGCATCAAAATAATTCTGCAGCTGATGTAGTTGATATAAGCTAAAAGTGCATCCACTCAACAACCAACTCTTACGAGGAGGATGATAATGATGATGTACATTGTAGATTCAGTACTATCTCTCAAAATTCAACTCATTCATATGGCCATGCTGCCTGAAGCCAAATATGTTGTCCACCGCGTTCTGAGATGTCTCTAAGGGTAAGACAGCTTTGTAAACACAGCTGAGAAATAATATTTGTCCCTCCCTTGGGTATTTGGCCCTTCTTTTAGTTCTTTTAAAGCAATTAACCACGGTCTTTGAACATATCACCACTAAAAAATAGAATAAACTTTTCCTCACTTCTTACCCAATTAACATAAAGACATTAAAAAGGGGAAAGGAGCATAGCAGCTCCAACAACTCTGCAATTATAGAAAAGGAAAAACTCAAATCATTTAGACCCTCTTAACCATTCTCCCAACCTCTAACGGTTTGAGAACCATTGTTTTTTTCACATCCTTATATAATTATTCCTAGTTTCACCACCAGATGTTGTAAATGGACTATAGGTGTCAGCAAATCTGAAGGTGCTGCTCATATATATTTGGTCAGTTTTGAAATTTTCCCAGTGTTTCGATGCAAAACCTCATTGGAAGTTCTATGAATATAATATATTAGGAAATTGAGTAAAAACAATAGTGCTTGCAAATTGAGTCCTAGATGACTGATTAGTCACACCAAACCCACATTTCTGGATTCAATATTTTTCACATGACGAGGTCCTCAATTTGGTGAAAGATAGGCAGTATCAGGTGAAGAAGCATACCTGCAAGCATTTAGAATTGCTGAGAAGGTGACAACATTTGGTTTGATGTCCAGCTCATGCATCTTGTGGAAGACCGCCAAGATGCATAAGATTTCCTGTCTCCCCCTGTTTTCTTTCTTTGCATGACATGTTTTTTCAGCAGCTAGCTGTCCAAAAATCTTTATTATTTGATTGTCCTCCTTGTCTCCCACTTCACTTTCAGTGGCATCTTCAACAACTTTTAAAGATGAAGAAGACATTTTTGACACATTGGTTTCATAGGGAGGATCGATAACACATTCAGCACTTCCTGATCGACCAAAGGCATCAATTATAGAATTGTAAGTAACAACATTAGGCCTAATCCCTTCCTTTGTCATCTCATCAAGGAAGGATACAGCATATTCCACCAGCCCATTTTTACACAACGCATCAATAAGAGCACTATAAAGAACAACATCAGCCTTCAAACCTGCCTTCTTAAACTCTCTAAAAACTTCCATTGCCTCTTGATACAACCCTCCTTTTGAGTACACATCAATCAATGTCGAATAAGTCAATAAGTTAGGGAAAATCCGCTCTGCTTTCATCTCTTCAAACACCCTCTTAACTTCCTCATACTTCCCTTGTTTTCCATACCCACCTAGAAGGGCATTGTAAGTGACAGCATCCTTCTTAATCCCAGAACTTTCCATCTCTTTACAAACATTCAAGGCCTCCTCAAACCTCCCAAGTTTAGCATATATTGAAAGCAGAGTATTATACGAGACCCTATCCAAACCGATACCGGCAAACTTCATCTCATTAAACAAATTCAAGGCTTCATCCAGTCTACCTGCCTTTGCATACCCATCTATCACTGTACTATAAGTCACCACATTAGGCATTATATGCTTTCTGGGCATCTCGGACATTATCTGAAAAGCCAAATCCATTTGCCCACCTTTGCATACAGCATCTAATAGAGTATTATACGTAAATATATCCTGTTCAATCCCTCTATACAACATCTCACTAAACAAATTCCTCGCGGCCTCCCACAACCCTCCTCTACCACAAACCGCAAGAAGTGAATTAAATGTAATCCGATCAGGTTGCACCCCATTCCTCAACATTTCATCAAATATTTCCGCTGCCCGATTAAAATCCACACCCCCTTTTCCACACGCATCAATTACAGCATTATAAGTGACTAAATTCGGCTTCAACCCCGAACTTTTCATAGTCTCAAATACCTTGATCGCCTCATCACAATATCCACTTCGCCCATACGCACTAATCAGAGCCGAAAAAGCATAAACTGTATTCCCATATCCCTCATTTAAAGCAGTTTCAAACACATTTTTTGCTAGTTCAACTTGACCTAATCTACCCAGAATACTAATCATAGCACTAGCCAATTTACCTTGCTCGTTGCGCCTCTGCTCCCGCCGCACAGCAAATTCAAAACATCGAATGGCCTTCGCCCACTCCCCCGATTGCCAAGCTCTCGGAGCAAGAAGGTGTAATCGTCGGATCCACACAACCTAGACTCGAAGTTGAGAAGCACTGAATCAATCCCCTTATCATCGGAGGCGAAGCGAATGGCGTGGCGTAGGGCCTCCTCGGCGGTGGAGGTGTGGCGGGCGGCGGCGGCGGTCTTAGGGCGGCCGAAGTGCATTTTGGAGACGAAGCGGGTGGATCGGCGACCGGAGAAGTCGGCGGTGAGCTCGGACTTGGAGGGAGGAAGAGGAGAGAGAGAAGGGAAATTAGAGTTGCGGTTGGTGGAGGTGGCGGTAGCGGGGAGGCAGCACCGGGCTTGGCAGCATTACGAGGTGAAGGGAGAGGGTTGGTGAGGGAAACTTTGTGGGAAGACCAGTGGTGATTGTTGTGGTGGTTTTTGGTAGGGTTTTGGGGGTAGTGGAGGTTTTGGTAGGGTTTAGCGGCGGTGATTGAGCAGTGAGGGGGAGTCGGAGACGCCATTTCGGAGAGAGAAAGTGGAAGAGTTGAAAGAAGGAAAGGGGATAAGAGGGAAGAGCCTGAGAGTGACTCCCCAGCTGAGTTGGGCGTCCTCTCTCAGACATTGAAATCTTCGCCATACTCTCTCAATTTTACCATTTTACCATTTTGCCCTATACCGTCTCCATTTTACCATTTTGCCCTTCCATTATTATGATCGGACTCACTTTGGTGGATCCTCACCACGTAATATTTTGGCGAATTCAGTCCACTCTTTGACCATTCGCGACTTGCCTTGTGGGCCCTTCTTGAACGGTCCAGATGTGTCGACGAGAAGTGGGGATACGGTAGATTCCAGTTCACAATGATAAAGCTGACTGACCAGTTGGCTGCCACTTCCTTTTGTCTTTTTATTCTTCAATTATTTATTTATTTATTTTTTCCTGTAACTCAATTTTTTGTCTTTTTCCCAAATTTGATTTCTTGATTTGTTTTCTTGTGGAAATAACGGTCTGACCCGATAGTGGTATAAAACACGGGATAGATTCTGGAGTGACTCCCATCTCCTCGGGGTGAATCAACAATCACGTGGATAGCTGGATCATTTCCCTCAAAGTAGGAGATCCCAAATGTTTGCCTCAATCAGGAACCGTAAAAGACACGTTACCCAAAAAAAATAAAACTAGAAAAAGGTCCGTACTTAAAAGTTGCATTAAGCAAATCTTATGAAGTCGCAAGGCATGGACATCCTATACCATCACGAAAACACAACAGCTAAAAAAAAAGGTATAATTACAAAGCTAAAATTTGACTTGGATCAAGAAAAATTTGAGAGAAAAAGGAAAGTGGGGAAAAGGCTAATTTTACTGGGTACATTTAATTCTGAATTTTTCCGACCATGTAAAAAGATAAAAACTCTGGTCAGTATCAAACGGTACACATGCTCTCCATGCAAGCAAGCTCGTGATCCCAAAACTTTCTATCACTCTAGCTTTTAGTAAGTCTTCTTTCTCAAAATGGGTTTCCTCACTTCTTTCTTTGCGGTTGAGGTGGCTCCGGACATCGACATTCCCATCGTTGTTTGGTATAAATCCTTTAATCTTTAAGACAGAAAATAATAAGAAATAATTAGAATTAGAATTAGAGGTAGAATAGCATCCATTATACACGAGTACTTAAAAGTCAGAAAATGAGTAGGTTTACCTTGGCATACTGATGAAAAGAGCAATCACTGAAACTCCAACGATGAGAGGAAACACGGGTGCTGGAGTTAATTCCTGTAGGACATGGTAGGGAGAAGAAAATGGTTAAATTTTGTTAAATCATTCTAAATTCACTAGATCGTTTGGAAGGTTTGGATGGCAGAAGAGCAGTTCCAATAGGAGTGTGGGTAGGTGAGCAATATGCATAGTTGGTGATAACTAATCATGAAAAGAATTATTATTTGTTTGAAGAAAGTGAAACAGACCTGTTTGTGGTGATCCTCTTCAACTTTAAATCTGAGTGGGCCCACATGAATTTGGGTGTTTTTCTCTAAGTCAACCTCAATAATTTCGGACTCAAATTTGTGGGTGGTGGATGGGAAGCCAGATTGGAGCTGCAAAAGGTGCTTACCCTTGGGCAAGTCCTTCACCTGGAAGAAATTAGAAAGCGGGAGTGGGAAGACAGACTCTATCTTAGATGGGTCACTAGCGGACTTGATCTCCACTCGTAAATGTGAATGTAGTTCCTCGATTCTACTCCCTTCAACATGGCAACTTAAAATGGTCATTTCTGGCTGTTCAAATACCAGGAAGTCCAATGCCTTGATATCCTCAGATCCAACCTACAAATGAATCATATATGTGTGAATCACAATTTACACACCAGCAGTAACCAATAGAGGATATCATGCAAAAAGGTTAGAAAAAAACAGTGGAGAAGATGAAGAAAAAAAAATAAAGAAAGAGATAAAAGCTGCATCAGGCATGCTGAAAAATATTGTGAAAGGCTAAAACTACAATGGAAAAAAAAAACATTACGTTTTGAATAAATCAACATTGATAAGATATAACTCACCTTAACAGAGACAGATTCTGGAGATGCACGCTCAATTCTGGAGCTACTGAGGTCATCCTTTTTTACCACTTTGATTAAATAGGTTGTATCAGGAAGAAGCCCTCTTAGACGGTAACTTCCTGATGAATCGGTTACTGTTTCCTCATAATAGCCTTTGGAATCTGATCGGGCTTCAACTGAAACGCCTTCTTTTGGCTGGCCAGACAACAAGGTGACTGTACCTGTAGCACTGCAAAGAGGTTGAACCATCTTAGGGTCTCAGGCTCCAATAAGGAAATAGATGCAGTAAGAACTGCAGGTCGACATTTTCAGGAACAGTACAAATTTGTTATGTAGTTTTACTGTTTTGACAAAAGGAAAGAAAAAACAAATTTTAGCTTTTAAGGCAACATAGCCTGAGGTTCCTGATCACAAGCAATTTGGTTGGGCATCTCAAATAGAAGCAGATGCAAGTTCAGAAAACAAGGTTTTAGTTTGATTGGAGGTTGGAATTGCAAAAAAGCAGATTTAAGATAGTTCCTTTGGGGGAACCAACATAATAATGAGATTCTAGGGATAAGGAAACCTATATGGTTAATCTATAACATTTCCATAGTAGATAAAATCTGTATTTACACCTTGAAGATGTGCTGAAAAGCAGTTTTTTCTCAAGAGGGGAGAAGAACGATTATAGATATGCCCATAAATGAAAACAAATCAAACAATATGAGCAGCATAAAGAATCAAGAGGGAACAAATGAATGATAAAAATGAATAAGGAAATGATACAAAAAATGGCAGAAACCCAACAGGCAAAGAACCTCTGTTACCCAATATATGCTTGTCTCTGAGCCTAAAAAAGTTTATGGTTGCAAATAGTTACGTGGAGGAGGGCAAACCAATAATGTAAACAAAGTAGCCAAATTAGACAAAAAGGTTACCTTATCAAAAACTAGCAGTAGTTAAACAATAGCCAAAAGCATATTGAGAAACCACCGATTCCAGTCCTTTTTGAAGATAAAATTTATGTAGAAAAATAAATCATGCAGGATAAGATTGACAAAGTAAGCCTATAGCTATAGCTGCAGCACTTTCTTATTTTTCTTTTCAATGATGAGCAAGAAAAACACATGGCTCCAGTATGAAACATAACTATGCAAGACAAAGACACTAACTTTGGTTTGCTACAAACTTGGTGCCATGGAAATCTAATAACTAGAGTATGAAAATCATAGTGGATGAGGTTGACAAAGTCTGCAGCACTTCCTTGTTTTTCTTTTCAATGATGAGAGAGAAAAACATGTGGCCACAGTATGAAATATAACTAAGCAAGAGAAAGACAACTTTGGTTCGTTAATACATATTTTGTGCCATGAATATGGAATAACTAGAGTACGATCACATTGACCTCAAGAACTTTTTAAAAGAAGGTTATGATCCTAAGCATTATTATAAATAAATAAATAAATAATAATAATGTTAATAATGAAAGAAATGACTAATGAAAGGGGAGCATAGAAAATAAATAACACCTGTAAGCAACACGAGTGGCTTGGAAAACGACTTCTCTTGACTCCCCAGAACCAAGTTCTATTGCCTGCGCTGGAGGTGAAAAAGCATACTCCTACAAAAATAAGATCATTAACTAGTTTGGTGAGTTGATGGTGCACAATCCTTTTTTCATCAAGAGAAAGCAATCAGAAAAAAATACCAATATATCATTCCAAATTCTAGTGTTCCGGCATTTTATGCCACCTTAAAAAAACAATTTATATGGTTATTTATTAAGTCAAAAGTGGAAAAATATTTGGCTACAATGCTATTTTCATTACTGAGGAATGTTTACAAGATCATTCACTTTTGGAACCTATATGCAGCATTCTCCATTTCACATCAGAGGGGCGTTTCAAAAGGGACAGCAAGAAAGAAAGGAACAATAATAATATAAAAGAAAAATAAAAGTAATTCACATGTAAGTATCACATGGCAAAAATCCAAGAGTACCTTTAGTAGAGGTCGCAGATAAAAACTTCCAGGAAATAAGTGATCAAAGAGAAAAACACCACCAGTTCCAGATACAGAGTTGTTCCTATAACCATCATCACCACTCAATGATAGTAGCACAGAAGGAATAGGCTCTTCAGCATCATCTTTAGAATATATATGCACAGAAATTTGGCTAAGCTTCTGACAAGAGAAGGAATTAGGTCCAACTTGTTTCAGATGATAGCCAGTCTGCAGAATATGAGATAAACATCAGGAAATGCACACAAAAAAGGGGGAAAATTGCAGATATAAGAAAATATGTGCTACATGTGTATGTACTATGCTCACCCAGATCTTGTACAATACAACAAATTAACATAACTTATTTAACTAAGTCAAACCAGCACTCTACCATATTCAACAGGAGAAGAATAGATGTGCTAACCTGCCCTTTTCATCTTGTTTTAAAATATAAACTAGTGCTTACATACCAAAAATAAAAAAAGATTCAATGATAAGAACAAATGTCCAAAAGATATCAGTCAGAGAAACAATTAAATTAGAAGTTGGGCACCCTTGTTGATGACTCACCTTCATAAATGCAACATCCACACACACTCAAATCAACCAATCCTTTACCCCAAATACTTGTTTCAGTTATGTGAACCATCATTCAATTATATCTAGGGGCTATACACAACCTAGAGTTTGGAAGACATGTTCAAGATTCAATGAAAATGTGGTGCAAGAGTAAGTTGGCTGTCAGCTGTCCTTTGTCCTGGACAGGAATTGCTATGTGAAGATATAATACAGCAAGAACAACAACAGTAAAGTCAGCATAAATAAACATTGTCTAGGAAAAACATAAGAGTACCATCAAAGAGAAGAATGGAGGTAACAAATACAAATCCCCAAGGGATTCTGAACAAGTCAAAGGAAAAGACAGCCAATGGAAAAGAAGAGAAAGACAAACAGAATTGAAGCTTATCCAAAAACATACAATTTGTAAAATATATTTGCCCAGACGAAGATTTTTATTAATTAGGGATTGGCAAAGAAATGCAGACAAGTGGGTCAGTGAAACATCACAACTACATGGAACATGAGCAATGGAAAAGCAGCAGTTCAAGAGAAAAGCAATTGAGTTAGCACTTTGACCAGAAAGGAGGGAAATAGACATTTGACTACAAATGTAAGGGCATCCAGACCATCACAGTAAACAGAGCATGAAAGAAAAGTTTAAATTCTATGTTAGACTTCTGCCATTCCAAGGAGAGAATTAATTCATGTTGAAGTTTAAATCTAAACATAAAGCACACAACACTGTAACTACCTCAGTGTTTTAAACTCCAGCTTTGGGTAAAACATCACAATGCTGTACTTGGTTAGGCACATCAGAAGCATTTACTCAGATATCACTTCCAAGTTTCCAACAATAAGATTCAGAAGCATCACCTTTTAAGATGGTTATGGAAAGCATACTTAATAAATTTTATTGCACAAATGTGATATAAGAATGTTAAAGGAACTGTTCATTGTAGATGTTCCGAACCTTTGAAGCCTCGATGCTGTAAGTTATATCATCATATAGAGGTCCCCCAACAAAGAAACCATCTGTCCCTGTTGTAGTTCCCAGTACCAAGTCACCTTTCTTAAATAGAGCATTGGGGCTATCTCCTGCAGCAATAATCCTGATATTGACTCCAGAAAGAGGGGGTGAAACCGATCCTTCAACATACAAGCCCAGTCGACCAGAAAACGGAGGAATTGAAGCTTGACAACCATCATTTGTCACCAAGACCTGAAAAAAAAAAAAAAGAAAAAAAAAGAACAAGACAAAGAATTGAGCAGGAGTTCACAGATCAAAATCGAGATAATTATGCAGGTGTAAGTACTCCAATACAGCTTACATGTCGTTGCCTAGGATAAAACAAGATCTTCTTCTCACCATTATTCCTGCAGCACGTTGCAGCTTAGGTTAATGGCCCAGAAGGTTTAATTCTAGGAGAAGCATCATGTCAAAATTACTCAATGTCAAGCATACAAGAGAACTGGCATATCATCTCAGAGTACAAAACAGTGATATGAAGTCTGCAGACCACAACTTACTGAAAGCACAAGCATAACATACACAGAAAAATGATTAAGGTGTTTTCTAAGGTTACAAAAGGCACAAATCTTTTTGAATTTCTAGCAATATAATATACACCTATTTTTCAACCTTAAAGATATGAGAACAAAACAAAATAAAAACAAGCCAACTATATGTACCTTGCATCTGAAGGAACAAAGGTAAGTTTTTCTCCAAGATTGGCCCATACAGAATACTCATATACAGAAGCACTTGTTTGATCATTTTCACCGGATATAAGTCTGGCAGGACTACCACCAAAGACAGTGCCATCACTATTCAAAACCTCCACAATAAAACTTTCAGGTAACTCATATTCACCACTGAGTGAGCTTGATTGAACATGGATATGCCCTTTAAGGAGGTATTTATCTCCTTTCAAATGGATAGGCTATAAAACAATGTGAAAATATGAGAATAAAGGAAAAGGAAATGATCCATGCCATGAGAAAGAAAAACCATATAAGTGTTGTACCAATGTATTTGATGTATCAATCTTCATCGACGAGCTCCCAAAGAAAATACATGAGTCAACAAAGTGAAGTTCATGTACTCCAGGAGATTCTACACAAATATGCTGCAAGCCTTTCTGTAGTTCAAAGAAGGAAAGAGAAAATGAAAATGCAGACTATGAATTTCACATTTTAGCATAGAGGTGTGAACAGTGTCCTATAATAGTTATATGAAAATTTCAAATAATGAGATTATTAATGGATGGAGATAACCTTAATCTTCAAATTCACAGATGAACCATCTGGTTGAGTCATGTAAGCATCTACATCATGGGAGGAAACTATATTAATCCAATAACCTTTCTGGACAAATACAATTCCTTTTATGCCATCAGCACCAACATCCACATCAATGAAACTCTGTTCCCAGCACCAGCTATCTTCCCCAGACACGGCTCCTGGAGAAAGATGCTTGACCTAAAAAGAAAACAACCATTAAAATTAAGAGGCTTAAGCAGAGACAAACTTATAACAAATTGAATTTGAATGCATCCTTAGCTCTGACAGATGCTTTAAATTAGAAGTTCTGGCTACGGGGGGGGGGGGGGGGGGAAAGAAAAGAAATTTCCTGGAGAGTAAAGAATTTTATAACTTCTTCAAACTGAGATGAGCAGAGTTACTCCATTGAGATAAGATTTTTATGGCATGGAAGAAGAAAAATGACATCCCAGTAACGCATCACAAAATGGCCAAAATTGATTAAGTTACACACTTGCACAAGCACATACATGCAAATAGCAAATAAGATAGTTTTCCCACATGATTTTTTCCATTCATCTTCCCAACAAGGACCTGCATCAAACATAGAATAAATTCTAAAGAAAAAATAAAAGTCTGAGAACTCTAACCTCAAGCCTGTATTTTCCAGGAAAGACACTTGAAAACAAAAATTCACTACTCTCATCAGTTAGACTGACTGTCTTTCTCTCTTCATTACGTTTGCCAGCCAACCTAACAAGAGTAACCGAAACAGATGGACCACACTTCTCCTTGCAGACCACAGCACCATGTATATTGACAAGTGCCTGAATATTAGAAGAATACATATCAGAAAGAAGTGTTTTCTCTTCTCGAAATTGCACATCTAACATAACGAAATAAGGTAATTTAAACACCCATTGCTCAAAGACTCATAATTTTTTCAAAGAGAAAAATATGAATAATTAAGAAAATGGATCTTTAATAACGTTATCTATAACTTTATAATTACAACCTTTTTTTTTTTTTGATAGACAATTACAAAGTTATTTATAGCTTCATAATAATCTTGGAACTCACTCTTATACCCTGAAAAACCAGTTAAACTTCATGTCCATGCCAAACTCTAAAGCCAAGTTACTAGACCATTAGTTAAAGATCAATTTCTGAAGAATGCAGGATAAAAACAAAGCGCAAGTTTTTGGTAAAGACACAGACAAAGGCAAAATACAAAAATGAGGAGAGAACCCAGAAGGAACCTTAACATTGCTAAGCTAGGAAAAATTTACCTGAGAAAATTCAACTTTCAGTAATGGACTTTTGACCGCAACATCAACATAAGATGGCAAAAAGAGAAGCCCAGGAGCACTCTCAGGAGTGGCTGCCAAAGCAGATAAACGGTATTCACCAGGTGGAACCTGAAAAAATATTGAGGTGATAAGAGAGACAAAACTGACAAGGAAAGGGTAAAGAAGTTCCAACAATCAATGACTAACAAGGATGGACAAAAACATAGTAGGAAATTATGTTCAATTAACTATTACCTTACCTTTTCTGGCCATTCAGCAGAATTAAAATTGTGCTTGTGTGTCCTATAGGGTTAGGTTAATAACAGTAGCACCATTTTTTTTTAACTTAATATAACCATAGCACCATTCTCTTTTAACTTAATAAGCTCTTAAAAAACTACAAGAAGACATCAACAATTTTCCTTTTTGTACTTTTCCTATACCATAGCAACAATAGCATGATATTCTATATTATGGTTTCTTATTCTGTTAAATCAGATATCATACAAAATTCGATTGTAACAAATTCATACAACCTTGAACAATTGCAAACTTTGTGAGGATCAACTATACACCAAAGCTAAAAGTTTATTTAAATCTAGTTTTCATTAACTGCAACATTTCCTCTCTGATCAAATGAATGAAAATATGATATTTGGAAGAAAACAGAGTCTCTCTATCAGGAGTTCGAAATTAAATGAATGAAATTATGGTATTTGGAAGAAAACAGAGTTTGAAATCAAATGAACAAAATTCTGGTATTTGGAAGAAAACAGGGTTTGAAAACAAGTGAATGAAATTATAGTCTCATGAGTTAACACACCAATACCATGTGTTGATATGGCAAGGTAAAAGAAGCAGCAAGTCAAGCACCTTCCTAATTTCCAAATATGGTGTATGGCATTAAGTAAGACATTACTCATACTAAAAGAAGGTGAAGGTACAACAAATACTATAGCATTAGGCTGACATACCTCAAAGCAGAAATTTCCAGTGTCATCAGTCTGTTTCATCTGGGGTTTAACATTCTCTGGTCCATGTGTCAAGGCCACCTAAAATAAAAATGTAGCAGATGAGAAAAACAAAAAATAGTGTGATATCCAACTAAAATCAAGTACCAATTTTTATTTTTTATTTTTGATAGATTACTAAAATCAAGTACCATATTACAACATTATTTTAATATAAAAATTATAATATTTATAAACAGGAGCAAAAGAAAGATAAACATAAAATCTGAAGTTACCTTTGCTTTGTAACCAGCACTAACCATACGAACAACACCACATACATCATAGGACGCTGCTCTAATATCTTCAATTGAGGCCATATTTGGCAGAACCTAGACAAAAAAAATTAAAAATAATAACAATAAAAGAGAAAAGGACAGCAAAGTCATTCATCATAAAGAAAAATAACCCAAAAAAGAAAAGATTCTCTAATCATCATAAAAGGAATATAAACATCATCAAAGATTAAAAACACAAAAATGTAGGATTTGTTTTATACACTTTACCAAAAAATCCTTTAAGGTTGTGAACGTGTAATGCTCCTTCTTGGCTTCTATCGTATAGCGATTTGATGTAACCTAGACATTCAACAACTTGGCAACTTAAAAACAAAAATCAGATAAAAACCAAAAACATAACATATTTTAGAACTAATTAATACCGCTAACACATCTAAAATGGCAATAAAAATGTTTCATTAAGTCGCTTCAAAATCATACATTTGTTAAGATCTAGAAATATGAACCAACAAAACAAACAATTGGGTGGGCATGTGTTTGTGCGTGTGTGCGCACATGTGTGCAAGGGGATGGTCCGATGTTATCAATATTATCTTTTTATAATAGGTACTTTTTTGTCAAATTTAGTGGCTGGATTATTTTATGGATGCACTTATATGGATTTTATTCCATGTCATGAGAAGAGGATCACAATTTCAATAATACTAAAATGAAAACTTCAGCATAACCATCAGCTGAATGGTCAAAGGTATGGCAGAATCCTTGCAATAAAAATGTTTCATGAACTTCATTGATTTCATGTATAAGAGTTTTGGACAGCCTAAATCATGAAATCGATTTCTTCCATCAGTAAGCATCAACCAGGTCAACTCCTATCTCTTCAAATGACAAAATGAAAAACTCAGGAAACTAAAACCCGCATTGGCCCAGTGCAACTGCACAAACCAAGTTAATCTATCTGCTAAATATTCCACAAGCAGCAGCAAGATCTTGCAAGAGATTTGCACAAACAATATAAAGACGCCTACTGATACTACTTCATCAAGTTGAAATTTGAGGTCTAAAAGATAAAACAAATAACCAAAAGAAAATGGAACGATCGCAAAGCCAAAAATCATCCTAGTAGCTGTAATTGGGAGGCCAAAGGCAAAAAGGGGAAGCTAAAAGGGAGAAAGTTTCACCCCATTAGCACTACAAACCAGCACATCTTGCTCCAAGAGAAATTAATTGATCGAGTCAATTAAGTCATTAAGAGCATGCACATAATCATACCTGATCAAGCTTGTAATATCCTTGTGTGTCAGTGATGGACCTTTCCTGACCATCTACAATAATTTTAACACCATCTACTCCCGCATCATTTCCATCAACAACGCGGCCCCCAACAGAAAATCCAGTGACCTATATAGAATTGCAATACCAGAAGATTCTAAGTTGAATATATTCATAGGAAAACAATCACAAGCATGGCACATTTTTAAATTGTAAGAAGCTGGAGCAGATTAAAATGAAAGAAAATTAAAATAGAAACAACATTCAGTAACTACAACATCAGGTTTATAATACGAAAACTTAAAACATTAATATGGTCAATCTGAATAAATAGCATAAATTTCATTGCATGAGAGATAGATTATCTTTGAATAATAAATCAAACTTGTTGCTCCACTAAACATAATAAATGTTCCATTTTATTTTTCTGTTAAGACCCAATAAGAGACAAGAATGACAGAGAAGAATCATTTATCTACTAGCTTGCTGAAGTTCTGATACAATCCAATAAATAGCATAAACTTAGTGGTGTGAAGAAAATGTGATGCAAAATGAAGGAAAAAAAAAAGGAAGATGGCATAAGATTTACGGGTAAGCAATCTATATTAATACCAGTTAAAACAGCCACTAGAACAGCTGTATTCCTATCTCACATGAATTAGAAACATGAATGACACCAATAAGTGGTGAGAAAGGATTGCCCAATTAAAGACACTGCCTGATGAAGGCTGCCCATCTTAGGCATCGAAAAATCATGCATTCAATTACCTCTTACATTATTATTGTTAGGTCTCTTTCCCAGCACAGTACTACTGGTTGGGTAATAACCACTTATCAGTCATCATAATAATTATGCTGATAGAAATAGGAGAAGAATAGTCCTATAATGTATAATCTTACCCCAATTAGCAGCATGCATATACATGAATACATACATACATACATATTGATAGACATGTTTGTAGACATTTCAAATAGAGGCATGCAAGAATAAGAAGCTGAAGTCAAAAGGACGTGACAAATAGCAAGAGAGGAAACAATGTCTGAGTTTTGACTACATAACCAATAAATTATGATACCTGAAACTTTTGGGCAACCGTTACATGATGATGTTCAACAGACACCGACACAGACGGTGGTGAAACATCAAAAATGGTATTTTCACCCTTGTAGAAAGGTATAAGCTCATAAACCCCTGTAAGCATTTCACACAACCTAAGCACTTGCTCCATATAAAGGCAATACATTTGCTGAACCAAATAATGAAAGCAACTCTCTACACAATCTAATATAGTAGAATGCTAGAAAAACCTCGGTTTCTACACTTGATACACAAAATTAACACAATCAAGCAAATGATTACAGAAACAGGAATAAAAAAACATGCACTGAATATAAATGCAAGCCAATTTTCCATCCAGTCCCCTGAGAGTTGGTCCATGGCGATGTAACATGAATATTGGATTCTCTATATGCTATGAAGTTACAAGATGCTGTCCAGTTTAACACATATTTCTTTTTCTACATATATGGATTAAAATGTTTTAGTCCTAGAAACTGATAGGTGAAATACAAGTTCTATAATAATCTGACAGAAAAGGACTTAATAACATTCTAATCAATTGGACATATTTGTAATAGTCCAACTAATCTATAACAAATTAATACAATTAAACATATAAATAGCTTACATATTTTAAAAGGACAACTTTCAAGATGAAATGGCACATTAATAGAAACAAAAAAAAAAACACTAGAATTAAGAACCATGTCCATTATCACCATGGAATCAACCAAAAAGAAGTTTCTTGTCACTATTTAAATTGCTACCTGGACATTATTACTTTTCAACCACAAATCCTAGTCATGATAGGATTAAAAGCACTGTAACCAAGACAGATATAGGAAAAGAAAACAGCAAAGCCAAATGGATTATGGACCATATAACATTCTGTAAACTTATAACTAAGAAAAGTAGTAATCATAGAAGCTACAACTCTATATAAGAACATCAAGCAAGCAGCATTAAAAGGTGCATGCATGATATAAATAAGGAGAATATCAAACAGCAAGGAAACAAGCAAACAGAGAAATAGAGATATACCACAAGGCAATGATTTAAATGTGAACATCCCATCAGCATCAGAAACAGCATGACACAGAGATTTTCCTTGTCCAGGGGCATTACCAGAACCCTGAGGACAATCAACCTCTGATACATCATTTGAATATAAATAAATATGAACCCCCAGGATTGGATTTCCCTACCAAAATAGAAAAATGAATCTTTCATTAGTTTCATTTAATGGGCACTTCAGAGGACCAAATCGACTCAATTACAGGGGAAGGCAGTTGATGATTATTAAATAAAAATAACAATGAAGAAATGACTATAGATTATAGGACCCACTACACCTCTAGCATATACTGCACACAAATAGAGAGAGGTTTGGATCACTCCACATCTACTTTCTTTTATTTCTTTCCTTTTTTTCTTTTTTTCTTTTTTTGATAATTGAGGAACCTTCTATGGTTGAACCCTTCGGACTCTCCATGAGGACTCAAACCTCAGGCTGCTGAGCATGCCTGCCACAATCAGTACCAGGTAATGCAATGCATTCAACCAGCAGCATGAAAAAAACCAAGGACCGTGCGCCTCTATCACACATCCTGGAATTTGCAACCAAGTAGGCACCCCGATGGGCTCCACATATACTTTCTTATGAGCTACAGTTCAAGCAGCTATGTTGAATTCAATGGGTATGATTACTAAATCAGCTTAGATTGATGATTACTGGATCAATTCAAACTAACCTTGAAAAAAAAAACTTGCATGAAAAGAAACATCAACCTAAAATAATCCGAAATCTAAACTCCTGCAAATCCTTGGAAACTTCAAGGAGATCAATGAGATGGGGGAATTATATCCACAGGATTCCAGGAAAACAAAAGTTCAAAGATAATTCACCCTTGGAAAGGAGCCTAAATATGCAATAAATGTCAATTTAAATGCAGTGATATGATAGGTGAAGGAAGCAAAACAATAAAAGGGATATTTCCAAACCTTGAACCATAAAGCATGTACACCAGTTCCAAAGCATACACTAACACATGGGACAAAAAGGGATACCTCCACAACTCTTTTCCAATTCATGCAAGGTTCCTACTTCACTTTGCACCCAAGACCAGAGTGCTTGCAACAGTATCCCAGCGCAATAGATGAACCTTGAACCTTATTGTTATCCCCCAACCCTGACTTATAAGCCTTTGGATTTTCTCAATAATTTTGGCTACCTTAGCTAGGATGCAGAAGATGGATAAATGATAGATGGCAAGATTAGAACACCACAACTATTTGCAGGGAAAGTAAATTCGTCTTGAAATCTTTGTTGGTAAAATATCTGCTGCAATAACACTACAATGTGATATCTTATTTCTTTCCTTTTTTTTTTTTTCCTTTAATTTAATTAGAGCAAGGTGATCTATCTTGAATTAAGTCAAGTAAAGCATTTCTCAATTATGTAACCAAAAAACGAAAACAAACAAGCATAACAATTTGGACATGCTGCTAGGTATATAGGGCTTCCTATCAGCATATTGATTTCTTAACAATTAACATAGTGAAAACAAAGTGTTTTGGAGAATCATATAGCAATTGCATTTTTCTGCAATTATTGTTACTGTAAATTTACCTGAGCAACTACAAACCCATTAATGTCATATCCAGGGACAAAGAAGATGTCATCAACTAAACCATTTCCAAACCCTAATTCCACCTGCAGCATATGTATATTCAGAATCAGAGAAATCAATAAATGTATAGTACGAAAAAGCATCTCATAAAAAATATATACATACATACATACATATATATATATATGCACAAGTATGTTTGCATGTTTGTGCGCCTTTTTCAGTTGGAAGAGATAGAATGAGTGAGTGAGAGAGAGAGAGAGAGAGCAAAAAGAAAAAAAAATGAAAGCAAAAAAGGAAACACAATCAAGAAGCATGAAACCTCTGTGGAACCCCTAACTTCAACCGTCAAATCAGGATGTGAAGCTTGTAATTTGTAATTTCCTACACAAGAGCAAAACCCTAATAAGTTAGCAAATGAATACTTCAGATAAAGAAAATGTGGCATGATGTATAAGAACACATTGACCTTGTGACAGGAAAGTAATAAAATCCCCAACCTGGAATGATGTTGTTGAATGAGTAACTTCCCTCTGATGATGTTAAAACAGAGGAGATGAGATTCCCTGAAGGAGACAAAAGCTCAATATTTACATTAGATGGACCTCCATTTTTAAGTGAACAGCTTTCTCCACCAACGGCTCCCACAACTCTTCCAGATATCGTGAACCTACAAATACGATATGGAAGTTTTTTTTTTTTTTTTTTTTTTTGATAGGTACAAATATGATATGGAAGTTAATATATTATATATCTAAAGGAAACAAAAGTAAACTACTTATTTGATCCATAATGCAAACAGAAATGGAATGAAAAGTTATTTGGAAAAAAAAAAACACTTCAAATTATGCAAACAGAAATAATAACACAAAAATTCAGACAAACCCTGTGAATCGGAAGTTAATATCTTCATTGGCATTACAACCAGCATGATCAACAACGACAGGAACCTGAAAAAAGATATTGTTGGTGTCATTTTATGGCAACTACATTTACAGATTGAATTCATAACAAGACTATCTGTGTCATAAAAGGAAAATTTGGTAACTGTCAATTTGGAAAATTATTTCAACAAGAATACAGCCTCTACCTTATCAGGGTCCAATGACCATCCTTCTGGTCCCTTGATTTGGACTACAAAAGAACCCTGCAAAAGAAATACTTACAATGAAAAGAACAGAGAGTCCATGCAGATATAAGGATGATGAAATAAGCATGTATAAAATTGTAAGTGCCTTCAAAAGAGAGTTAGCCATTTCTAATTTGAACCCACAATCCACCCAAAAACTTAAAACTCACAACACGTCCAATTCCAAGCTTAATTGGTTTAGTCCTTTTTGCATAAATCTCAAACCCATCCAAGGGACAAGACACTACGCTAGGCCTCCACTTCCTCCTAAATTTTTTAGAAGACTAAATAAAATCATCATATTTAGAGCCAAAAGTAATTGATTAGCTAGGTAAACTAGCTTCGACAAACCTGTCCCACTGATATATGATCAGCCATGGCCCAGTTTCCAGAACATCTTACAGAAAGATACTGTCATAAGGAATACATTCTCAAGTATTATTATAGCATGTTTCTATAGACTGTGTACATTGATGAACCTCTACTTAGGCATTTCTAATATGTTTTCACTTTTTTCCAATTAAAAAAAAAAGGTAGTATAATAGCATGTTGGCAAAATGAACTAATGTTGACTTTATTTGTTTTGATTTAAACTTATATTTTCCACTGACTCAACTGATTACATGGAAAATGATCATTTTGTTTTGTTGTGCCAATTTTCTTTTTATCTCTTTGTTTGATTGAAATGTTAGTTATTGATGAGAATCAACTACATTTTCTACTCATTCATGCAGAATGAACCACACTATTGCTTTAAAAATACCTTGTCATAGACAGGAATGAAATAGTAACCATTTGGGGCACACTGAGTTCTGTCCTTCACCAATCCATCAATTGTGCGAAGCTCAACCTACAGTTTGATAAAATAAACCATTCAGAACCTCAATTTAAGTATCCATGTTTCAGAAGCACAAAATTAGCAATTAACCAGAATGTTGGTGTAGATAGAAAAGAAAACTACAAAAATTGTGACTACCAAGACAACAATCCATTTATTTAAACTTCACATCAATGCCTAAAAAGGTCCATAAACATTATCACATAGTATTTTGGGTTTTTTCTTTTCCTTCAAGATCAGAATCGAAAATGGGCTACCCATACAGTTTCTTTCCAATGTGGTTTCAGCAATATCACCAACCCTTCCCAGTAAAGTATCCAAAGTCTAAATGATATAGAAAACAAGAAATTTAGGACATTTTCTCAATTTAGATGCAGGAACATCAACTGGACATTTGATGCCACAAGGAGAAATGGACATCAAATGAGAATTGCATGATATACAGAGAGAGCAAAAATGCCTAATAGTTAAGAAAGTGCTAATGCTCAGCTTGCAATGAACTGCCTTGTCATTCAATGCATACAACTTCAACATATAATCAATGAGATCCAGTGAAACACCAAATAGTCCAACCTAGCATCGATTATGGTTATGGAAGCAATCCCAGATTGGGCTGAGCATTTCAAACATATACAGACAATTCTTTAGTTCCAGATCAAAACTTTGTTAAAATTAATTATAATTTCATTCTTAAATCCAGCAAATAATGCTCCATTTAGTCTCAGATAGAGGAGGAAAATGCTAAAAATCACTTAAAATCAGTTGCTTTCTCAAACTTCCATTAATGATTCCTTAAATCACTGCCAAAAAATAAAAATAAAAAACAAGAAGGGACTGTTCCAGCTCAATAACAATTCAAAAAATGTTTGGGTCTATTATGGATGAGCTTCAATTGCCTAGGCATTGTTATAAACCAATACAATATAACATGCACTTTCATTGGAGAGATAACAATCAGTATAAAATTCATACCGTAATATGAGAATAATCCAATTTTCCATCAGTTGGCTTCCTCGACTTGATCAAATCCGAACTTGCCTACAATAACAACTTCTTGTCAGAGAAATCAGCAACAACTACACTACAATGTTCCCGATTAAAGAAATAAATTCTCAAGCAACATCAAATAATTTAATAAAAAAGGACGGACTCCACTCAATAATTGCAGAAGAGATCCAAAAATTCAGATCCTTCGTTTTTTTTTTTTTTTTCTCCCATTTGGAGAAAGTCTGAAAAAAAAACATAGAAAATAGAAGAACTGGAAACCTTAAACGACAATAACAATTTGAATTTTCTTGTTTTTTCCTACGGTTTCTCGGCAACCAAACGGGGCAGGAAACTTAGTAGAGACACATAGACGAAGTTAAAGATGAATTTAAGGGATTGACCTCGACGAATCCACCACAGCCTTGGATGGAATCGGCGGCAGCGAGTGAAGTGATATAGATAACAGTCAGCGAGAATATCAAAGCCTCTCTAATCGCCATATTTAGAGCTTCAAGGAGAGAGAGGACAGATCTGGGGGTCCCTGTCTCTCTACATGAGATTTATAAACCATGCGAGGGGTTTTACATTGCAAGAAGACTGAACTAGCGAAACGACGTCGTATGCTATTGGTGCAGGGCTGCCTATTGGTCCAATTGCATGATTTTGGTACACTGGTTAGCCCATCCTATTTTTAAAAATTCAACCATGTTTTGATTAACTTATTTCTGAACAAAAAAATAATATTATTAATATGACATAATATCATATGTTGATAATCGATTTAATAAAAAATCAGAATAATTTTCATATAACTATGATTAAGTTTATTCAAGACATTACTACCAAGATAAATATTCTTAACATAATTTTAACAAAATTTTACGAATAGAAAAATGACACACAAATTTTAAAATTGAAATTGATCTCAATAATTATTATGATTGGAAATCTTTCATTGAGTTTGAGCTAAGTTGCCATTATAGGGATGGCAACAAAGCGAGGGAGGGTTCAGGACAAGTCACCTTCATCCCAACCCCTTCTCTGTTTATTTATATTTATTTTCATCCTTACCCCAAAAAAAAAAAAAAGGGTAGGGAAAGGAATTTAATTTTTTCAATTTTTATTTTTAAAATTTAATTAAAAATAAATATGATTTATAAATAAAGAAATATTAGAAATGTTTATAATTCATTTTGATGAAAAGCAATATTTTATTTATGTTGAAAAAGTTGAAAAATGAAAAAAAAAAAAACTAAAACTGATTTTTATTTAAAATTATATATAATAACGGGACAAAATCATACTCAAACTCATCCCAAATTTTTAAGAACTTTTCAAACTCATTCTAAATTCATTTATTTTTATCTCAAACTCTTCTCATTAGAGGTGAGTACCTGAAAAAACGATATCATTGTCATTTATAGGCATTAATATCAAAGTTTCCTCCAATACCTAAAAACAAATCATTTCACTTGCGGCTCTTCTAATAAGAAAACTAATAAATAGAAATTAAAACATATATATATATATATATATATACCTATACTATGGTAAAAGAATTAAAGTTTTATGAATTGTTCTTTAAAATTTTCACAAATGATAAATGAATTTAAATTCGATTGACAATACTTTCAAAAAGTGCACTTCACACTTAGAACTAGTAGGAAGAAATTAATAATGTTTCTTTATCCTTTAAGTAGTTTTGTAGCATCTAACACTCAAGACCTTTGGTCAGGGACTTGATGAAAAAAAATAGGATCACTTTTTATAGACTTGTTGAAAATGATTATAACTTATTAGAGGGCACCTTAATAGAATCCTCACAGGCAAAAATAAAAATAAAAAATTACACTCTTTTAATAATGATCAAGTGACATTGCTTCTTCTAACTCAAATTAATAAATTTCTTAGATACAATACAAAATATATCTTATTTTATTAATAAAAGATTTCTCAATAAAAAATATGAATAAGATTTTGAAGAAAAAGAAGGAGAAGGAGCCTCAGTGACAATGGATAAAGGAGGATTTATTCAATCACATGATCTAAGATATGGCACCTTCGGATTTTTTATTTGATTGTATCAAAATGACTAATGAGTTGAAATTTATGAACTTCTAGCATAAAAAGTATCTTAAAAAAAAATTGTCTACTTAATAAAATTTAAAAAATACTTTTACAAAATTCAAAATCACTTATTCTCCTAAAAACACTTCAAACTTTTCTATAAAAATGTTTCAAATAAAAAAATATTGTCAAACGCATTATTAGATTTGTCTCGTAAGATAATTATATTTTTTGCCATAAACACTTGTTTATTGTCTTCGGTATTAAATAATGGTCATTTATGGACGCCCTTGAGCAAGGTTTGGATTTGGATGAATTTACAACTTCCACTCTATAACTAGTCTTTTGCCCCACACGTCGACGAGGGAGAGTTCCTTGGAAAAATGTAATGTTATGCCCTTTAAAGTCTACATAAAGTTGGAAGTCAATTTTATGAAGTGTGTGCACTACGCCTCAAATAGGGTTATATTTGTTGCACTTGTCCTAATGGACACATTCTATATTCCCAGGAATAGTTGCTTTGTATGCCCATTTCCCCTTTAATAAGGTGGTATGAATCTTGGTTTAGGCATATATGCCAATGATTCTGTCACACCTGTTTTGCCATAAGGTAGGGTGTTGCCTAGTTCCTTCAATAATAATGAACTTTATTAAGGAATAACACTTTTATGGAAAGTAAGTTATAAAACAAAGAAAAGGTATGTAAAAATAAAATGAATAAAAAAGTATCAATTAGGAATAGGGATATATATATATATATATTAAATAAAAGTATAATTAATTTTTATATAAAATAAAGATAACTACTCGCTCATGAATATTGTTCACTTTGATCCCAAGAGGTCCTCACAGTTTTAAAATACATGTATATAATTAAGAATAACTCATACTTATATAATTTAAATAACTTTCTCATACTTATATAATTCAAATAACTCTTTCTTATCCGACATGGGACATCAGAAACATTCCTCATATAGACACAATGTCCTCATTGTGTCTTATGGAATTGTAAGGTTAAATAAACAAACGTCCCCCATATTTGGGTCAGAGAAAAAGTTTTTTATACTATATAAGTATGAGCTTCTCTTAATTTTGTAAACACATTTTAAAGTCATAAGAACCCTTTTAGGCTCAAAGTGAACAATATTTACATGGTTGGATGTGAGTAGTTCCAAATAGTATCAAAGTTGATCCCCGACCTCAGTGTAAGAGTTTGTTTGGTCCTATGAAGAGTGTTTGTCTATTTGACCTTGTAATCTCATGGAACACAACAAGGATGTCATGTCTATATGAGGGTATTTGTAATATCTCACATCGAATATGAGAGAAAGTTTCTAACGTTATATAAATATGAACTTCTTTTAACTTTGTAAATGCATTTTAAAACCATTAGGACTCCTTTGAACTCAAAGTGATAGAAAAAAAATTGAGGTGTAAAAAACTTTTTACTATTTTGAATTTTAAAAGTGATTTTAAAAATATAAGATAAATTTATACTTTTTATTTAAGATGCTCTACTTTTATATAAAATTTATTACTATTTTTTATTTTATTTTTAAATAGAAAATAAATATATTAAAAGGTTTTTTTTTTTTTTTTTTCATTTTCTATTTCTTTAAAAAAACCAATAGAATTTAAATTTTTCTTTCTTGTTCCCTTTGTCATCCAAAGGAAGCCTTTAAAGTCACAATAAGACATTGGCTATAATTTCCAAAATCCTAAATGTACATAAATCAATCAACCACTTCATCAAATAAACAAAAGTCATGATCATGATACCATCAAAAATAGTTTTTAAGGTACATTTCTAATTTAGAAAACATGTTTGGAAAACTTTCATTAGAAAATCAAACTTAAAAGTTTATTCTAAAAATATATTATTTTTTAAAACAAAATTAAGGCATTTTTTTTTATTATTTTTAAAGATAATTTCCAGTCATAATTGAAAATATGAAGAAAACCGGTAAGTATATAATATCTTTTTAAGAATTTTTAAATAGATTTCGAGTGCATTTTGAAGTGATTCTAAAAAACGTTTTTAGTATTTTTAATATTTAAATGATTAAAATTTTTAAACATTAAAAATATTTAAAAAGTTTTTTAAAATTACTACTAAGGGTTGTTCGTGTTCTAAAAATATGGAGAATTTGTTTTTCACAAACCAATTTGGAAAATATTGTCAAAAGGGAGCAGCAAGAGTGTCGACATAACACTATAACGGGAGTTCAGAACCAATGAAAAGCCAGCAAACAGAACGGAGAATTTTCAGAACAGAGACACTAAATATTAAATCTAGCCTGCAGTTCCGCATTTTCTGCGACTCCAGAGGTTTCAGAACCAATCAAAACCATCAAATTCCACGATTCTCACTCTCATTCCTTAATTCCCAACTACCTTCAATTCTCCAAAGCAATCATCGCCTGAAAAATGGAAAACCAAAATAAAAAAACAAAAAGGAAAATCCGACAAAATCACCGTCTTTTTCATTTACTTTTGCCTGTTTCTGTCCCGGTTATCCAGGTAAAATCTGTGAATGTATGAATCTCCGTAGATGATCAGCGATGGCGTAGGCTCACACCCATAAGACCACAAGAAAGACCCACAAGTCTTTTTTCTTTCTGGGCGTACAGGGAAACATTTTCTCGCACTCGATCTCCAAGTTTCCCCTGTTTCCCCTGTTTTCCTGTACGCCAAACACCAACCCCCATCACTTCCCTCCGTAGCCATGCACATCAACAACACCCACATTTTGCTTTCTCTTCTTTGTTTGTCTCTTGCTTTAAATTTTCACAATGCGGTGAGCGCAGATTCATTGATCCTCAGCTGTGGCTCCGCCAGTGGTGGTACTGACGCTGATGGAAGAAAATGGGTATCAGATTCGGCTTACCTTGTTTCGGATGAATCGATTTCGGCCACAGCCCAATCCCAAGACCCTTCACTTCCTTCTCCAGTACCGTACATGTCTGCAAGGATTTTCTCAGCCGAGTCTTCGTATAAATTTTCGGTTAAGACCAATCAGCGTTACTGGCTTAGACTCCATTTTTATCCATCAACTTATAGCTCCCTAGATCCTGCAGATGCCTATTTCTCAGCTGTTGCAGGTGGTGTTACGCTCATGACCAATTTCAGTGCTTCAATCACAGCTCAAGCTCTTACACAGGCTTACATTGTCAGAGAATATTCTCTGGCTCCCATGGATTTCGAGATCCTCAATGTCACCTTCAAGCCTTCTGATCAGCATAAGGGATCTTACGCTTTTGTGAATGGAATCGAGCTGGTTCCAATCCCAGATTTGTTTGACAAGGCATCAATGGTGGGTTTTTCAGACCAATCTCTTGATGTCGGGACTGCCAATTTGCAGGCAATGTTCAGATTAAATGTTGGTGGGCAGTACATTCCTGCGAGTAATGACTCGGGTCTTACCCGGACTTGGTATGATGATTCGCCATACTTGTATGGTGCTGCTTTTGGGGTCACCTCTGAGGCTTCTGATAAGCTGAAAATCCAGTATCAGGGTATGGAAGATTATGTAGCTCCAGTTGATGTGTATAGAACATCAAGATCAATGGGCCCAGATCCTAAACTCAACCAGAATTTCAATCTAACATGGGTGTTCCAGGTTGATGGGAACTTCACCTACCTTGTGAGGCTCCATTTCTGTGAGTTCATACTGAATAAGATCAATCAGAGAGTATTTGATATATACGTGAACAATCAAACTGCAATGGCATCAGCCGATGTCATTGCCTGGACAGGATCAAAGGCAGTTCCCACCTACAAAGATTACTCGGTATATGTTACAGATGGCACAGGCGATGAGGAGCTTTGGGTGGCTCTTCACCCGTCCATCGCGGTGAAGCCTGAATACTACGATTCGCTTCTGAATGGACTCGAGGTATTCAAGATCAGCAACGCCAATAAAAGCTTGGCTGGACCCAACCCCACGCCATCAGACATGCTTGTTAAGGCCGAGGCAGCAAGGTCTTTTGCATCAAATACCAAGAGTAGTAATTCAGTCATCGGTGTATCTGCAGGTGGAATAGCTGCAGCAGGCCTAGCAGCTGCAGTATGCATAGTTCTGTACCAAAGGAAGAACAGACAGCCAGGGACGGACAGCCGCACGACAAGCTGGCTGCCACTTTACGGGAACTCCCATTCCACGGCGAGCAAATCTACGATTTCAGGCCGAAGCACTGCTAGTAGCCATGTCTCAACCATGGCAGCAAGTCTCTGTCGCCACTTCTCCTTGCCGGAGATGAAGCACGCTACAAAGAACTTCGATGAGAACCTTGTCATAGGAGTTGGAGGATTCGGGAAAGTTTACAAGGGTATCATCGATGGAGGGACCAAAGTGGCTATCAAACGATCGAATCCATCATCAGAACAAGGAGTCAATGAGTTCCAGACCGAAATTGAGATGCTTTCAAAGCTGAGGCACAGGCATTTGGTCTCTCTGATAGGCTACTGTGAAGAGGACGGTGAAATGGCTTTGGTCTATGACTACATGGCGCATGGAACCTTGAGGGAGCATCTCTATAAGAGCAACAAGCCTCATCTGTCATGGAAACAAAGGCTGGAGATTTGTATTGGGGCTGCAAGGGGGCTTCACTACCTTCACACTGGGCGAAGTACACCATCATTCACAGGGATGTCAAGACTACCAACATTCTTGTGGATGAGAAGTGGGTTGCCAAAGTTTCGGATTTCGGGCTTTCGAAAACAGGTCCTGATATCAATCAGAACCATGTTAGTACAGTGGTGAAGGGCAGCTTCGGGTACCTGGATCCAGAATATTTCCGCAGGCAACAACTGACTGAGAAATCTGATGTCTACTCATTTGGGGTTGTCCTCTTCGAGGTCTTGTGCGCAAGGCCCGCTCTCAATCCTAGCCTTCCAAAGGAACAAGTCAGTCTTGCAGACTGGGCTCTACATTGCCAGAAAAAGGGAATTCTGGAAGATATCATCGATCCCCATCTCAAGGGAACGATCAATCCAGAGTGCTTGAAGAAGTTTGCAGACACGGCTGAGAAGTGCTTGTCTGATCATGGGCTTGACAGACCCTCCATGGGTGATATCTTGTGGAACCTTGAGTTTGCTCTCCAGCTGCAGGAAAACCCTGATGGTGCAAAAGCAGTTTCAGAGCGTGAAAATCCTGAAGAATTCAACCACAATAATATCATGGGGATGCATCGAAACATGCTGAGTCTTGGAAGTGATGATTCTGACATGAACGAGGTATCAGATGACTTGAATGGTAGTGAAGTCTTCTCACAGATTGTCAAACCAAAAGGGCGATAAATAAATAGAATCCCAATTCGCTTTTTCTTTCTTCTATCGCCTGGTGGGCTGAGGATGCAAGGAATTCATGGAACTCGGCCAAAAGAAAAAAATGAAAAAAAACACACACACACCAATTTTTTGCCTAATTCAGAGGATGCTTGTGTTACTGTTTGTATTGTGTGTATTGGGTCCCTTCTCTACTGGTTCTCCCCCTCTAGTAATATTAACAGGACGGGCTATAGAGAGCACAAGCAACTTGTATTCTATATGAGGAGTTCAGACAAAAGGTTTGGCTTCATCCCTGCCTGGTATTCTATATGATTAATGTATTTTTTTTTTCAGTATTGATTAGAAAATTTTCTCTTTCCAACATACATATTCTCATGCAAATTGCTGCTATAGGAAAGGCTTTAAATGATTTTGTTAGCCTCCTCATTTTAGCTTCAGGGAGGATATGATTCTAGAATAAAATTTTCTTGTTTGCACTTTTTTCATCGGATTTGGCCTCTTTTGATCTTTGGGTTTTTACAATTTCCTATAGTATACATTCTGCTGAGTTCTCCAAATCATGAGAAGAAAACAACATTAGGATCTAACTTCATTGTCAACAGCCTTATGGTCATTGCTGGGGGTACTTGAAAACGCTACTTTCTTTACTAAGCTTCTCTCCCTACCCTGTCTGCCAGGATATGGATAAAGCTTTGTAACTCCTTTCTTCATTCTTTTAGGTTTCTAGTGTCATATCTGGTAGGGTGAATTCACAGTATTCCAACAAGCACCAGAATTTTTCTACCCTTTCTTTGTGCAAAAATAAATAGACAATATCAATTAATAGTAATAAATAAATAAACTTATTAGACACCAAAATTTTTTACTTAGAAAACTCTTGATGCGAAGGGAAAAACCACAAAACTTAATTCAATTCAAACTTCCACTATCAACAATAATGAGTCACACTTGTCTTTTCTAGAATAATCTCCAAAGACTGCCAAATCCATCAAGAACACATATAACCTTGGATTATACAATCTTTCTTGACAAAACAAAGAAAATTGGAGAAAGTATACCAAAAGCGTTGTTACTGTTCACGGGCAGTAACATCAATTCCTGAGCTCAAAATCTGATCTCCACCATTCAAATTTTAGCTACTTGAGTTTCAAACCTCTCTTCCAAATTTCAACTCGATCGGATCACAAATGAAGGTGAATCGACTTGTTGGTGAAATTTGGGTAGGGAGATGCGATTTTCTCTCTTCTCTTCTCTTTGTTTTTCCCTTTTTTTTTAAAAAAAAAAAAATTGTCCCTTTTTGTCATGTCCAATGCAACCAATGTGGTCCCCAAGCATATGTAACCACTCTCTCACATACGAGGGAGCCCAACAATATCCTACATCGAATAGGAGAAAAAACATTTTAACACTTTGAAGTGAATTCTTCTCAATTATATAAATGCATTTTTAAGCCACTATGAACACTATGTTTGAACGAGAGGTGAGGATAATATTCTACATGATGATAAAAAAGCTCATTGGACCTGGAAAAAGTTCATGATCCTAAATGATTTTTATATATAATAAATTTTTGTCAAAAAACTTATTTTGGAAACAAGGTGAGGAATTATTTTAAAAAATAATTATTAAAATATGAAAAATAATTAAAAAGAAAGCATTATAAATAAAACCTATTTTAAAAAAATATTTTAAAGCATACTACAGAACCTTTTATGAAAATGTTTCCAACCAGGTCCTAATATTTTCAACCATGTTCCAATACTTTCAATCATGTTCTTTCATATCCTTTCCAGAGATGAAAATGTTAATCATAAAATCACTCACCAGTTTCGCTTCAAAATGCAGAATACCGCAAAACCATTCCTTAGGTTTAGAATGAAGACATTATAAACAACACCTTGAGCCTAAGGAAATGCAGGGTCCAGTCTGCCAATGAATTGACAATATTCTCCAGGCACTTCGGCAATCCCTCTAAATTCTATTCTGTTCAGATCCATTGCCACAGTTCAGCTCCACACCATATAAAGCATTATCACAACAACCAAGCTCAGATACAACTCTTGAAACCCATACGTGATGACTCAAGTGAGAGCTAGCTCCAGGAGTTGCTGCATCCATCAACTGTGCTGATTGCAGATTCACTAAATGAAAGAATTAAAGAAGTTTTAACGTTTTGTCTTGTTCTGGAGGACTATCCTACAGTCTCTGATCTATTCAGGGCAAACCCTTTGAAGCAAATCCTCAATCTTGGAGTCCACTTCAATATCATCCTCCTTCATCCTCTTCCGCATCTCGGGTTCTGTTCTGCCAGCAGCTATGTAAGTCTGAAGCAATAGTTGGTAGGCATTTGAATCAAGACCACTGATGTTCTTTAAGATCTTGCAGAACTTCTCAGCACCCTCCACATCTTTCTCTTCCTCAAAATACTTCAGAAATGCCAGTACTCGTTCTGGGGCTGGCTGCCATTCATTGTTCTTAACTTCAGAAGCAGCTGCTTCCATGTATTTCAGAGCCGTATCAATTTCACGGTCCTTCAAGTGGTGAGCCATGAACATGTCCAGTGCAGTATAAAAGGGTCCTGAAGATCTCTTAACAGCCTCATAAAGGATTGATTCAGCATCTTTGATCATATCCCATCCTAGGAAAGCCCTAACGGCAACATTTGCTAACCTCACATCAAAACTGAAGCAACTTGACTTCCATTCCTCAAAACAAATTTTTAAGCCATCCACATCATTAAGGTTAGCAAGAGCCTGAAACATAACGAAATAGCTCATATTATTAGTTTTTGGAAAAGCTGACTTCAAAGAATTCCATACCCGATTAACCTCACTAAGATTATTAATGCCAGCATAAAGACTAATAAGAAAATGGTAAGCCAGACGGTCATGAAAGCCCATCTCTTCCTCTAGCTTTTTAAGAGCTAACTCCGCTTTCTCAAAAAGCCTAGCATTGACATAAACTGCAGCAAGGTTACTATAAGTTGTCCAACTGAGCTTGTCTTCATTCTCCCTTTTAATCTCCTCTAAAACTCTCTCTGCACCCTCGATATCATTTAAACGTGCATAGCTCTGCATCAAGATATTATAAGTAAAGGTGTCTGGAGAGATGCTCCTCTTCTTCATTTCATCTACTAGGGGAGGAACCATCTCTGGCTTGCCCAATCTCATATGTAGGGACATTAGATTGTTAAACGTCAAAGAAGTAGAAGCAAAGTTCAATTCATCCATCTTCTCAAAGAGAGCCAATGCCTTCTCTTCCATCTTTTCTTTGCAATAGCAGTTTAGAAGAGTTCCATAAGTTAATAGGTTCTTTGCTGATGGTGAGAGGTTGTTGAAGTATTCCTCAGCTGTGGCTAACCCCTTGGTTTTTGATAAAAGATCCAGGCGTACTGCATAGTCAGCATAGGAGAAGAAAATCTTCCTATTCTCCATCCAATCCATTATCTGCATCAAATCGAGAAAAAGATCAAGAACAGTCATTCAAAACAAGAAAGAAAGATTACAAAAATGATTCATTTCCTGTGAACAAAGACACTGGGAGTTAAAGGAGCTAACATAGAAATATTATCAAGAATGTAAATGTTCCATAAAGAATAAGGACAAAAATAATCACACATAGAAGGTTGTGATCATTTGCGGGAAAATTTTCTTTATCACCCTTCACCACTGAGGGTTTTTGACATGACTTGAATTCGAGAATGGCAAAATAATCTTAGTCCATGCTTATAGCAATGTGTACCCACAACACAGGTCTCATTTCTATCTTTCCCTTGTATAAAGTATAATTTAGTCAGAAAATCACAAACTATATACGTATCGGTTCTCCATTTACCATGAAAGGGATCAATGCTTTCTCAGAAGCACTGTTATGGTTAAATGTCAAACAGTAACAAGAACAGATGCGGGCATATATAGAGATCAAATATATTCTACTAAGGGCGTTCGTTTACCCAGAAAATTTTTCTTATTCTAACCTGATTCACAATGATATTCAGACACCAAATAATATTCAATGATAGTGTTAAATTTCAGTATATATAAATTGTCCAACTTATGTAAAGATTTAGCAACCAAGTAAGAAAATTTTTCACAAATTTCAATCCAAATCGATCATCATTCAATAAATACTGTGATACATGCAAACAAGATGTTCCCAAGCCAATCACCCTCTGTTTGGAAAAGAATGACGAAAAAGATAAGAAAACCTTGGAAATTTGCCATTTTTGGGTTAGCAGTTTGATTACCGAGAAAGGGAATGAAAATAAAAGAAACAAGAAGATTCAAAATTTATCAATTATTTCATTTGCTCACGTTTCCTCGGCAACCAAATTAGAGAAAATGCATATAGAGACGACCTCAAGTGCATGCTGGAACTGACGGTACTTCCGCAGCTGCTTGATGCAACTTGAGAGGTCATGCTTTGCAATGAATTTTCCCTCCTTGATGTACTCGTTTAACGTATCTGCCACACTCCCGCCGGTGGCTCCCAAAGCTGACAACCGACGATAGAGCGGCGGTTGTCTTACACTTCGGCTCGCCGCCTGCACCGCCACCTCCTCCGTCTCTGTCGCCACAGCCGCAGTACAGAGCCTTCTCGCGAGCAAAGCTCCGGCGGAGAACAAACGGTTAGGGTTCCTTGCCATCATCTCTCTCAGTCCTTGCTCAATTGGGTTTCCTTAGGGTTTAATGGTGGATGCAGCGCAGACGATGTTTGCTCCTCAGCGAAACGCACCGTTTTACACTCTCTCTCCCTCAAAACACACCGTTTTGAAGCAAACTAAAAAATTTCTAAAATACATCATTTTTTATTTTTTATTTTTATCGCTTTCCGTCATAAAATTGAACAAAAGTTAATTAAAAATAAGATTTAAAATAAAAAATTAAAACTAATGAAAAAAAATAAAATATCGATTTCCCTTTAAAATAAAATAATTAAAAAAATAACATTAACTGCTTAGTAAGAAATAAAAAATAAATAAATATTAAGCTTTAAAAGTTGTTTAGAGAAATAAAATTAAGACAATGAGCTCATAAAAAATACAAAAGATAAGTGAGGATATAAGAAGATTATAAGAGTAAAGAATTACCACATTTTAAGTTAATATTATATTTTAATAGATTTTTTAATTCTAAGGTTATGTTTGGTTCCCGAGAAAATATGAAGAAAAGAAAATAGAAAGAAAAAAATGGAAAGAACGAAAAAGTGAAAATAAATAATATATATATATATATATATTTAAAATCAATAAATTATTTTATGTGATATTTTAAATTTATTTAACTTATTTTTCCTCTTTTATATATAAAATAAATAATTTAAAAATGTATAAATTTTTAATTAATTTTAATTATATTTTATTTATTTTTAATATTCTCATGAGAAAATAACTTTTTTCAATGTTTTTTTTTATTTCCTTAGTACTTTTCAAGAATCAAATATAGCCTAAGAGTTTAGATTATCTTTTTTCTTAAAAATAAAAATCAACCAAAAAAGTTAGGATGTAAAGAAGATATAGAAGTAAAAAAAAAGATAAATATTGAGAAAATGACAAATTTATAGCATGAAATGAATATTTTATTTTTATATTCTACTTTTTAGTTTTAATTTTTTTATTTTATTTTATAGTTTGAATCATTTTTATTATTTTTTTTATAATATTAACTAAGTTTTTATTAAAAAAAAAAGGATGATGTTTTTTCATCATATAAACTTAAATGGTTTATGATTATAATACTAGACGTCAAATTATTATGGACCAATTAAGGATCAGGAACAATTTTTCAGATTGAGGTAAGGTGATGTCTATACTACCTATAAAAGTATGTAGTGTTTTTCACATTTTTATGTCCAAAAATACTCTTATTAATATTAATAATCAACTTAAATGGAAATTTAATCTTTTCATCTTCAATTTCTATTCCATCAATAGCTTCATTAGGACTTTAGTTTAAGGTTTTACTTACTTAATGTAACGAAAATCTATAATGTTGATAACTTGATTCAGATTTCATAATCAGATTGAAATTGTCCTCACAAACCTATAAAAATAACTGGAAATACTCAAAATAATGAAAATTTAATCCTTAACTTGATTTTCATTTCATATTCGGATCGAAACTGCCCTCACAAACGGAAATACTCTTAAAACTGCTCACAATATAATTGAAAATTTAATATTTTCATTTGCCTCTAATTTTTGCTCAACCATTTCAATAGGAATTTAATTACTTATGTAACTTAACGTAATGGAAATATGTATGTTCGTAACGATTTGGATTTCATATTCATATTCCATCTTGAAACTACCTCAAGGAACTATGAGGGAAGAGTCTGTTTTTTCATTTAAACTCAACAGACTCGAATGATTTCAAACATTGTCAAAGGCTGATGAAGCAAACTAATGATCTTAAACATCAGAGGTCTACTAATCTTAAACATCAGAAGTCGATGAGGCCTTAACATAGATGGTAACATCATATGTTGAAACATTGTATTTCCATTGGTTTTCAAGTACCCCATCCTCCATCTCGTTCGACGAAGCATCGTCCATGATCCATCAATCAGATGTTTATCAATCTCAACCATGGAGTCTGGTTTATTTACAATATTTATGGAGAAGAGTCTGGTTTATTTACAATGTTTATGAAGAGAAGTTTGGTTTTTGTAAGAGAAAAATCCTAGAGTATGACGAACGGTTAAGGTCCATTTGGAACTTTCCTACAAATTAGTTTTTTTTTAATAACAAATTTGAAGTATTTTAAATTATATTTGAGTGTGTTTTGAGAAAATAAGTAAAATTTATTTAGTAAATACAACAAAATCTATTTAATATTTATATTTATCATCAATTTTTTTCTTCAAGAAAAGGAAAAGAAGACAAAATTTGTAGTGTTATGTTGTATGTCCCATTTGTCTTCAAAGAAAGTAGTCCGACTAAGTTAAATGGTTGGTAGAGAAAATGGAAGGAAAAAAAAAACAAAAAGAAACTTTGGGATTATTTTTGTATTGCTTATTTATTTGTTTGTTTTCAAAGAAAAAAAAATCAAAAGAACCAAATGGTTGAATTATATTCTGTTTTGGTGTAGAACCTATGAAGATAAGTGTGAAACCAAGGTTTGGTTAATCTTGATTTTGATGATAACAAAACAAGGTTTAGAACTAATGATCATATTTCAAGTGTGATTAGGCAAGACGACTTCCAAAGTGGCAATCCAAAGACAAATCAAGCCAAGGAGAAATCATGAAGAAGAAGATCACCTCAAAGAGAAGAGTTTTTCAAGACCAAAGCTTCTTAAGATCTCTTTGTAAGGTTGTTGGTGCACTAGGACTTTCATGCATTTCATTCTTTATTTATGCACCAAAATCATCCAAGAGTAATATTGTTTTAAATATCTTAAGAATTGGATGATTTCATGTTTTCAACTAAAACCTTGTGTTAAATGATTTTCAAACTTGTGTTAAAAGGTTTTAAGTTGAAAAATGTTGAGTGTTGAGCCAAAAAAATGGCTCAACCGGTTCAACCGGTCGATCGGTTGTGCTCGTCCGGTCGATGACCTGTTGAGGGAGGCCAAAAAGTTTCTCTCTCTCCTAGTGGCCTTCTCTTCCAGGTCAAGGTCGAACCTCAACCGGTCGAGGTCCGGTTGAGGTCCGATTGAGGCCCAACGATCACTTTTCCTAACGGCTAATCAACCGGTCGACCCCTAGCTCAACCGGTCAAACCCCCAATGGCTAGTTTGGCTTTTTTCTTCTATAAAAAGACTCCAATATTCATTGTTTCATAAGCTTAACCTTCCCAAATCATTCTTGATTATATTTGAGCCTTGGAAGAGTATTTTTTGAGTGCACCATTGTTTCATAATTTGCATATCTTTAGTGCACCATTCAATCCTAGTTTTTCTTGTATCTTTGAGCCTAAAGTTCTATTACTAGGATTTTGAGAGATCATTATTTGTATATCTTTGTGAGGAATTTTCTCAAGTGAGGGGTATCACTTGAGAGGTTGTTCAAGATAGGGATATCTCTTGAAGAAGTGTAAAGGGTGCTTGGAGCCAAAAGTCCAAGATGGTGAATTGGAACCATAATCCAATTGTAAAGAGATTGGAAGCTTGGTTGAAGCTTCAAGATAGTGGAACTCTCACTCGGTTAGGAGGTTGAGGAGAGTGGACGTAGGCAAGGAAGTGTCGAACCACTATAAACTCTCGTGTTTGCACTCTCTCTTCCCTAACTCTTTTAAATTATATGCAATTGTGTTTATTTTGTTTATTATATATTTGCATATAATTGTCTCTTATTTTTGCATAGTTTACATTTATGAAAAAGAGACCATCACACTATTTACCCCCCCTCTAGGGTGATTACCATAGTTTGGATTAACCTCAAATTCCTAACAATAAGTACTTCTTCAATTGATACTGAAGTTGCACTGGAACAAGTTCTAGAAGGATGTTGTCTGCTCTACAAGGAAAGCATGATTTTTGCACATCAACATAAAGCGATTGAGGTATTTGTATTAACTTCTTTTGTGTATTACTATTTCCTCTTTTCTTTAATTAACACATGCTTCAACCATTATTATGTCTTATATCCCTTTTATTCATAACCTTTAAATTGCATAATCAACAAGCAAACAAAAAAATAAGATTTGGATATAACATTTATCAAAATGATGAAAAGTTTTCTATTGAGATTTGATTTCTTTTGATCTTTTTTAAAAATATTTTTAGAAAAAAACTTATTTTTCAATTATATTTATTTGTTTTTGATTAAATAATTTGATATAATATATTTTTCTTGGATATGAAATTATTTAATTTAATCTGAATGGTATTTTCTATTTTAAAAAATATAATGACTTTTAAAATCAAATTAAAAACAAAAAATAACAATATAAAATATATAGTGGTTTTTAAAAACAAATTAAAAATATAATTTTTAAAAATAATTTTTAACAAAATAATATAAGTCAATAAATTTTCTATAAGAGTTTTTAATTTCAATGTGGTTTTTTTTTATTTATTTTTACAAGAAAACTTATGTAAATGAGATATTAATTTTTTTTATTTACTCATAACTCTGATCGGTTGCCTCCTCATAATTTGCATACCACCCTTTAGTTTTTAAGTTTCCTATTAATTGTAATCCATTTTTTTACTTCATTTTATTTTCATTACTTTTTCCTTTCTCTCTTCATTATTTAACTAATATCAATTCTTTAATTTTCATGAACCTTCAAATTTAGTTTATTAATAAATATTAATTTTGATTTATTGAATGAAAATGAAGGGAAAAAATTCCAATAATCGTTTAATGCTATATTAATAATTAAAATGTAATATTGATGTCTCCTACATACATGATGTCTTGTCTTTCTAAATCTTCATATCTTATATATAATCCAAGGTTTATCAATCATATTGCTCTTGGAAGTGTAGGCCGAAACAATAAGGACAATAAGGATGAGATAGGTGATGAAGAGTGCACATGGGGATTGAATCCTATAAAAAGTAAAGGGTGTGATTGGCAGCATAATGGAGAAGATGAAGCTCCTTATTATTGTTGTCAATATAACACAAATGTTAGACTAACAAGTCTTGATTCCTCTATATCAAATGTTTTATTTATAGCTACTTAATTTGAACCATGCTCTTATGAAATATAAGTGTGCCTTCAAATTTTCTATGCAATTCATTCATCAAGAGATGAATCGGCTCTCGAACACAAGGCATGATACATTTGTTTAATGTTTTTATATTTCTAATATTTCTATGGGTTGTTATACTTTGTCTTTCTATTAATCCAATTTTATAACTTTTACTTATAGGTTTTCCCATTTCACAATTGGATTATAATTTATCTGCTTGCATTGTCTTTGTTACATGCATTTTGTGGATCTTTATATAATGTCTTACTTTTAATTCAGGTACGATCTTTCGTCATCTTTGTATAATATATATTGTTCTTTAATTGTATTTCCATATACTAAAATGTGTTATATTGTTACTAGATTTTGTAATTGTAAACTTGGTGATAGACATCTAATGATTTTGTGTGTTTATATATATATATATATATTGTTATTTTGTAGATTTTAAGATTTTAATATAACAAAACTATTTGTTTGAAAGAATTGATTTTTGTTTTCAATAATAAGAAATTGAAGGAAAGACAAAAAGGAGAGAATTTTGTGGCTTTTGTTCTCGATTATAGATAACCTAATACACATTGAGTATATTATTAAGAGCGGCTTGCCTAATTGATTACTACTCAAAAAGTGTTATTTCATAGCTTGTAATTAACTCTTTTAAACACTTTTGAGTAGTAGTTATCACATTTTAACCCAATTAACATATTAAGGACCCTTGTAATCAATTATAATCAAATTGTGTTAAGTTTTGGTGTTTTGATAGCTTTTTGATCACCAAAGCAATCAGAGATTGAGGAGAGTTCTTTAGGAATCCATGGCAAAAGATGTCCGGACATGGCGTCCGGACACACCATTGGAGAGCGGCGGAACGTGGGCTGTAACAAGGCTTGCTCACTGTAGTCAATGATTCGGATAGGATATGCCATCATCCGGAGTGTGATGTTCACGAGTGCCGGATAGCATGGCGGCGCATGTCTTCTTGGGGAATCTGGATGGAGTTGAGCCGAATGGGTCCCTACACCTTGCACGCACAGACGGTCCCCCTTGCGGCATAGCTCAGTCCACCCGGGGAGGAATTCCTTGCGTCAACATTTTACATCCGAATATCTCACAGCCGGATGGGAGAGGAGGACGCTTCAACTTCTCCGGATATACATATCCGGACCTTCTGATAACGCTTAGCCGCAGAGTTCTTCTCTTAGTATACAGTGCTGCGGTGTTCTCCTGAAGCTTCATGGACCGACATTTTGAGATATTTTGGGATATTTTGCTTTAGATATTTGTTGTCTAAATCCCCAAACTCTCCTTGTAATCCACCTATCATAGGATTCCTTAGTCTTTAAGCAAGGAAAATGGTGAATAACCTCATATATATAGTTTGTAATTTTCTTTACAAATCTATCATCTATTATGTAATCAGTGGAAGAAAGAAATATATTTCACAGAGCACTTGCTCTATTTTTCCTTCATATAATTGTTTTCTTGTTAGTTTTCTTTCTAGCCAAACAAGCTCTGAGGAAGTTTCCTTAGAGAATGAATGGCTAGACTTTTAGTTCCTTGGAGTTAAGGTTGCCGGGAAAGGTTCCAAGTGTAAAAATTTATAGCTTTGTGGTTTCAACCATGAATGAAAAAAAAGTGTGATCCTTTAATGATTTCTATGTTTTTAGTTAACTTAAAACACCCTCAAGTCACTTGAGCCAACACTTGGTAAGGCACGTGATCCCCGTTCATGGAGATGCACTGGTTTACCTTTTGCGAGCTTTTGGGAAGTGACTTGGAGGTAGGATTTTCTAGAATTGCCAACACTTGGTAAGCTTTTGGACTCCAAGGAGACATCCATTAGTTATCTTTTGCGAGCTTGAGAAGGGAAGTCCAAAGTTAAAGATCACCTTGAATGGTAAATGCTAGGTGAGAGACACGAGCCATTGCAAGTTGCATCAGTGAGAGGGAATTAGAGCTGAAATCCATTTAAAGGTGACATCTGTACAGCACCGGTTAGAGAATTGACTATATGTTAATTCTCTAATGCGAGGAAATGAACCAAATGACCAGAGCTCTGTTTTTGCATAAGGAACCTCCCCTGTGAACCTAAACCTCCAAGGAATGTTTTTCTTCATAAGTAATTTTCATTACTTTCTTTTTAGTTAGCTTTAAACAAAACCTCATTTAACCAAAATTTGTGTTTTAATTCTTAAGCTAACCTTGAAATGAAAAAGCACCAATTTACTTTGAATTGCTATCGGTTAAGAGTTGAAAACCCTTCCCAGTGAACGATCCTAGAGCCACTATGCTATATTAGCTAAGCTATCCTAATGCATGGTGATATAGGTTATAAATTTTGTTGATTACTCTCTCAATCAAAGAGCACCAGCTGGACATTAATCAGCTGAGACACCAATTGGGAACGAATCACTAATTTCATTTCGTATGGAAATTTAATTTAAACTTTTCATATCAAAATTTCAATGTTTTCAAAATGAAAAAGAGTAATTGACCATGCCTTATTAAATATGATACTTTTTCCCCTTTTAATAGGCACAAATTATGCATTAAAAGGTTCTCAAACATTGAGATACAAATTTTTAATCCTAAACCAAGATTGTTGAATAGAGTTTCCAAATCTCCAATACTCAATTTATTCATTGAAATTGAAAAATGGGTATCTAAATAAAGTATTAAAAGTCTTTAGGAATGGATAGTAGGAAGAAATAGGATGAATACTAACATGTTAAATGAGGTTACCATCCATTAAATAAAACAAAATTTTTGTATGCTTCTTATTCAAATTCTAACAAAATGGAAATTATAAGAATATTAATTTTACATTGTAAGTATGCTAATTTTATATTTAACACATAATTATAGATTATATAACTAATGTAAAGTATATAAAATTTTTAATAATAATTTGAACAATTCTTTTATATATATATAACTTTTTTGGTCATTCTTATAAAATGAAAAATCCTTATTTAGGTCCATATATTATATCATATTTCATATTTGGTTGGTAATAAGATAGATATGATAAGTGGTAAGATATATTATCCACATTTTTTTTTTCTTTTATCATTTTTACATGAAATATATTAATCTCATGCTAAGATATGAAATACACATATCTCATGTATCAAAATTTATTTTTCATCAATTTTTTTTTTATTTTTTAATATAATCATTTTATAAAATATTTTTTTATAAATTAAATTTATGATTAAAAAATAAAAACTTAAAAAATATTTATAAAATAATATTAATATATGATATATATATATATATATATATATATATATATATAAATTTATTTGTAAAAATAACATATTTCAATCATGAATATTGTTAAACATAACAAAAAAATCCATTTTTTTCAAATAGAAAATATTTGAATGTAATGTAATTTTTATTTTAAATATTGAAAATGATATATATTTCATAATGTTTTTTTATTCATTTTAAAAATTAAATATAAATATAAAAATGATATAAAATACCTTAAAATACCATATCCATAAGACATATGTATCCAAGGATATCATATCCCATTAGAAATCATATTCTAAATAAACATATCATATCATATCTTATCCCACCAACTAAACACAACTTAAACCTTAAACCCCAAACTTCAAACCCTAACCATAAACTTAAAAATCCTAAACCCTAAATGCTAAACCCCAAACCCTAAACCCTAAACCTTAAACCCTAAAACCCTAAACAGTAACCCTGAACCCTAAATGCTAAACACTAAACCCTAAACCTTAAACCCTAAAACCCTATACCCTAAAACCTTAAAACCCTAAACTCTAAAACCTTAAAACCCTAAACCCCAAACCCCAAACCTCAAACCCTAAACTCTAAATCCTAAAATCTCAAACCCCAAACCCTAAATCTTAAACTCCAAACCCTAAACCCTGGCCCTAAACCCTAAATCCTAAAATCTCAAACCCCAAACCCCAAACCATAAATCCCAAACCTTAAACCTAAACTCTAAGCCCCAAACCCCAAACCCCAAACCCCAAACCCTAACCCCTAAAACCCCAAACCCCAAATCCTAAACTCTGAACCCTAAACCCTAAACCCTAAACCTTAAACCCCTAACCCCAAACCCTAAACCCAAAATCCCAAGATCCCAAACCTCAAACCCTAAACCCCGTAAAAACCTTAAACCCTAAATCCTAAAAACTCTCACTAGATATTTAACTAAATGCTACGTCAAAATGGAGAGAGTTTATCTCTATAAATTTTGGCGATGATACTTTGGTACATTAGTGGAAGATACAAAATATTTTGAGTAACAATAGAGCAGACATTGTATTAATCAAAGATACAAAGCTATGAATATAAGTCCTCCAAAGTTGAACCAGTGACAAATGAGGAGGTTAGAAACAATTAACAACAATCATACTATTGGGATTGAACTTTAAAAAGCAAGACATGATGTAACAAAGTTAAACTTAACTATCCCTTTGGTATATTGACATTGATTTTGAGTATTCAACCTATGTCTCTTACATTGTACATGACTTAGGTGCATTAGGAGTTGCATAGAAGATACAAATCATGGGTTCTTTGTAAGTAGATAAGTTGTTAAGAAAATAAAGGCTAATCTTAATAAGGAAAACACCCACGAGGATGAGTGAATTGAGTTTTTAATTTTTTTTTTCAAACACAACAAATTCAAGCAAATGAAGCACAAATATAAATAGATAAGGTTAAAGGAAGTAAACTCAGATTTTATAGTGGTTCAACACCCCTGGCCTATGTCCACTCTCTTCAAACTCCTAATCAAGTAAATGTTCCATTATACTTGAAGCTTTAACCAAACTTCTAACAGCTTTATACTTCGATTTCGGCTTCAATGAGCTCTTACACAATTTCTTTAAGTCTTTACTCACTTGAAGCTTCTACCACCGAAATAAAAAATTTAAATATCTCAACCTAGCTCAATAAGGGCTCAAATACAACTCAAATGCTAGGATGAATAACAATGGTGCACTAAGGAATATGCAAGTGGATGTTTAATGCACTAAATAAATAATGAGAGCTTTTGAGGCCAAAAAAAAATAGGTAGACAAATAAATACAGGTTTCTCTTGCTCATAAATGAAGTGAAGCTCTCAATTTATAGGTTTCTAGTCTCGAGAGCCAAAATGCCAAAAAAACAGCCTCGATTGGTTGAGCTGGTGGCCTACATGGAAGGAAGTGTTTGTTGTTATAATGTAAACAAAGGGTTGTCATCCTTCCATATTGCTACCCAAGAGTGGAAGTTGTTGTGTAATGAAATCCCCTCGAACAATTACTGGGATTTTATTGAAATGAAGTTTTACTTTGTCACATATGGTAGGCATCTACATCTAATGAGTAGAAAAGAAAAAAAAAATGGTTTGTAATGATTTCAAAATATTTTCTACCAAGTAAATTTAGATCCCATTTGACATTGCTTTTAATGGAAGTGTTTTTACTAGAAGTGTTTTCTTTTACAACACTTATGTGAAAAACGCTTTTATGAGAATCTAGAAAATGATTCTAATAGTGTTTTTGATAATATATTGCATAAGTACAAAAATGCTTTTAATAATAATAAATTACTAAAAAGAAAATTTATTACAAAAAGAAAATATTATAATAAACGAAAAAAATGTTATTATAAAAAAATATATATAAACATTTTATATTGTTAAAAATTATTTTTATGAAAGAAAAATGAAGAGTGTGTTTGATAGTTATTCTAAAAAATGTTTATAGCATTTCTAACACTTGAATGACAAAAAATTCTAAGTATTAAAAATATTAAAAACACTTCCTATAATCACTACCAAACTGACTCGAAAGAGGAAAATGAGAGTAAGAAGGAAGCGAAAAGTGAAAGAGAAATGGAGGATAGCAATAAATGATATTTTAGGAATATATGAAAAATCTTGAAGTGTTTTTTCTAAAGAAACACCTCCAAGACTTCTCTAAAAAACACTTCAAGTGTTTTTCTAAGTGCATTTGGGAGTGATTGTAAAAAGTATTTCTAACATTTCTAATACTTGAATAATAAATTTTTTTAAATATTAGAAATATTAAAAGTGCTTCTTAAAATCACTATCAAATAGGCTCTAAATTTTCAAAAGTGTTCTTCAAAATATTTTCAAACACCTATTTTTTACCTTAAAAAAAACACTTTTAAGTGTTTAAGTGTTTTTAAGGTTATAAACATTTTTAAAAAGTACTTCAAATACATTTGATGGTGATTTTATAAAGTGTTTTTAACATTTTTAATACTTAAAAGGTAAAAAAAAATTAAGTATTAGAAATACTATAAACGTTTTCAAGAATAATTGCCAAAGACACTCTAAAATGGACTTTAAGTGTTTTTTCAGAAAAATCTATAAACATTTTTTTTTTTTAATTTTGTCAAATATCTATTTTTTTAAAATACATCTTGACTACGTTTGGTTGACAGGATATGATATGATAGGATACATATATATTCTAGGATCAAGGATGAAAATATCAGTAATCACGGATATATCGGTACTTCCATTTTACGGAGATATCGGAGATATATCGACAAATATCTTGACACAAAATATCGTTGAACCTAAAACTAATCAGAAATTATAAAAATGTAAGAAAAAAACTCTTAAAAATAAAATTAGAAGTATAATAAATATTTTAAAGTTGTTTTGTTCAAGAAATTGATGTATGTATAATATAATTTATCATATTTGATAATAATATTGTGATATTTGATTATAATATGTCTAATTTAAAAATATATTTAATATGAAATTATGATTTATTTAATTCAATTGTATTAAATGATATAAAATAAATGATGATATATGCATAATTTTTAATATTTAATTAATATATTAATGATATTAAAAACACTATGAAGAAAATTATTACGATAATTTTTATATTTTTGGTATTCAAATAGATGAAAAATATTCATTTAATTATAATTAATTTATTCTTTAAAACATTTTTTTTAATATTATGTTTATATAATGAATTTGAGTATATATATATATATTTGTTGCAACTTATATAAAAATGGGCAAACTTGCCCTAATGGTTTAGTTCAATGCATGGAGAACCTTTTGGCTATCCCAACAATCGAAAATTCAAGGCATTTTGAAGTTTGATCGTGTTGACCCGCCTTGCTTGACCCAAAAATATCACGAAATATCAGTAAAGATATTTATCTCTTATATATCGTATCGAAGTCCATCGAAACTATATCGTCAAAATATCACGATATTTTAATAATAAAATATTATATCTCATTGGATAGGATATGATTTCCAACTGGATATGATATCCTTGGATATACATATTCTATGGATATGATACTTTAAGGTAGCATATCAAATGTTATATTATATTATATTTATATTTAATTTGTGAAATGAATAAAAATAATATGAAATATATATTATTTTTAATATTTAAAATAAAAATTATATCACCTTCAAATATTTTCTATTTAAAAAAATAAAATTTTTGTTATGTTTAACAATATTTATGATTAAAATATTTAAATTTTATAATTTTTTTTATATTTTGTTATTTAATATATAAAAATAATTTTTATATATCATTTATTAATTTTATTTTATAAATATTTTTTTAGTTTTCATTTTTTAACAAAAATTTAATTTATAATAAAAAAATTATTTTGTAAAATAAGTATAATAAAAAATAAAAAATTAATAAAAAATAAAATTTTGATACGTTGAGATATATATATTCCATATTTTACTATGAGATTAACATATCCAATGTGAAATGTAAAAAAAAATGAGGGTGGATAATATATTCTATCACTTATTCTATTTCATGTTTGGTTTAACATAGAAAATGATAAGTTATTTCATCTCTCATCCTATTTTATGCTATATCCGAACTAATCAAACATGACATCCAGGATAGGAGTATTAAAAATTAAGTCAAATTCGAGTTATTTAAAAATTGTACAAAACCTATTAGGAGCCTTGTATACCCTTGTACACTTAGCACATTTCCCTTGTACAGTTAGTGTAATACCCTTATACAATGACACAAATTTCATATTTCTCATAAGTTATATGTTCATGTATGTGTATTAATCATATTTTCAATGGTTTGGTTAAGAAAATGGTGGATGACTTAGGATCAATTTTTTTTCTCCAAATATCATTATTGGGGAAAATATTAGAATTTCCATGTGAGAGTTAAATAAAATGCATGACATAAGCATACAATCCTTGGGTGACAAGGAAAATAAAAAAGTGGTTTAAAATTGATTAAAATAATTCACAAAGGGTAATCTTGTACATCTTTGTACAATTAGTACATTTCCCTTATACAGTTAGTTTAATATTCATGTACAATGACACAAATTTTATATCCCTCCTAAGCTATGTGTCCATGTCCACATAGGAGTATTTAACCATATTTCCAAAAAAAATTTCCCTAAATATAATTACTGGAGAAAGTATTGGAATTTCTAGGTGGGAATTAAATAAAGTGCATGACATATATGCACAATTTGTGAGTGATAAGAAAAATAAAGGAATGACTCATAATCTATTATAATATTTTACAAATGGTAGCCTTGTATGACTTTGTACACTTAGTACATTTTCCTTGTACAGTTAGTGTAATACAATTGTACCGCAATAAATGAATAAATAATTTTTTTTTCATATAAAAAAAATAATACTAAACAAGGTTTTCAATTTTCATTTTTAAAAATAGTTTTCATTTTTTAATTAAACGTATTTTCAAAAAGAGACAATATAGAAAATAAAAATTATTTTTAAAAATAAAAAAATAAAAAATAAAAACTAGAAAAATATTTTAAAACCAAACTCAAATATAATCTATATAATTTTTAGTTACTTGTTTTCATTTAAAATAAGTAAATATACCATTCAACCCTTTTATATGAGAAAAATTCAATCTCTATTATATATTGATATAATCCACTTCTAAAATTAGGTCATATGAAAACATTTTAATTGAGTACTTAAAATAAAAACTCTGCATCCATCCTCTTTATTTCTTTTTCTTTTTCTTATTTTAATAAATTTTCAATTAATTCAAATCATTAAAAAAAATCCTTAATAAATAAATTTGTAACATTTCATATAACTTATTACTAAAAGTCATGTTAAAAAAGTTATTAAAATAAGGAAGGAAGAAGAAAAAAAAATTAAACTTTTTATTTTATAATAGTAAAAAAAACTTTAAAATACTTTTTAGTATAAAAAAATTAAAATAGTGAATTAAATTATTTACTTCTAAAATGTAAAAGATAAAAATAAATGTAAAAGATAATTTTTATTTATTTAAATTAATATTTTTTTAGAAAGTATTTTCCAAAATAGTCTTTGAATCATTAATATAATTTTTGTTTCTTTATAATTTTTTTTAAAAAATAATGTTAAATTTTCAATTATTTATAAAAGAGTTTAAAAAAATAATGAAAAATCAAAAAATGGTTAAATAAGAAAAAATAATGGCAAGTAGTAGAATAAAGACAAAAATGAGTCAAGTGGGTATTTTTGTCAATTACTATCCCATATCCTTATCATCAATTATGGGTGGTTGGAGGACCTTATCTTAATTATGAATCCGAATTGAAAACACAGTTGTCCCTATTTTTTATTGGGAGAATTGTGTTTTGGGCCCAACTGGTCCAAAAATTAACAAAAGGTCCATATAACTCTTCAAATCGAGTTGAAGGATATGAAATAGTAACAGACAAATATACCCTTTAAGAACACATAAAATTAAGTTAAATAATTTTTTTTCAATAATTTTTTTTTTCAAAAATACTAAATTAAATAAAAGTGGTTTTCAAAAATATTAAATTAATTTTTTTTTCAAAAATATTAAATTAAATAATTTTTTTTCAAAAATATTAAATTAAATATTTTTTTTTCAAAAATATTAAATTAAATAATTTTTTAAAATATTAAATTAAATAAATTTATTTTAAAAAAATATTAAATTAAATAAAAGTATTTTTAAAAAATATTAAATTACATACAAGTATTTTTTAAAAATATTAAATTAAATCAAAAATATTTTAAAAAATATTAAATTAAATAAAAGTATTTTTAAAAAATATTAAATTAAATAAAAGTATTTTTAAAAAATATTAAATTACATAAAAGTATTTTTAAAAAATATTAAATTAAATCAAAAATATTTTTAAAAAATATTAAATTAAATAAAAGTATTTTTTAAAAATATTAATTTTTTTTTCAAAATCAACAAAGGGCATTTTTGAAAATACTGAAGGATAATATCCTTCAACTCAATTTCCATATTTTCATTGAGTCTTGGACTTAATTTAAAGAGTCATACGAACCTTTTGTTAATTTGTGGCCTATCTTACCCTAAAACATAATTATCCCTTTTTTATTACACTTCTAATGATTATAATCAAACATGGCCTCCAGGATAGAAGTATTTTTCAGTACGCATCTAATAATTATCAAACAGGCAGTATTTTAACGGATTCTAAAAAGATCAAAAATAGGGTATAAACTTGCCCTTTAGAATCTCAAAATATTCCCACTGGTCCCACAGCCAAACCGTCCCTTGAGATAGGCTGTTACAATTAGTTAACGCTCTTTATCTTGTTCGTGCTGAGTGTCCCAAAGAGGCTGTCACTTTGCACTAATGAATTCTCTAGTCTTTCTTCGTCCTCTCACCTTCTCTCCATCTCCACCACAATCCAAGCTTTCAGTCAAAAACCCTAGCTTTCGAATCGCTTTTTCCTCGGCTCAATCCAACTCGGTGCGATTTTTCGATTCTCTGTTACCTCTTTAATCGACGTTTGACTATCATGTTTCAATTTCTTTTCGTTTTTTCAGGTAGAAGCTGGGGAGTACAAGCCGGGAGTTTTTGATGATTTATTTCTCAATCTTTTTCGGAGCAGAATGGTGAAGGTGAGTTCAATTTGCGTTTGGTTGGTTAGAAAATGTCTGAAGAGAATCGAGTTTGGAATCCTAGGTTTTTTATGCTTCAAGTTTTTTTTTTTTCCTTTATTTTATTTTATTTTATTTTATTTTATTTTATTTTATTTTATTTATCTAACGAGTTTCTCCGTAACCAAATGGAATCGTATGTTCGCAGATGAGACGGCATTTTGCTACTACATTTTCTGTTAGTTCATTTTCTGTTTGTATTCTGGGCGGCTACGAATTTAGTATTTTCTCCATGGTTCAAAATTTCAGTTTCTTTTCCTCAATGTTTATGTTTGGTTACAGGAATTTCACATTAGTGATTCTTTAAACGGGAAGGAAGGAAAATTAAATATAATTAAAATTAGTAAGAAATTTATTTAAAATTATTTAATTTTCATATAAAAGAGAAAAAATTAAATTAAATGGATTTCAGTTAATTTAAAGTGTTTTTTTTTTTTTTTTGAACTTCAAATAATTTTTTTTTTCCTTTTATTTTTCTTCTCTATTTTCTTTCAATTTTTCTGAGAACCAGTCTATTTTTTTCTCTGCAAGCATGTAGTCTTATGTTCCAAGATCGACTTTGAGATGGCGATTGTGGTGCTACATTTTCTTGCAGTTAAATTTGGGTTTGGCGATTGAGATGGCGATTATGCTTCAAATTATCAGTTTCTTTTAATATCATGAGTTTTCTTTGCAATCAGATAGTCTTATGTTTCAAGATGAACCTTGTGATGCAATTTTGGTGCTACATTTTCTATAAGTCAAATCTGGGTTTGGTTGCTGAGGAAATATACAATTCTGACTTTTAGGTTTCCTTTAGGTTTCAAATTTTTGGTTTCTTTTAGGCTATGTTTGGTTCCCGGAAAATTTGAGGGAAAATGCGAGGGAAAGAAAATACAAAGGAAAAGTAGAAGGAAAGAAAAAATGAAGGAAAATAAAAAAATAAATTAAAAGTTGATAAATTATTTTTTTTATTACTTTAAACTCATTTTATTTATTTTAACTCATCAATATAAAGATTAAATAATTTAAAAATATATAAATTTTTAATTAGTTTTAATTATATTTGATTTTCTTTGATATTTTTCATAGGACAACCAAACATGAGAAAATCATTTTCCTTAGCATTTTTTTTCTTTCCTTTGTACTTTCCGGGAACCAAATATAGCCTTAATATCATGAGTTTTCTCGGTAACCAAATAGTCTTATGTTTCAAGATGAATTGTGTGATGGCAATTTTGGCACTAGAGTTCGAACAGTTCAATTTGGGTTTGGTTGCTGAGAAAGATTCGAGTTATAGCATTTCTTTATAGTTAAAATTTTCATTTATTTTTATTTTAAATTTTATGAGTTCTCTCAGCAACAAAAGCAAGGTCTTATGGCCAGAGATAAATTGTGGGATGGCAATTTTTGTGCTACATGTTCTAACAGTTCAGTGCCTTTGTTGCTTCAAGGGCTATAACAGGAGGTAGGATGGGATTCAGAGAAGCCCGGCTATGATGGATTGATAGATGTGGCAAACCAGCTAATGATGAAGAGCAAAAGCAATTCAAAAGTGAAAGAAGCAGCGGTATCTCTAATTTTAATTGTTATTTAGCTACTAGTGTTTTGGCTTGGTCGCTGAGAAACCCAAAGAAAGGAAAGAAATTTAAGGTTCCCTTTAAAGGGGAACTGAGAATTCATTTTTATTCTTGAAATTAACAAATTCTTTAAAACTTCTCCTAAAAACATTTGTTGAAATATTATGTATGAGTTTTCAAAGAGTAGTAGTACTCGTAACAATTGAAAACAATCTTACAGCATGCTTCAGAATGCTCTTTTTCATTTCTGCTACCAAGCAGGTCTAAAGATTTTGAATCTATGTCTTTCCTTATTTTCCTCACTCTTTTTTCATAGAAAGCAAGAAAGATTCACTATCTAAAAAATTGTTCAATTGGATATGCTGGCAGCTAGTCGAATCATATAAGCAGAAGGTGGAGTGGAGAGTAACCCACCCAATTTCTTATTTTCTCTTGAAAACCAAATGGTGGATTTCATCTTCATAGGAAATAGTACAATGGATGCCTATATGGAAGAGCAACTTAAAACAACTTTGTGAGATTCAATTACAGTTTATGCCACTGTTGTTTGTCCTTTTCATTCTATCACTATGATGTTTTCATATGGGAACAACCATTAGAGTCCCTTAAACTATTATTGATTTTTGACCTATTGCAGGTACGGATATTGATCTCACTGTTTCCTCCATTCTTGTTAGACCTTTATCGGATGCTCGTAGCACCCATAGGAGGTGGAAAAGTGGCTGCGATGATGGTTGGTGAGTCATAATCTTTTATTTGATGTAAGAGTGGGTTTTACATTGCTTCTGATCTTAAATGTTCCTTGTTTTGAAGCAAGAGTGACTGCTCTCTCTTGCCAATGGCTAATGGGTCCGTGCACGGTTAACTCTGTCAATCTTCCTGATGGATCCTCATGCAGAAGTGGGGTAGTGTTTCCGTACTTGCCGATATTTTTATACAAGGCTGAGATTCATAGTTATAAACCCGCCATCCTCGATTCTGTTTTTCAGTGGGTTGGGTGCTCTTGTAGGTGTTTGTGGAAAGATGCAAGTATCTAGAGGAAAGTAAATGCGTAGGAATTTGTATCAATACATGCAAACTTCCAACACAGGTTAGTGATTGTTGAATTGTATCTACAGTATTAAATACATCATCTCATCCGATAGGCAGACATTTTTTACATTTAGTCTGAGTTTACTTTATATTGATTCTTACATATTTCTGTAATGTGGGCTGTGATTGTGATAGACTTTCTTTAAGGATTACATGGGAGTTCCTTTAGCAATGGAGCCAGACTTCACCAATTATAGCTGCCAGGTAACATGGTTCACTTTGTGAAACAAGATGGTTCAGGGTAAATTTACCTATATATATTCTTGTTGCAGCCAACCTCCTACCCCACCCCAAAAGAATCCAGTGAAAACATTCCTACCACATTTCAGAGTTGAATTAAATGCTAGCAAACTATTTATCTCATAGTGTTCACAGTAACAAGATTTGTTAGGCGTGTCTCCCATAGAGCCAGAAACTGATGCGTTACCCATGACTTATAGGGTAGAGTGGGTTTGAGGTAACATAATTTTGCCGACATGTATGGTTGGTGGGGTTGAAGAGTTTGGTAAAATTAAATACTAATATAATTTAATTTTAAATTAAATTTTTATTAAGTGGGTGTTGATAAATCAATTTAATGACTTAATATGATTTAATGATTTAATTCAAGTTATTCATTTTTTGGTAAAATAATTTAATATTATAACTAAAATTCAAAAATAAGTTTAAGTATTAAGTTAAAATAGGTAACTTATTTTTAATTTCAAAACTCTTGTATCTCTTTTACCCATATTTAGTGAAAATATATTTTATAGCTATGACTATATTCACTACTCAACTTTTGTAGTAAGTATTTTTAAAATTATCTTATGTTTTTACAATACTTTAAATTAAATAAATTTATTATTTAAGGTTGTGAAAATCTAAATAATAGTTAAAATTATCAAGGTAAATATATCAATTTGATGATTTAAAATAAAATTTAGGTTAATTTTACTAAACAATTTTAATATTTAAAGTAAAAAATAAATAATAAATTTTAAATCGATAACTTAAAAATAATTTAATTTAAAGCTTTATTGAATACCTTTCAAGTTGTTGACTTAAAATTTGATTTTTACTTGGAAGTTAGTATAAATTTTATTTTAAATCATCAAATGACATTTACTCATTAATTTTTATTAATTGATTTATTAAACATGTTTATTCTACTCAATTAATCTACATCGTATTAAGTTATTAAATTGATTTATCATTTATATAACACCTCCAACAATAAGAAAAAAAAATGTGCAAATTGGACATGCTACTTCTTTGTTGCGGGTAAACATGCCATTTGTCTAGTCTTTGTACAAAACACCTTGCTAGATCATCAACTTGTTTTGAATATGATTAGGAATGGGTTTGATGACTTATTTTTCTCATATGACTTCAATTTGGCAGTTTAGCTTTGGGGTCCTTCCTCCTAGGCCTGAAGAGGATAGCACCCTGAAGGAGCCTTGCTTGGAGATATGCCCAAATGCCACCAGACGAAAAGAAATTAACAGGAACATGGACGACAAGGAATTAGTGCAATGCCCGAAGGCCTAGCGTTGCTCGCCCTATTGAGTAGATATTTTTTTTAATTACAGAGGGATTGACTAAAATTATCTTGTATCTGTTGTCATGCAATCCTCTCTTCTAAATTTATAAATTATGAAGATTCAGAGAGTGATGCATTGTAATTCCCCAATGCTCTATGGGGATGTGACACAAGAGAAAAGTTGTATTTGTACACTACTTGGTCCTAGACCATTCATTCTTACTGCTATACTTTCCTAGTTTTTGTATTAAAGTGTTATGGTAAGATTAGGGCAGCATGTCGATCCATGATTTTAAGAAAGCCTGCAAAGAGGGCTTCATTTTGGCCCCATTTCTAAGCAAAACAAATTGCTTCTCTGCAGAGTATCAATCCTTTTAGTGCTGCCAACAAGATGGTATTGAGAAATTGCCCGCATCATTCCTTTTCTAATACCAAACACAACTAAATCAAGGGGGAAAGTCAAATAAACAACTTAACAAGGATCAAGATTGATTAATATGATGAAAAATTATTTTGTAGCAACTTCTATAAAAACTAAAAATTTAACATCATACTGATACAGACAGCATCACCACAAGAGTGGACCACCTAGAACATCCAAGTTTTTTATTCAGATGCAATGGTGGTGGTCTTTCACCTTATACATCACCGATCCCAACCGGAAGGCCTCCGCCTTTCTCTGGATCTATCTCTAGAGCTGCAGAAATGTAACCAAAAAACACAAGGTAATTCAGTATCAGAATTAGTCATAGCGAAATCAAATATCACGAAATAAAAATGATGCAAGGTTAGCTCAGAAGTCAATTCACTTTTCCGAGTTTCTGTGGCTGGCATTTTCTCCAGAGTTCTGACCACTGGTTTTTCCCGCTGACGTTGGAGCAGGGCTGAATGAACTGGTTGTTTGAGCTCTATTCATATCTCCACCTATTGAACCACCAGAAACAAAACCCTGCAAAACTGGTCTCTTGTTGGCATAAGTACTTGGACTGTTATTGGAGCCCTGATTTTGGGAACCAGATGTAGCAGCAACAAAATTGCTTTTAAATTGTGCCATCATTCCCGTTCTTAAAGAATTAACTGCAGCAGCTCGACTTGGAACAGTTTGAGATGAAGGGTTATTGGACTCAGGGTTATATCCGATGCCCAAACCGAAATCCACACCACGAACACCTCGACCATTGCCTCCCTTTCCTTTTGACTTTTTCCCACCTGCACAAGATACATATGGTTTTGTTAAAAAAAAGGAATGGAGGCTTTTGGGAAGTCCAGAAGAATAGTTGTTCCTCTAAATAATAAGCAGTGTGAAAATAGTAGTTGTACTATCTGGCTAATAAACACCTTTCTATTTCTCTACAAAGTTTAATGCAAGATCAAAAAAACAAATTTTAGTTTCCACAACTTCTCTTCGAAACAAACGATTCCCATATTAAGAACTTTTTTGGATGAAATCACCCAAAGGTGCTGCTGATTTTCAAATATAGAAAATCCCAATTAAACAAGCATTTGGTGCAACCATGGATATATTATTCGAATGAAGAAAATCCATACCTCCTTTTCTGGCATCACGTTTGGACCTGAATCTCCCATCCTAATGATGTACAAGGTAAATGTCACTCACTAACATATGAAAATTGAATCTAAGAACTTGCATAAACATCTCATAAAGACACAGAAAAAGAAGAGGGAGAAATGAGTTTGCTGCCACTTGTGAATGAGTGTCCAGAAACTAGATTAAGGCCAATTAAGATCAGAACACCAAAGGATGGCACCAAAAGTACTGAAAATTACCGATGACCCCATCCTTTTGCCTTCTTTTCCATGTCAGACAACTCATATATGCATCCTATAACACCAAGACCCTTTAGCTGAAGGGATATATAACATATTCATGTCCCACATGACACGGCCAAATATAGGTTCTCGGAAATGAAGTGTGCTATCACATGTCAATTGCATAGAGCATTAAACAAAAAGACACATCATGCAATATTACCTTCATAGCAAGATCCATTAGTTCCATGGGCACATTCTGTCCGGCTGCAATCAGACTTCCAACCAATTCTCCAGCAAACCGGGCCTCCTTGTGTGTAATCAGAGTGTATGCAGTCCCATCTTTATCACCAGCACGACCAGTTCTACCAATACGATGAACATGAGCATCCATGTCTCTAGCAATATCAAAGTTTACCACTGATTTGATTGACTTGATGTCTAGACCACGAGCAGCCACATCAGTTGCAATAAGAACATGATAGATGCCAGATTTAAATTTTTGGAGAATGTCCATCCGAGAAGCCTGGTCTTTGTCACCATGGAGAGCTGCAATTTTAAACCCCTTTTGGCCCAATTGTGATTCAATTTCGTCTACTGTGGCTTTCTTTGAAGCAAAAACTAGAACATCTCCATCATCAATCATTCCAGGTAGCTTATCAAGAAGCCAGGGCAACTTATCAGCATCAGAAGGAATCACTTGAACAACTTGTGTGATATCTTCATTGGCCATTCCCACCTCCCCAACGGTAACTCTTACAGGATCAGTAAGAATCTCTCTTGCTAACTTTTCAACTTTGCGGGGCATTGTCGCTGAAAAGAGTAAAGTCTGACGGTCTGGCCGAATCTGACCAACGATAGACCTTATTTGTGGCTCAAATCCAAGGTCAAACATCCTATCAGCCTCATCAAGAACTAGGTAAGTTGCTCTTAACATTGTCAGGGCCTTCATTTTTATCATGTCTATCAATCTCCCAGGAGTAGCAATTACAATCTCACATCCTGATTTGAGTTCTTTGAACTGTTCAAGTTTGGACATCCCACCATAGATGGCAGATACACGAATTCCATATGGTTTAGCAAACTTCTTCGACTCCAAATATATTTGATGAGCTAATTCCCTAGTTGGAGCACATATCACTCCAATAGGACCTTCTTCTTTGGCCAGTTCAGGCTGATCCATAATATGGACAATCATTGGCAGCACGAAAGCTGCAGTTTTTCCAGACCCAGTTTTTGCTATCCCAATAATATCTCTTCCAGAAAGCACAATTGGAAAAGCTTGGCACTGTATTGGTGTAGGTTTTTCATACCCTTGTTTCGTGATAGCATTCATTAATTGCGGAGAGAAACCAGAGTCTTCAAACGTCTTAATTGGTCTTGGCACATCAAAACCTGAAACACGAATCGACAAGCTCTTCCTGTATTCAGTGACATCCTGCTCAGTCATTCCTGGAGAAGGGAATATCAAATAAGCTCAGATGAATCTAGTTGAACAAAATATGTAGAGAAAATGATAAGGTCAACAATAACAACAATAGTGCTAACTACAAGGAGGATGAGGATGGCAGTAATAGTCAGAGCATAAAAATGCAAACTTCCAAGCTTCAACTTCAAGTATAACTCCTTCCTCTATAAATTATAACTTGATCGATCAACTTAACTCATAGTAACTTAAATTTTGAGTTGAGTTCAAGACATGGCTGTTAACCAAGAGGTAAGATCTTCGATGATAATATCCAACAAACAAGGGAAAGTTCAAAAAATAGGGAGAGGGAGTTGTTTTTGTGTCTCTCTCTTCTTTGTCTAATCTATTGGCACTTTGAATATGTTGTGTATGCTATTGTGTGCAAATTTGTTAGGTGCTTTTAATATATTTTTTCTTTGCCTATATTAAAAAGGGAAAGTTACTCAACTGTGTGAAGAGTTAATAGAAGAGCCATGTGCCACGTGATCAACATAGTCAAAGGGTTAAGAAACTTTCCAAAACCTCCTAAATCAATTCAAAGTTAAGTAATAGTGTTTCCTTAGAGTTTTATTTTCTTTTATATTAAGGGGTAATTGTTTACTTTCTTTTTTTTTTTTTTTGATAGGCAAGGAGTAATTGTTCGCTTCTAGGTTACATTTTTAAGCAACTTGAAAATAAGAGAAAGCATGTATTGCTCTGTTGAAGTTCCTTCATTGCTATGAGTTAATTGAGAAGTACATCAAGAAACCCATGTGTTGTTGATTAAAAAGGAAATAAATCCATGCTTATTGACTGTCTGATATATTGTACATGCAGGAAGTGAAGTCCATGTTTGTTGGTCATGTTCCCAATACCAATGAGCCAAAATGGATTCAGACTCCACACAAACCAAAAAAGATAAAGAAATGAACAAGCCCTTGAGTCTCCCTATAATTCCACTGTTTGAAACCTATATTGCATGGGTTTAGGTATGAATGTCAAATGTGGATATGTATCTAGATGTCCAATCCTTCACGACTCAAATTTTAGAATACGAGGACTCGGTTATAAAGGATCCAAAAAAGGGACATGGATACTCAAATATGACATGATAATAGAAAAAGCAATTAAAAATAAATTTGAGGTAAAGATATCCTTTTAAAAGCTCCCGTCTTTTCTCTCTAATCCCTTTTTGCTCTTATCCTTAAATATTTTTTTATAAAATTCACTTTTTAGTTTTAACTCTTTTTTCCCTAATGTAATTATTACTAAGAAAGTTCAAAGAATAAAAAAGATATTAATGAAAAAAATCAAACAACATCCAAAGTAAAATAGGAGTGTTTGACAAGGATTCCATCCCCACACTCATGTTATGTTGTGTTGACACAGATATGCACACAGATACATTGGGTGAAATTGAAGGATCCAGGGTATCATAGCCTGAAACTATATTTTAAGTGTAAAGCGTTTGATAATGATGGTTGGTTTTCTTCTTGATCTATTCCTTGTGATCCATGATGGGCTTAAGCTCCATTGAACAGATTTATTCTATTTCGATATATCAACTTCACTTTAATTTTAAAAGGTTAAAAAAATTTAATTTCTACTATCAAATTCAAACTGTCACTCTTGTTTGATCAATGCTTCTAATTAAGAGACAGTTCTTTTATGGTACATGCTTAATCTCAATCAAAATTTTATTTCTATCCAAGCTTTTTTCCAATTGGAAAATCAGAAAGAAATTAGCAGGTCATAAAAGCATAAAAAAGTACCAGTTGCCAAAAATAAATTAAAAAAGAAAAAAAAAAAAAAAACAGACAGCATACTACACCTAATCCTTAGAGCAGAGCAAAAAACAAAGTTCCTTAATCACCCTGTTTCTATCTATCCAAAATTCACACTCATGGGATGAATTTGATTGAGAAACTTCATAAACATAGGAAAGATTTCACTCAAACTCAAATTTTCAACTTCACTCATTTCTCAATCCAACTTCTGGTCTCCTACACATCCTTCAAGTCAAACCAGGTAAAGAAGCAGAAATAACACCGATATGATGATTTTTTTCTTTTAATACAGGTAACACCAATATCATGATATAGCATTCAAGTATAATCAACCATGTAAAAGAGAATAAGTTACTAACTTCAATCCCATGTTTGTTTTTTTTTTTTTTTTTTGATAGGTACTAACTTCAATCCCATGTTATGATTAAATTCTTCAAACTCCCAAAAAAAACTAAACAAAGCAACCATTTTCCATTTAAATTTACATATGGACGAATCTTCTACCATTCCGGCATAATCATTCTGAAAACGAACAAGTTACTAATTTCCAAAGATTAAATTTGAAAATAAGGAAACAACCAGTAAACAAAATCAATTATTTCTCAAATACATTTACCTGAAATCGAATCTTTCTCCTCGTAGAAGTCCTTATTGAAGGGCTCATACTCAATCGAACTATGATCCAAAGCCGGTATCGGCTCAATCTTCTTCTTATCCAAAACAATCGGATTATCATCTGAATCATACTCTATCAACCCCGCATCAACAGCCTTAGCAGCCGCGTAAACCTCCTCGTCTGAATCATACCCGGCATGCATCACATCCGCAGCCAACGCCAACCCCGTATCCTTCTTCGCCCTCAAGAAACTTTCCATCGGATCATCCTCATCATCATCCACGTATTTCTCCGCCTTCTCCACCACCTTCGGCGGCGGCGGAGCTCTCATTTCCTCGTGGATTCCCTTCATGAAAGCGTCAAGTGGGTCTATCTCACCATCATCCACCTCACCACCGCCTCCAGCCACCTCCCCGTGCTCATCCTTGTCATCGTAGTCGATATTGTCGAGGTCATGATCCTCGTAGTTGTCATGGCCCCCGGAGCGAGACGACGGAGGCACGTAGAGGCGCTGCGGAGCTTGGGACCGCTCGAAGTTGTAGGTCGCCGGCCGATTTATCCCGAAACCTTCGAATCCGAATTTTCGCTTCGACATGCGCCCGATTCGATTCAATTATGCAAAATTAAACCGAAACCCTAAATTACCATCAACTGGCGTCGAATAATAAACCCTAGTCCGACCTTTTGGGCGTTTGCTTGGATCTTCTAGGGCTTTTTTTCCTTTTTCCTTTTTTCTCCCTATACAACTGAGCAAGAATTTGCGCGCCTAACGTTTTATTATCTGCTGCACCGTGGTCGCCGACTTAAGACCTGGCCGCGCTGCATACGATTTACAATTAAAAATCTGCATATACTTCCCAAATAGCTAACATTTATAAAATATTTTTGCTTTCCTTTATTTAAAAGTATGTTTTTATACCCTATTATTTAAAAAATAAAAAATAAAATCTTAATTATTTTAGATAAATATATTAAATTTAAAATTTATAAATTTAAATTCTTTTTTATAATTTTTTTTTTTAATATGAGTATGACGACGTACTTTTCCATTTACAAAACCTTTATGAACATAAATTTAACTTCTCCAAACCCTTTACATCTCCTCCGTTTCGTTCCCTAGTGCCTCACACTTCAGACAAAACCTCAAGCAGGTATCTTCTGAGATTCTCCGTTTTCCAACTCTTCCATACTTCTCTCATTCCATCCGTTTATGTTCGCATTTTCAATCTCACTACTGCTTTTCCTTCCACTCCAGTTTTTTTCTTTGAGCAAAACGCAGCGTTTTTGGTTGCATGTTTGTGCTGTTTATAGACCCACTCCAGCAATGTCGATGGTGTCTTTTGAAATCATAACGAACATTAAACCCTAGGAATCGGGCAATGGCTCCAGCAATGAGCTCGAACATAGAAAAATCTACATGGATTTGCATCATAGCTGGAAAACTCGACAATATCTGAGAATTAGGATTAGATTTGTGTCCAAATCTAACCCAATGTTTCAATTGATAACCCTAATTGAACCCAATGAGTATCATTTCGGAACTTGCTGTATTTGATTGCCTATATTTATATGCATTTTTCAATTCCTGCTTTTTCCAGTTTATTGGTTCTTATGGTGATTGGTTGCTTTTGTTAAGGGGTCACAATTTTTTCTATTTATTATTATTATTATCATTATTACTATTTAGAGATTTTTATTCTAGGTTTGATTGAGAGAATCAAATTTAAAAACATGGATCTGTGGCAGAGTTCTAGCATTTCTCATTGTTGTTTATAATGGGTTTTGGAATTTTGATGGAGTTTCTACTATGAGGTACACAACCACGTATGCTTTGTTTTGTTCAATTTGTTTACATGTATGGCCAGTAGACATGTACTGCAACTAATTACTTGGGTTTTAAATCCCGTTTAGATTTCCATGTATGGCCGCTATATATTGATTCTAGACTTTTCCTATTGCATGTATGCTTGTGTACGCCCTTTTGTTAGGTGCTGTTAATAGAATCATTATTTATCCATCAAAAAAGAGATCAAGCCATTGACTATGCCTTTTAAGATGGAATTTGTTGCATTCTATCAGTTACATGTGAATTTTGAGATTGTGATTTCAAGTTGGGCGAACAATTACTTCAAGGTTTCATATAATCAACAGATAATACACTTTCCATATGATATAATTCTTAGAAAAATGACAACTCTTAGAGTAGTAGGAAAGTCCATTTGTGTCCTCTTGACTTTGCCTTAAATAGGCATACCATTACTTTCTTCAAGCTGGAATTCATCCCCATGGAGTAGAAAAGTTAAAGCAAATCGCCCTATTGGGTAGTGAAATGAAAGAATCATCCAGTCCACCTTAAGGTCAAATTGAATATCTTGTGCAGAAGTGAATGGTTAGGTCAATTTCCTTGTAACATCCTTATTAATAGAATTATTTAATAAATGTATATCCAGTAGAGCTAGACGGTACAAGATTGGGGAAATTATCGATTGTTCTTTCCTGTGACAATTTTATTTTTTTCATTCATCTTGGTTTAGGACTCTACGTGCTTTCTTGTTATTTACACTATTTATTCAAGCCCTCCCACAGCTCAAGCTGCCTTAAATGGTGCTCGAAATTGGATTGACCAGAATCACCAGTTTCTAAGGTTTCCCAAGTTTCATAAACCAGTTTTGGGTAAAATAATATTTCTAAATTGTGTCCAAATCCAGTAGGATTTATCCTTGTGTATAGGTGTTGAGGAGTGTACTAATGCACCGCATTACCTTCTTCAAGCCGGAATTTATCCTCAGTATAAAATCTGAAGCGAATGGCTATGTTGGGAAGTGGAATGAAGCAATTACCCAGTCCACCATGGGTCAAATTGAAAGAATTGAATATGTTTTGGAAATATAAAAACTAAATTCAAAATCAAGATGTGAATAGCTAGGTCAGTTTCCTTAGTTCTGAAGTGAATCACATTATGGGAAAAGGAATTAAGCTTCCTATAAGGGTATTTTCTGTGCATGCACCATAATGTGTATAGAAAGGTTTACTGGCTTGGTAAGTGATAATCCTGCCTGGTAATTTTAGTGACTTGCAAGGAAAACAGAGCAATGCCTATTCACTGCTTATCAAATTTAGCTAAACTCCATACTATATCCTTATCATGTGTCTTAGAATGGCACTACTTTCGATAGCTTGCCAATATTGACTTCTTTGTTACAGATCTATCTTCTTAAGCAATTTCTTATTTATCGATTTTTTTTGTTCAATTCAGGAAGAGCAAGTGATGCAAACATCTTAGCTTGAGAATGAACGGGTTACAGATACAATGTTTAACTGTGAGGGCCAGAGCTCATCCATGATGCCAGTAACATTACAGGCAGTAGCACATGAAGGGCATAAATAAACTTAATCAGAATCATGACAACAGAGGGAAGGGAAGATGGTTAGATTCCTTTATGCTTATGTTACCCCTGAAGCTTTTGATGAAATTTAACTGAAATCCCTTATCAGGTGGAAAATTTAACATTCATCTTGCATTAATATTTAGAAAACCATACTACACTTAGGTGGTGTTTGTTTTTTTGGCTTTTTACTGAAAGTAATTTGTTTTCAGAATTTAGGTTGTTTGTTTTTTTACTTTTTCATAACTTATTATAAACTTTTTACTAAATAGAAAAAGTCAAAATATGTAGCTTTTTCTAAATAGAAAAAAATAATATATTGGTTTTTCTTTACTTGTTAATACTTAATAGAAATAAAATACTACAAAAACAAATAACCTAATATTTAACACAATTAAGCATTAAGGTTCCATTTAGAATTAAGTAAAAAAACAAACACCGCCTTAGTTTACTTTCATTGAGCATTGCTATTAGCTATTTTCCAAGGGTTAGTAGTATGGGTCCCACATTGTTAACTGTGTCATCACTTGATCTCAGTCTCATGCAAAACACTGAATTATGGGATTACTCCCAGATCAAACACTCATGCACTTGTTTAAACCAGCATACGTCTCACAATGTACACATCACTACACTGCATACTTTGTTTTTTTACCTTGTTTGAATGTAAAAGTTAAGGAGACATACTAAAATTTAATGCCTTATTGGTCTATAATTAATAAATTATTTTTGTCATTAATTACTAGATTTTTTATCGTAATAAAATCAAATTGCATGTGTATACAAGCCTTTGCTGTTTAATGCCAAAACAGGGTTCCATCAGATGATCATTACTTGTAACCAACCTATAACACTGATCACCAACCATAGAAAAATGTATTATATGTATCTTCTAATAAGCTCAAATTAGCACAGTAGTATTATTTAATTTGATAGATGTGCAAAGCACGTGCTTTTGCTAGTTTAGATTTTAATCTACCATCCTATTGTGTACCTGGCAGAAAAAGAGAAGTCCAAATCACAATATAATAACTTATTAGAATCAATAGAATAGTTTGAAACTATATGCAAAGTCTTAATTTGTTAGTTTAACCCATTGAAAGAGACTTCTAAATTGTAATTTAGATGCAAATTATTAATCAATCTTTGAAGTAGAGGGGTGTTGAGAAAATGACAATTTGGTAGGCAAAAACCCAAGGAAATTATCATGGATCATCAATATAGGGTGGTTGGGGGCTTCACTTGGTATTTTATGCAACTAAGGAGGCAATGCTATCCTGTGCGAATGGTGCAATTACGTGATCTTCTGCACATATTTTGTCAATGGACATGACTGGTTTACCAGCATTGCCAAGCGTCTCCATCAGTTGATTGAGGTCTTGCTTTCTTGGCAACATGGTTGGACTACCATCAAAACATGGGAGTCCAACCATGCATAATCTCATGGCATGTGATTGACATGCATAATCTTTTCTAAAATTATTCTCTCTAAATATTTTCCTATTGAATTCTAGCGTTGCACTGTTAGGTGCTCATAAATAAAGCTCAGCTTGCTTAGTATTGATGATATGGTAGTGACTTAAGCCATAAGCATTCTCCTCAACTGACTCCAATATTAACACCATCCTTGATTTAATTTTTTTCTTTTCTTTTTCTCCTTCTTGCAGGTTCAATGAGAAAGCTGGGATTCAGGCTCTGCAGTGAGTCCACTTTGGTCTATGAAAATTTTCTTCATATATTTTCTTTCTATCATGGCTGCTTATTTACAACTCAATTCCAGTTATGCCTGTGATCCTTTCACAAAATATTTTATGATTTTTTGGTAAAATGATTATTAGAGGGCATTAGAGGCATTTTAGAGGAAGTCTTTTTTTTAATCCTTTTATCCTTATCTTCACCACTTGGGTGAAAAAGAGTATTGATGTTGGCAACGCAACGGTTGAAGCAGTTCATCGGATATTGATTATTACATTTTCACCATGCTAAAACGACGTCGTTTGGTCAGTGAGGAATTTCTTTTCCTTTTGAGTAGTACAATTCCAATTCCGCTTCCAATCCTGGTCCGTGCTTAGTTATCAAAAATATGAAAGTATAATGCTATTGCCACTCCAGGGAGTGTGTACAAAGGCAATTTTTTTGTTGATTACTTTCCTTCCTTATCAAATACTTTTCTTTAATTTCATGTCCTTTAGGACGAGCTCCGCCGTGTCGCCTCTTTCGTCAATATCTCATGAAGCTATTGATCTCTCGACACGTGGACACGTCACAACCGTTGGATAAATGCATGAATCAGATAACAAGTGGTAGATAATATCAACGGCTGAACTTTACGGTCGAGGGATAACCGTGGGCCCACAGCGCAGAAAACAGACTCGCCTCCGTCCGACACCTAAACGGTGACGTCGATCGTTTTTTACCGTTACCTTGTACTTTTCCGTTAAAAGCGCACGTTAGAACCAGGTATAAAAGCCTCGGCTTCTACTTCCACTCGCAGAAAGCGAAAACGCCGAAAACAAAAAATCCATTTTCCAAAAAAAAAAAAAAACAAAAACCAACGCTCCTGAACTGATAACAGAGTGAAGCCAACGACATCTCCACCAGCAGTTACGAACCTTTTTCTCTCTCTTCTCTCTTGAATCGTTTTCTCAGAGCTCTTACTCTCCGATTCGACTCGTTCATGGCCGTTCCGACGCTGAGCCATCCATTCCGACTTCCTATATTTATCGCGACATCGCCGCCCTTCGATCCTCGTTCAGTCACTGTTGCATATTGCTTCTGCTCATAGTGATTTGTAGTTAGGTTTTGTGCTGTTTTACAGTGCGATCTGCGCCCTTGGTTTGTTTGAATCTCACAGATCTGAAGCGGTAATCGGTTGTCGGTGATGTCGGAGTGCGCAGATTTATTAGCAGCTTCTAGCATCGCCGGTAATTATAATGTTAATTGTAATTCACCCGTAGTTTGGTTGCGGTTTTTTATGGTATTGGAGTTTTTGTTGGTGCTCCGGTTGGTTGCTGAGAAAATGTAGGAAAAGAAAGGAAATAAAATTCTGAATCTTACATTTTTCGCTGTTTTTGGGACCCTAAAAAGCTACAACCTCGCAAAACTGGGTGTAGTACAAATATTTAGTATAGTTCTGGTGTTTTTTTCTGTTCATTTAAAAGCTTTTGTCTGGTTACTGAGAAAAGATGGAGAAGACATGTAAATCAAAGCACGGATCTTAGATTTTCTATTGTTTTCCGATTAAACAAAGTAAAGCCTTAAATGAGCTAAGCCAAATATGAATATAGGCTGGGCTGAGGTAGAATTTTCACTTTAGGGATCCAAAGTACATCAAGTATGAGGTTTTTATTTCATTAAAAAAAGGGTGTTTTCCTTAATGTGATTCAAAATTTACTTTCTTATTATTTCTCAGTCTTCTTGGCAACTGAAAGGTGTAAGTAAATCTGTGAAATGCAGGGCAGTAGGTTGATAATTTGTAATAGAATTTTGAGTTGCTTGTGTTAGGGTTATTAATTTTGAAGGCTGTTGATCCTATGTATACCTAAGTCTTCATTTGGTTGGCAAGAAGCATAAGGAAAGAAATGATTGTGCACATGTTTAATCCTGTAGATGCAAAGATTTTATAAGTAATTCAAACATACAATTTCTTTCTTTTTTTTGGAACTATTAAGTTATACATGCTTTATAGTCTTAGTGCTTAGGTTGTCATGGTTGTGGTATGGTTTCTTTGTTCTTTGTAGATGAACTTTTCATATGACATTTGGATTGCAGGAATTTTGAGAAAGGCAGAATGGTTGTTTCTGAGCTGGTTACTTATATTATGTTATATGATATCCATGGCCCATGCTGATTTACCTGATAATCAACTGGAAGCACCATTGGTGTCTCCAACTAGTGCGCCATTAGCTACACCTGCTCTTCCAGATCTGCCCTTGCCATCTAATTTGCCGCTATACCATAGACGAAAGCGGAAACATCCAATGCCAAGCCATGTGCCAAAACGAGTGCTAGCACCGTCCCAACCTCCTGATTATGGTCCACTTGTGACTTCTGCTCACCCTCCTACAAGTTCACGCTTGTCAAAACCATCAATGAAGAGGGGTGGATTGGCATCTCCTGGTACTGGCCTTGTACCTCCTCGTTTGGAAGATATTTCTCCTATGCAGTCCAATGCTGGCCCCATTCCTGTGGGTTTAGCTCAGCCACCACTGTCTCCTTCGGACTCCAGTAAGACTTATTTTCTATCAATATTGCTTTTACAGTTTTAGCACTTGTTTAGTAATTTGCTCGCCATGGAAAAGAAAAGGGAGCATACTACTGTCTACTAATACATTATCCATTCTATAATTTAATCATCGAATGCATCATAAAACAACCTCCTACTGAACTCTTAAGAAATTAAATCTGTATTATCTAAATTTTACCAGGTCCCAATCTGACATTAACATTGCATTTATATCTCATTCTGCCAGATTGTTGTGAACCAGACATGGTGCTGAAACAGGGGAGCCATGGTTGCCATTGTGTGTATCCTATAAAGGTCGACCTTGTCCTTTTGAATGTCTCACAGAACCCAAATTGGAAACTTTTTCTAGAAGAACTAGCCACCCAGCTTGGTTTACGAGTTTCTCAAATTGAGCTGATAAATTTCTACCTGCTCAGCTTATCAAGGCTAAATATTTCAATGGATATTATTCCACATACAGGGATCAGTTTCTCTGCAAGCGATGCATCTAAAATAAACTCTTCACTTGCTGCACATATGGTTCATCTAGACCCTACATCAGTAGGTGTGGGTGATTACAAACTTCTTAATGTAACCTGGTTTAATCCCCCAGTGCCCTCTCCAGGTAATTCTGACCTGTACTCTTATGCTGTTAAGATTTCACTGTACATGTTTTAAATGGCATGGTTTTTTTTTTGGAATTAGAAAGCTAGAAATAATTCAGGCTAGTGGTTAATGTTGGTGATTGTCAATTACTTTCTATGGTAGCAATTCATAGATTAAGACTGATGGAATGAGCTCTTCTCTGCATTGGAATATATTTGCATTCCTAATGTCAAGGATTGTTTTATAGAAGTCAATTCTGTTGAATGTATATTTACGTAGCTTTGCGTCTGATATACAGCTCCTCTTGTTGCTACCTCACCCATGGAAGCACCTGCTAATCAGTACTCAGCTTCTACCTCACATGTCGATTCAAACAAAAGGAAACACCCAAATTTGGTTCTTATTCTTGGTATCATTGCTGGCATCTTAACTGTTGCCATTATATCTGTGATTATGGTTTCTTTATGTGCATCCTGTCGTAAGAAGACAAAACCATCTCCAGAAGAAAATGGTATGTATTTGCAATCAAATTTTTGGTTCCATACATTGTCTATCAACCTTGTTCCTGGTTTTAGATGTTTGATAATTTTTACTAAATGTGCCTGTAACAATGAACTACAAGTATAGACCAGAATGTCTACCTCTATTTAGTAACACCTATGGGATTACAGTGGCAAAAGGTTGCATATTCTGAAAAGAAACTTCTATTTTAAATAATTAAAATCTAAAATGATTAGTAATAGAACTTAATTAACCTAGAACTGAGCTTGTAGCTTCAAATCTCAAATGGTTATCTGGGATGTAAAGCTGCCTGGAAGAACAGGGGTCTTGTCTTGTACTATCCATCTGTTATTTCTCATAAACTTATGCCTTGTGGGGCATCTGTTATTTATCATGTTTTGAATGCACAAAATTTGTTATTTTTTTTTTTATAGACAAAGGCAGATTGAATTAATAAACGCCTAAAAACAGGGGGCGCACCCTATGTATACAGGTGGTATACAAACAAAACCCAACCAGACTGCAGAAAGGAGAAACAAGACCCACAATGGGGAGGCTAGTCTCCATTAAGAACACCCAACAATTCAAAAAAAGAGGGATTGTTATTCATTCCATTTGAAATGAATCTATACCATATTTCCATGTTAGCGTATACCTATCAAAAATTATTTCCATATTATGTACAGCATCATTCTTCAGATTTCAAGAACTGACAATGTTTAAATCTTTTTCTTATTTCCCATTCCCAATTTCATGGTAGTTTCAATAAAGGATGCTTTTGCATCTAAAGTTCTACAGAAAACAGGATGGAATTGTCTTTTCTGTGTGCAAACCAATTATCGAAAGTTGGTTTGGATACATTTGACCAAGTTTCACAGAAACCAATTGTGCTAATTTGATCTTCCTGAGTTTGCTGGTCTTTGTAACTCTTTTCTTTCTTTTGACAACTGCAATCATTCATCCATATGCACGGTGCAGTTTTTAGCAATACCCAAGTGGGTGTATTGTCAGCTTAGGAACTTGGTGGGATTAAAGTTATTTTTCTACTTGTGTCAGAAAGTTTCTGTGATAACTCGATTGGCTGGAGATTGCTGCAACAAAGTGCAGTGTTTCCTTGAACAAATGCTGCAATCTGAATGTTGCACACTAAATGCAACATGAATAATGCAGAGGATGCTACATGTAGTACATGGAAACTTTAGGACTAAAACCACTTTCTCAGCTGAAGAAGAGACATTAGGCCTGTGATAAATGAGGAATGCATGAGACACCAGAACTAGACCTGAAATGAATTGATTCCAATTGATACTGCATGTCTGTTACATAAATATAGTTTTTCACCAAAAATGTTTGGGTTGCTTATGTTTTATTCTTTTTTTTTGCAGTAAAGCCAAGGACTGCAGATCCAGTTCCAGTTGTAGGATCTCTTCCTCATCCAACAAGTACACGGTTTCTTGCATATGAAGAACTTAAGGAGGCAACGAACAATTTTGAGCCTGCTAGCATACTTGGTGAGGGTGGGTTTGGCAGAGTTTTCAAGGGTGTCTTAAGTGATGGTACAGCTGTGGCAATTAAGAGGCTTACTAGTGGAGGGCAACAAGGGGATAAAGAGTTTTTGGTTGAGGTTGAGATGCTTAGCAGGTTGCATCACCGTAATCTTGTGAAACTTGTGGGTTACTATAGCAATCGTGACTCTTCACAAAATCTCCTTTGTTATGAGCTTGTCCCAAATGGAAGCTTAGAGGCCTGGCTCCATGGTAGTTTGCTTTCTTGAACCACAGATTTAATGAAATCCTCATATATTTATCTCTCTTTCCATTGTCCGTAGTATAGATTGTGTATCTAGGAAAAAAAATATAAAACTCTGTACTTTTGGGAGATTTTCAATACATAGTATTGACAATGGTCCTGTTCTGCTCCAGGCCCTCTGGGAGTCAACTGTCCTTTGGATTGGGACACCCGAATGAAGATTGCTCTTGATGCTGCCAGAGGGCTTGCATACCTGCATGAGGATTCACAACCCTGTGTTATCCACAGAGATTTCAAGGCATCAAATATATTGCTCGAGAACAACTTTCATGCCAAGGTTGCTGATTTTGGCCTAGCCAAAAAGGCACCTGAAGGCAGGGCAAATTACCTGTCTACTCGTGTGATGGGCACATTTGGGTTTGTCATACTCTCTCATCTTTTGTCCTTAACTTAGTATTACCTAGTTTAAATGTGTAGTAATGTTACTAAATTGGTTTACAGGTATGTAGCCCCTGAGTATGCTATGACTGGACATCTACTAGTAAAAAGTGATGTTTACAGCTATGGAGTTGTCCTCCTTGAGTTGTTGACAGGGAGAAGGCCTGTGGAGATGTCACAACCATCTGGACAGGAGAACCTTGTTACTTGGGTTAGTAATATTTCTAATTTATTTGATCTTTACCATTCATGGTTCCTTGTGCTTTTCTTTCTAATAAATTACCCAAGCATTTCTTTCCAATGAAAACGTACATTCTGGGCAAAATAGTTAGACAACTGGACTGTCTTGCTTTCAGGCCAGACCAATTCTTAGAGACAAGGATCGGCTTGAAGAGCTAGCTGATGAAAGGCTTGCTGGAAAGTATCCAAAGGAAGATTTTGTACGAGTTTGCACAATTGCAGCAGCTTGTGTTGCACCTGAAGCAAACCAACGGCCCACAATGGGAGAAGTGGTGCAGTCACTGAAAATGGTACAGCGTGTAATGGAATATCAGGATTCCATGCTAACTTCCTCCAATGCGAGGCCGAACCTGAGGCAGTCATCTACCACCTTTGAATCAGATGGGACATCATCAATTTTCTCTTCTGGCCCTTACTCTGGTCTTAGTGCATTTGATAATGACAATATCTCTCGGACGGCAGTTTTCTCTGAAGATCTTCATGAAGGACGATAAGCATTTCTCCACCAGAAGTTGTCCTCATCTGATCTGAAGTTTGATCACCCTGTAAAATAATGTGAGCTGTTTTGCCAGTTGAAGTGGGGGAAGTTTGGCTTAGAATTCTTGAAATGGTCAAAGCTGTACCATCATCATTGGTGGGGGATGAAATGGGTGTTCTTTTCTTTTCTTTTTTATTTTTCCTGAAATCTGCTGTGGAGAACCACTGTTCAGTTTTCCCTAGGCAGTGGCCATTCTCAACTGTGGATGATTCTCTGTATATATGTACTGTAGCTTTGTTTTATTGAATTGGTTTTTTAAGGTTTTCCACTTGATTTCTTTCCTTCATCTTCCTATTTCACATTTTCTTTTTCTTTTTTGCTTAATTCCTTCACAGAAAATGTGAGCATTTGCAAATGAGTGAAATTGTTTGAAATTATCTAATGCAAGTCTTTAATTACATTGGGATTTGATTACAATTGATATCTTTCAAGGTTAATTGTTTACAAAATAGCTGGTTTATTCTTGCATATTCTTCTGCAGACTTGGCCCAAAATGGGAAGCTGTGAACCCATAAAATGACTGAAAATTATTACTTACAAGGTCAGTTTTCCGATGTATATAGTGATGGGTTGTTGAGGTAACAAAGAGGATCAAATTGTTTTTTTTGACAAATCATTTTTCCCAAAAACATTGGTGTAGTTTGTACAACAACCCTATTTTCATGGATAACCATTCCCACACCATACTAAAAACCCCCACCCTTCACCTCTCAAATCTCTCGAGTTCTCCCATTGCCTTTGCCTCCATCCTCCAAGAGAAGAGACGATGGAGCAAACCAAACACCTTCTACTCATCATCTCCATCTCCTCTCTTCTCTTCTCCTTCTCTGCAGAAGCCATTTGCGTCCCCAAAAACACCACCCATCAGGCTCATTCCCCAGCCCGGCTTCCCTCAATCCGATCACCACCACATGTCTCTTCCCCTCCCCGGCGGCCCGTTGCTTCCCATTCGACCCCATTCGACCCTGCCATCAAGGCAATATGTGAGAAAACCGACTATCCTTCTCTCTGCATGTCCTCCCTTGCTCCATTTCTAGCCAGCTCGAACAACCCGGCTGCAGTCCTGGAGATGGCGATAAAGGCATCCGTGAACTACACCGAAGCCGCTCTAGCAAAAGCCATGCGCCTATCCTCCGACCCCTTCACATCGTCCATTACCAAGGCCTACATCGCAGACTGCCAGGAGAACTACAGCGACGCCATCGATAACTTCAACATCGCAGCCAACGCGATTTCCAGCGGCGATATTGGGTTGATGAACAGCATGCTTAGTGGGGCTATATCAGATTTTCAGACTTGTGATGACGGTTTCGCTGAGATGAATGAGCTCGATTCACCCTTCAAGGAAATAGACACGAACCTCTCTCACATGGCCAGCAACTGCCTGGCCATTGCTGCTTTGCTTCCTTGATAGAATCAACTATGGGGAGTCAGCCATTGTTGTGTTGTTTATCATCATTTTCAACTGCTTTCTTCTTTGTTGTATGCAACACAACTGCTTATGCAGAAAGGATATATACATATACATATACATGGAGGAATTTTTAAAATTAAGCTTCATTTGAAATCTGCTTTCTTATTTTCTTGTTGGGCATGTTTTGGCGAGAGAAACTCAGAGATTAATTCAAATTGAGTTACCTTCATTCCTTTTTAATCTCATTGATTCTGGGAAGAATTACGCGAACTTTCCCCACGTTAATTTAATGGAGTTAGCGGCAGTTTTAAGCTAAAAATTTTGACAAAATGCCCGAGCTAATTAAAGGTGAATGATTTGGATTAACTTTTAATTAGCTTTTAGCTTTAAATTAAACACCAAATTAATTTTATATTATCATAAATTAATCCCTAAACTAAACAAACAATCATAAATTAAATTGAACTTAATTAAAGTGGCCAATTGATTGCCCGTGCATGCTCTACCAAAACTAAGAGTTATTTGATTAAAAGGGATGAAATCATCCCCAATCCTAAAAAAAATATTCATTTTTAACAAAAATGACCTTATTTATTTTGTAAAAATAAAATTTTCTTTTAAAACATATTTGTAAATAATAAATATGTTGAGGGGCATTTATGTCAAAAATATGTTACTTTTCAAGACAAAATTGAGATTAGATTTACAAATATGAGATATTATTATAGCTTTTAATTAATTATTTCAAACTAAAAACTAAAATCTTGAATAATAAGATGATGTTTGATAATTGTTTTTAAAAATAGAAAAATAAAACTCATTTTTAAAAATGATATAAAGGTTTGAGCCCATATAAGAATGGGCCGACAAATTTAGGCCCAACTCAAATAGTATAGTGGGCTTACCTTGCTCAATGAGTTCTCAAGCCATCAGCCCGCATACCATAATTCCTCGGGCTATGCAATTCCTTTTTCATTTTTCATTTTTTTTATTTTTTATTTTTGCTTTATATTCCCCTAAACTTTTACCATGTGTGATGTGACCAATGAGTTGTAAGGGTGAAAATAACAGGCAAAACGTTCTAGAGTCTCATAAACCTTTTTCTCACAAGGTATTTAAAACTCACTTTTAAGTCATTTTGTTAGGGTATTTTATTTAGTTGATAATTTTGTTTATTTTTTAATTAGATGTAACTTATTTTTTTATATTTATTTATTTCAAGATAATTTTAGACTTCATCAAATTAGAGAATAACTAATACAAGAAATTAGGAAAAAAATGTTTTCTATTTCCTAATTTGATTTTGCATTGTATTTTGATAAGTTTTAAATTTATATTTATATCTAAATTTGTGTTTGATTCTAAAAAAAAATGGATTAGTGACTGGTATCTTTGGATTGAGCTAATTGACCATATTAAGTTAATTAATCAATTAAACCATTTTTTATGATAAATTTAATTATTGAAGTCCTTAGTGAGTTCAAGTCATTTAAGTCAAGTGGAAAACACCATAAATACCCTCTTAAGGGTTAAGATTTCTAACTTTTCAATCTTCTCCTACCATTAAGATAAAAATGAGAAAGCTTTAGCTAGAAACCTCTAAAACAACCCATTGTTTAAGTGCCAAAGATCTAAGTAGAGTTATTGGGTGGAAGATTGTGGGTCTATGAGCCTTCCGATGACTTCGATTTGTATCTACATCAAAAAGGAATTGATTTGAGAACATTTAAATCTAAAGTAATGTTTTTTAAGACACTTTTTTAGATTTGTATATTTAAAATTTGTATCTTTACTTTCGTTGCATGGGATCCAAAGGCCTAGGAAGAATATCATAAGCCTAACTTGATCCTTGGATAGGGAACAAAGTGATTCAGAATTCCCTACAAATAGCCCATTGGAAAGGAAATTTATTATTAATAATAAAAGTACTTTGATCCAAAAAAATTTTAATATGTAGATAACTAATTGAAATCTCATTATTTTGAGGTATTTGTATCTTTTCATGGGTTGATTACATAATATGTGCTTCTTCAAGGACCATTTGATTATTAACTTAGGCAATCTACTATAAACTACAATACACTACCTTTTATTTGGAATGATGATTTATCTTGACCGTCAAAATGAAGTTCCCATGGTGAGTGCACTAGTGTATACGGTTACATATGTACATGACTTATGGTAATCATGACATAATACTATCATATTGTCATAATTCATTAAGCTATTATGTTACATGGACTTTTAATCTTGAAAAGATATTGAACCTGTGCTAAAATCAATAGGAGACTTTGACTTGTGGCAAGACTTTAATGTGGTTATATATCCTTATATAAAAGTCTTCAGAGGATTTAAATTGCCTGAAAATCAAATATTTCAAATCTTTGTAACATATACTCAATCAAGTTACAACAACCCTTCTATGGATTGAAACAACTTAGACGTATGTGGTACAATTACCTAGGTGAATACTTAACAAAAAGGATTACGTTAATAATTCTATATGTTTATATGTTTTCATTAAGAAATCAAAAATCAAATTTGTAATTATTACCATGTATATTGATGACTTAAATCTTGTTAGTACTTTTGAAGAGCTTATAAGAACAAAAAATTATTGAAGAAATTTTTTGAACTGAAAGATCTTGGGAAAACAAAGTTATGTCTTAGTTTACAAATCAAACACGTTCCAAATGGAATGTTAATCCATAAGTTAACATATACTAATAAAGTCTTGAAACGTTTCCATAGAGATAAATCACATCTATTAAGTTCTCTAATGGTAATTTGTTTACATGAAGTGAAAAATAACTCATTCCATTTTAAAGAAGATAATGAAAAACTATTTGGTCTAGAAGTATTATATCTCAGTGTTAATAGTGCATTGGTGTATCTTGCATATTGTATACGACCAAATATTGTATTTTCTGTTAGCTTGCTTACAATATATAGTTTTGCACCAATTTGAGGACACTGTAATGAAGCCAAACATAAACTGCAATATCTTCGTGGAAAAATTGACACAGGTTTATTTTACAAGAAATGATTAGAATCTCAATAACTTTGATATGCAAATGTTGACTATCTTTCAGATCCCCATAAAGCTCAATTTGAAATAAGATATGTATTTACCTATGATAGTATGACAATATTGTGGTAATTAGTTAAATAAACAAGGGTGGACAACTCTTCAAATCATTTAGAGTTTCTTACAATTTATTAAGCAAGTTGTGAATGTTTATGGTCAAGGTCAATGATTCAACATTTTTGGAATCATGTGGACTACCCTCTATCAAATATTAAACTGCCAAGTTGTATGGAGATAATGTTACTTATATTGCACAAATTAAAGAAGAACTTATAAAAATGTGACAAAACTAAACATATTTCCTCTTAATTCTTCTATATTCTTGATCTCCAACAGAAATATGAAATTGATGTTTAATAGGTTCAATCATATGATAATCTAATAAATATATTTTACGAAAGTGTTACCTTCAACTACATTGAAAAAGTTAATATACAACATTAGAATGCGAAGATTGAGGGATCTATTAGTCAAAATGTTGAAGAAAGAATAATCATGTTTATATGAAGAAGAAAATATTGATATGTATATATTACACTTTTTTTTTTCTTCTGTTTAGGTTTTGTCCGACTAGGATTTACTAACAAAGTTTTTTACGAGATAATCATAATGATGAAATTATTTGAAGAATATTATACTTTTTCTTTTACTAGATTTCTCTTAGTTTTTCTTAGTAAGGTACTAATGATGTTCTTATTGTTATCAAAGGGGAGTGTTATAAAATATGAGAATTTGTTGAATTATGAGAACTTGTGAATGATATTGCTATAAATCTCCTTATGACTCTTTTTATAAGGAAGAAACCTACTAATAAAAAATGAAAGTAATAGTAATAATAAATAAAAAAAAAAAAAAAAACCCATATAAGATATTGATCCAAGAAGACGTGGAGTCCCAAAACAAAACATAAATGTCTAAGGCAAATTTAATTAACAATAAAAAAAAAATCCCCTAAATAAAGTTTTAGAATTTTTTTAAAATAAAAATAAAGTCATAAAGCTCATCCAACAATAAATTTTAATCTTCTATTAGTTTAAATTCATTATGTTCACAATATAAATGACAATAAATAAAAGAATAAATAAATAATCTTAACTAGAGTAGTATGATTGAAAAAACAATTCAAACCATGGCTTGAGTAGTTGAATAAGGTTGAACCTAACAAGTAATAAACTCTTTTTCTTTTTCTTTTTGCTAAAGTTTTTAATTATTATGAACATCATTAATATTCATATATTCATATTTTCTGATTATAAATAATAATAATAATTACATAGTTTCTAGTTTTGTATAAACGTAATATTTTTCATAAAACTTTTGACTACGTGACTGTAATAATTTTCCTATTGTATTTAACCATATGACTTTTAACATTTATTTTACACTAGGTTGTGAATAATTAAAATTTAAATAATCCAATAATGTAGAACAATGCATAATTATAAAGATTACATAAAAGAAACTATATTACGATATACCTTCTCGCAATATTTGATGTAGATGTTTTGAAAAAAACTGAATGATGTTTCAAAATATTGGTTAGAGTCTCGTAATGCTAACAAAGAAACTTAATGAATATTTTATTTGTAGCTCATCCCTTTTATAGAGTGTAAGAAAAATATTTACATAAATATGAATAATTATTCATAAGTTTCAAGATATAAGAAATTGTCATATTTTATGATAAAAGTTAATAATTTCATTCACATTTCCCGAGGTTTCGATTAAATACATATAGCTCTTATAAGTTTAAAATTTTATCAAATACTTCATTTTATCTTTTCATTTACCTCATTTTTCACTCAAAATAAGGGAGGTGTATGATGAAATTTCTAACCTATGGAAGTTGGATGTATTTAATCAAAATAGTAGAGGAGGTGAATGAAATTAACCCTTTACAACAATATCATTTATATTGACATTTTTTTTTTCATTATCTTGTTTTTTAATAATAACATTAAAAGTATTAGCCTAGCATAAATGGGTGTATAAAAGAGTTAGAAATTGAAAAAATAAATAAACAAATGTTTATTACACTTTACCCCTAACTTAGATTGTGTTTTGCACATTACCCCACGAGTTGAAAATCGAATAATGTATCCTTTATCATTTTATAATTGCATGCAATGTGCATTTTTTGAGAGACGACGTTATGTTTTTGGACGAAAAGGCACGTGCTTTCCACGTGATTGAGGGCAAAACAATCATTTTATTTCAAAACACCCAAATCCCTACCTAACCTTCTTCTTCCTCCTTCAATCACCAATTGGAATTTTCCCAAAATTCCAATGAACAAGATTATACATCTTATGGTGATTAGAACCAAACTCAAAAAATTTTACCAAAAAAATAACAATATTATTAAAAAATCACTTCAACTAATTCAAATAGTCTCAGATTCAAAATTTATAAAGGAAAAAAAATCTATTGATTTTATCACCAACCAAACAAAGTGCAAAAACCCACAAAAACAACAACAATCAAACAAACCTAACACAACATCCATATCACACACACATGTATACAACATGGAGTTAGAGTCAGGGTTGGGTTTCGTTTTTATGTTATGCTTTTGTTTTATTATTAGGGTTTCGTTTTAATATTTCATAAAATTGAGGGAAATTTTGGGAGAAATTTGAGGAAAAAAATCAAGCTTTTTGAAAATAAAAAGAAAAAAAAAATATTGCATCATCACGATTTTCTTGCAATTTTCACTCTTTAATATGCTTTGATTGCAATTTGGGTATTCATCTATGCTTCGTCTACAATTTGGGAAGGAAGAAAAAAGGAAAAGGAAGAAAACGAAGACAAAGGAGGGCTCGATTAGGGTTTTAAAATGAAATGATATTTTTACCCTCACTTAAATAGGTCATGTGGAGAGTATATACGTCTTCCGTCCAATTAAGATAATACCGTCATTTTAAAAATGCACATTACATACAATTATAAAACATGAAGGTATATTATTCGATTTTAAACTTAATGGGTTAATGTGCAAAACATGTTATAGGTTAGAAAGGTAAAGTGTAATAAACCTATGAACAAATAAATTTCAAGAGTAGAATTTTTAAATCCAGAAACTTCAGGGCACGATGCCAAATTTGGAAAACAACAAGGGTCACTATCAACTTTATAATAAGGTTCGCACGTGACAAGCCACAGCACACGGGAACGGAATGAGGAGGGCATTGCACTAACCTACCCGAGTGGTGCGCAGAGGGCTTAATCTGCGCATCAATTGCAGCACAATCGTGCGTTGAAGAGGAGGGAAAATAACTAAAAGGAAGGTGATAGAGAGAGAAACTCTAGTGAGAGAAAGTAGAGAGAGAGAGAGAGATAGAGAAAGGAGAGGAGCGAGTTGGGTGAGTGAGTGGAATCGGTGGTGTGACCGAATCAACAAAAACACAGGAGACAAAGCCAACAAAAAACACAGGCCGTGTGGGGTGGTGTGGTGTGGTGTGGTATGTAGTATAAAGGAAAAAACATGGAGAAGATTATTAAGAAGAGTCTTCTTTACCACTCCTACTACTACCACGACTCCTCTTCTCCTGATCATACTATTTATCCGCACCAAACTACATCACCACCCACTCTAAGACTCTCCCCTTTCCCATTCAAATGCCATCTCAATTTTCTCCATCTTTTGCTCAACCACTCGCTCTTTCTCCCTCTATTCTCCATCTCTGGGTCTTTTATTCAGAAAAGGTAGGTACCCATTTTTGTCGTTTGCTTTATTAGAGAATTTTCTATCTGGAGGGTTTTGTATGTGGGTTTGTCTCTGTTTTTGTTCAATTGGAGGTTTTTCTATGTGAGTATGTCAGGTTTATTTGTTTTTGGTTATTTGTTTGTGGGGGGGGTCTCGGATTTTCTGGGGAGGGGAGTGGCTTGATAGTTTGATGTGGGGGTTTCCTCTGGGGTTTTGTTTGATTTCTTGTGTTTTTGGTTGTTTGGTTGGTTTGATTTGTGTACCATTGGGGATTGTTGATTTGGCGTTTGGGTTGATGTAGGTTTGCGTTTTCCTTTCTCAATTCTGTTTTTTCTGTTCTTAGTTTCTTCCGTCTTGATGGGAAATTTGGGAGAGGATCATTGATCATATCATTTCATTAAATTCTACTCTCTCTCTCGCTTCTTTTTTTTTGGTCTCTATGATGTGGGAATTCACATTCTGTTTTCATCTGCAAATATCCATTTATATAATGTGTAAGATATCATTTATCTGTGATCTTGTTTTTCCTGCTGTGTACATTGGTCTAATTCGATTATTTTGGGCTATTCTGCACTTCTTAATTACGGCCTATTTCTTTTGTTTTTGGCTACTGCTTTCTCTATTGCTGTTGGTTTTTCAATAGACGTTGTTGATTCATGTTTCTTTTTTTCCTTTCTTCCCTAATATACTGACTTTTATGATCCATTCTATACTGTTAACTGCTTCTTGTGATTTTTTTTTTTTTTTTTAATATTCTTTTGAACATTCTGTTATGAATGTTTCTTTTATCTCTGTTTTTTGTTATTTTGATATAATGGGGTTTATAAATGGTTTAATCACTCTCAAGGATTTGTTTGATATTGGATCCTTATTGGTTTCTTATTTCTTGGCTATAGCAGTTCCAAAGTTGCTGCATTGCATGATTTTTATGAGTTTCTTTCATCTCATTATCTGAGAAGTAATCGCACTAAAGGACCTTGGTATGGAGGAGTTTGGTGGTACTCGGTTAGATGGTATCGGCAACACTGTGAGGAAGAAGAGAAGTCGAGCTTCCCGTCGACCAAGACCTGAGTCTCAGCCACATACTGAAAGTTGGGATCATTCATCAACACCGCCTTCAGATGATGTGTGCAAGGTCTCAAGTGATGAAAATGCTGCTTGTGATGCTAGTTCTAGGAGGAAGGAGTTCAACCTTAATCAATGCGCTGCAAAGGCTGTTTCTGTTGGTAGAGCTGAATGTGAAAGCCCCAACAAAAGGATCAAGAAGGAAGATGGGGGTTGTAATGCAATGTTTGATTGTGAAGGTTTGGGAGATAGTAACGAGAGTGGTTTGAGAGATAATAATGAACAAGGACGAGGTAGGGTGAATAATAAGAGGTGCAGTGAAGGGGTCCTTGCCCCGGCTAACTGGAAAAGCATAGGCAAGGTGAAGGAAAGTCCGGAGCCACAATCAAGAGCTACAGATCATCCAAGTCAAAGGAATGGTGAAAGTCAGAGTTCAAGGCAGTCAGGAGTGGATTTGGATGGATCAGGACATGAAAGCAAGGTTAAAAAGGTTAAACTCAAGGTTGGTGGTGTCACACGCACAATTCAGGCTCAGTCCTTATCTAATGGTGCAGCGTCAGGTGGATCTTCGAGAAAAAGTTCTCGATCCTCAGATGCCCCCCGACCACGCCAGAAACTGATTCTTCAGGTATATAGCCTTTCCTCCTGTCAATTTGAGTTGGTGAAGTTGGTGGCTACATGCTCTTGTTAAGAACAGTCTCTTTTCTTTTTTGATAGGAAGAACAGTCTCTTTTTCTTTAGATGCTGTACCAAGTCAAGCTTGAGTAGTTTTTTTTTTTCTTGTAAGTGAGAAATCATGGTATAATCTTATAAAGTGTTTCATGAGATACATGTAATTGGTTTAGAGCATTCAATATCAGGGTTTGTCAAGAGAAATTTAGCCTCAGTTTTATAAAATATAATGATGCTAATCACTTGGAAAGCATTCAATTGTCTAGAAATTGAATTGCCTCATTTTGTTTTATATAGCTTATATACAAAATCATAATCATGAACAGGTCTTATGGTAGCGATCTTCTGAATGACGGTGAAAGCCTAAAATGACAACACTTTAAGAAATCCTAAAACTGATTTTATACATTTGTTAATATCTCCAATTACTTAATGCACTTCATTCTAGGAGTGCCATTCTAGGTGCAGGATTTCTAGCTTCAAATGCTATGCTGGTAATTGTGGGGCCATTCAATTTCCATGGATATCACGATTTTGAGAAATTGATTATTCTTGACCTCTTTTTTTTTTGGCTTCATTGTAGAGATTTTCTGCCTGATCTAAGCCAGATTTTTATTTGTCCACACAGAATTCTGATGTCTTACTGTGCCCTGTATGGAAATAAAAAATAAAAAATTTCTATTAATGTATGTTATATCATTATATGAATTTTACAAAGTACCATGTGGCATTTTGGGAATCTTTCCATTTAAACATCTTTTTATTGCAGGACAATTCAGATGATAGCCATTCTCCTCCAGATAAGCGGAGTGGCTTGCAAGGAATCCCATGGAGAGATTTCTCAAGAGGTGGTTTTAGCCTTGGAAAGGAGGATTCTTTAATGGGGAAGATCTCAGGAAAGCAAGGAGACAAATCAGATCCAGTTCGTAAGAGCAAACGGGTCCCTAAGAGGCGTGTATTAGATGGGGCATTTGATGATGACGAAGATGATGAAATACGATACCTGGAGAAACTCAAGACTTCGAAGGTTACTGCAGGAAATAAAGATGATGAGGAAGAATCAGGCAAGAAACCACGGAGGGTTTCTAAGATGAGGACAATTGATGGTAAGAAAGATGAAAATTTGGGATCAAGCAAAGATGGTAAGAAGAAGTCAAGATCAGATAGAGTATCTGAGGAAACAGATTATGAGGAAGAACAAGAAGACGAAGAAGTGATATCTGATAGTGAACTTGAAGAAAACAAGATGAAGAAACTGAGGAAAGAATCTGTTGATTCATTGTCGGAAAGTAAGAGGGAAATGACTCTCACAACACGTCAAAGGGCTCTTCAGTCCGGTAAAGATGCCTCTTCTGCCCCTGGTGCAAGCCTAATTGAGTTTCCAAATGGGTTGCCTCCTGCTCCATCTAGAAGTGAGAATTTATTACCTTCTTACTTGAACTGTTTCTAAGAGTACTAATTTGGGATTTCAATGTAACTGCTTCACTTCTCTGATTGTTTGGTTGATCACAGAGCAAAAGGAGAAACTTTCTGAAGTAGAGCAGCAACTAAAGAAAGCTGAGGCTGCTCAGAGACGTAAAATGCAAGTTGAGAAGGCAGCTCGGGAATCTGAGGTTCCTCTATCTATGCTCTATATTATCTGTCTTTGTTATGGATCTTCAAGATTTTGAGAATGGAAAGTAAGTGTGTTTGGATTCAATTCTGTAGGCTGAGGCAATTAGAAAAATACTTGGTCAAGATTCAGGTAGGAAGAAGCGAGAAGATAAGATGAAGAAGCGCAGGGAAGAATTGGCACAGGTAATGGTTGCACAAATAACCTGATTTTTTAAAACTTGTCATGAAGCCATAGATTTCATTTTGTTTAATAATGTGTTTCATGCAGGAGAGGGCTGCTAATGCTCTAACACTCCCATCAAACACCATCAGATGTGTCATGGGTCCAACTGGCACCGTTCTTACATTCTCAAAGGATATGGGTCTTCCTAGTCTATTTGACCCCAAACCTTGCAAGTATTGATCCATTATTTTCTCCATCTCAAATTCGATGCATTTTTTTACTATGCCCAAATAAGCACACACACATAAACAGACGGATATCAATTCTAGTTTGCTGATAATTTGTGGATCGTTGTTATGAATTTTCAGTTATCCTCCTCCTCGGGAAAAATGTGCCGGCCCTTCATGTACTAACCCATACAAGTATCGGGACTCCAAGTCAAAACTTCCGCTTTGCAGTCTCCATTGCTACAAGGCAATCCATAAAAGGATGCAAGCTGAAACTACTTGCTGATGTTACAGTCTTTCCCTTGCCATTGTGCATGCAGGTAATCCAGAAAGTTTATGTTGAATATAATGTATTTATAGTATATAACCTTTCCTTGTTAATATAGGATACATGTATGGTAGTTAGGACTCCTAGCCTTGTATATATATATATTTCTCAATTGTAAGTAGATCATTACATTAATGAGAATTAAGGTTTTCTTCTTTCTCTCTCTCTCAACATGGTATCAGAGCCAAGGAAGAAAACCTAATTCTTTCTTGTTTCTCGTGTCATCAACTCCGGGAAACCTTCCGGTGACCGTGTTTCATTCCGGTCACCTTCCCCATCTTCCAATACTTTCCGGTCATTCGGATCGTCGACAGAAACTACTCACCGCCGGCGAACTTTTCCGGCGAATTTTCCGGCGACTTTCCGGCGACGTATTTTTCCGACACCGACTATACCAGAAGGAGCGCCTGGAGGAGATCTACAACTTTTGTGAAGGCACCGGCACCAAAATCCCATCCACGCGCCGTCCACGCGCAAATTTCCGGCCGGCGACTGAATCTCACGCGCCGGCGCGTGAGGGCGCGTGAGGCCTTTTCCGGCGACGCGCCTCCTCCTCCAGCTTCGCCTGACGCCGACCAGCCTCCCTACCTCCCTGGTTCTCCCATCCGAGCCCTGCACATACCTCTTTTGGGGATTTTTGTCTCCGTCGGCCCTCCAAACAGCCTTTCCGGCGAAGCTCCGACTACTTTTTCTCCACTCCAATCCCTGCACGTGCCTTGGGAAGTGTTCTTCTACCTTTCTGGTGGTACCACGCCGCGATCTGAGGCCGTCTCCCTTTTTCGGTGGTGCCACGCCGCAATCTGAAGCCGTATTAGGGCTCTCTTCGATCCAAACATACTTCATTCTTCAGATAAGTAGATATGACTACTAAAAATTCCATTTTTTCCGCTGTTATATCTGGATCTCCTATGATTACTTCGGAGAAATTGGTTGGCAGTGACAATTATCTTTCCTGGTCTGCGTCTGTTGAACTTTGGTTTATGGGTCAAGGATATGAGGATCACTTGATTACACAGGAGGCAGATATCCCTGAGGTTGACCGCGTACAGTGGAGGAAGATAGATGCACAGTTATGTAGTGTATTATGGCAATCGGTTGATCCCAAGATTCTTCTTCATCTTCGGGCCTACAAAACTTGTTTTAAATTTTGGACTCAGGCCAAAGGATTATATACGAATGATATCCAGCGTCTTTATAAGGTGGCTTCTGCAATTGTCCATCTCAGCCAACAGGACTTGGATCTATCTACTTATATTGGCCAGATTGCCTCTCTTAAGGAGGAGTTCTTGACTGTGATGCCTCTTACTCCTGATGTTGGGGCTCAACAAACACAGCTTGACAAGTTCTTCATGGTTCTTACTCTTATTGGCCTCCGTCCGGATCTTGAGCCTGTCCGCGATCAGATTCTTGGTAGTTCATCAGTTCCGTCCTTGGATGATGTGTTTGCTCGCCTCCTCCGTATCTCCTCCACTCAGACTTTGCCATTTGATAGCACTTCAGATTCTTCTGTGTTAGTTTCTCAAACTAACTCTCGAGGAGGCCGTAGTGGTACCCGAGGTAGAGGTCAACGTCCTCATTGCACCTATTGCAATAAACTTGGCCACACTCGCGATCGTTGCTATCAGTTACATGGACGACCTCCTCGCACTGCCCATGTGGCCCAGTCCTCTGATTCTCCGCTGCCTCAAGCTCCGAGCTCTTCCGCATCTCAGGCTTCTGTTGCCTCTGTTGCCCAGCCTGGTAATGCCTTTGCCTGCCTTACCCACACATCTTCTCTTGGACCCTGGATTCTAGATTCTGGAGCTTCTGATCACTTATCTGGTAATAAGGATCTTTTCTCCTCTATTACTACTACCTCTGCTTTACCTAATGTTACCTTAGCTAATGGTTCTCAAACTGTGGCTAAAGGTATTGGTTTGGCCCTTCCTCTGCCTTCTCTACCTCTCACTTCTGTCCTTTATACTCCTGAATGTCCTTTTAATCTTATTTCCATCAGCAAAATCACTCGTACTCTTAATTGCTCTATTACCTTTTCTGATAAATTTGTGACCTTGCAGGACCGGAGTACGGGGAAGACGATTGGCATAGGACGTGAGTCTCAAGGCCTCTATCACCTCACCTCGGATTCATCTCCTGCAGTTTGCATTTCCACTGATGCTCCTCTCCTCATTCACAATCGTCTGGGCCACCCTAGTCTCTCCAAGTTCCAGAAGATGGTCCCTCGTTTTTCCACTTTATCGTCGCTTCCGTGTGAGTCATGTCAGCTTGGGAAACATACTCGTGTCTCGTTCCCAAAGCGTTTGAATAATCGGGCAAAGTCTCCTTTTGAGCTTGTCCACACTGATGTTTGGGGTCCTTGTCGGACTGCGTCTACTTTAGGATTTCAGTATTTTGTCACTTTCATTGATGATTATTCTCGATGTACTTGGTTATTTTTAATGAAAAATCGAGCTGAGTTATTCTCTATTTTCCAGAAATTTTATGCTGAAATCCAAACCCAGTTCAATGTTTCTATTCGTGTGTTACGCAGTGACAATGCCAGGGAATATTTTTCAGCCCCATTTACTTCGTTTATGTCTCATCATGGGATTCTTCATCAGTCTTCTTGTGCTCATACTCCTCAACAAAATGGGGTAGCTGAACGCAAGAATCGACATCTTGTTGAGACAGCTCGTACTCTCCTCCTCCATAGCAATGTTCCTTTTCGTTTTTGGGGGGACGCTGTTCTTACCGCTTGTTATTTGATTAATCGTATGCCCTCCTCTGTCTTACATGATCAGATTCCTCACTCCCTTCTCTTCCCTGACCAACCACTTTATTTCCTTCCTCCTCGTGTCTTTGGTTGTACTTGCTTTGTTCATATTCTCACTCCTGGACAGGACAAGCTTTCCGCCAAAGCCATGAAGTGTCTCTTCTTGGGATACTCTAGACTTCAGAAGGGTTATCGTTGTTATTCCCTTGAGACTCATCGATACTTTATCTCCGCTGATGTCACCTTCTTTGAGGACTCACCATTCTTTTCCACCACTTCTGAGTCTCTTCCTGTTTCTGAAGTCTTGCCTATTCCCATTGTCTCCCCACCTGATGCTATGCCTCCTCGGCCACTTCAGGTTTATCATCGTCGCCCTCGTGTCGTTGCTCCTCTCCCTTTTGCTGAGGCACCTGCTGACTCACTTCCTATCCCTTCGGCTTCACCTACCCCGGCTCTGCCTTCTCCTAATGACTTACCCATTGCTGTTCGGAAAGGTACTCGCTCTACTCGTAATCCTCATCCTATTTACAATTTTTTGAGTTATCATCGATTATCTTCACCCTATTCTGCTTTTGTTTCTGCTATATCCTCTGTTTCTCTTCCAAAGAGCACCCATGAAGCTCTTTCCCATCCAGGCTGGCGACAGGCAATGGTGGATGAAATGGCTGCTCTGCACTCTAATGGCACTTGGGATCTTGTTGTTTTACCCTCGGGTAAATCTACCGTTGGTTGTCGTTGGGTTTACGCAGTTAAGGTTGGTCCTGATGGTCAGGTTGATCGCCTTAAGGCCCGCTTAGTTGCTAAAGGCTATACTCAGGTTTATGGTTCTGATTATGGTGACACATTCTCTCCGGTTGCCAAGATTGCTTCTGTTCGTCTGCTTCTCTCCATGGCTGCCATGTGTTCTTGGCCTCTTTATCAATTGGATATTAAAAATGCCTTCCTTCATGGTGATCTTGCCGAGGAAGTTTATATGGAGCAACCTCCTGGTTTTGTTGCTCAGGGGGAGTCTGGTTTAGTATGCAGGTTACGCCGTTCTCTATATGGCTTGAAACAATCTCCTCGAGCATGGTTTAGCCGTTTTAGTTCTGTTGTTCAAGAGTTTGGCATGCTTCGCAGTACAGCAGACCATTCAGTTTTCTATCATCATAACTCTTTGGGGCAGTGTATTTATCTGGTTGTTTATGTGGACGACATCGTCATTACAGGCAGTGATCAGGATGGTATTCAGAAACTAAAGCAACACCTTTTTACCCACTTTCAGACCAAAGACTTGGGGAAACTCAAGTATTTCTTGGGAATTGAGATAGCTCAATCCAGTTCTGCTGTGGTCCTTTCCCAAAGGAAGTATGCTTTAGACATCCTGGAAGAAACTGGTATGTTAGACTGTAAACCGGTAGACACACCTATGGATCCGAATGTCAAACTTGTACCAGGACAGGGGGAGCCTTTAGGAGACCCCGGGAGATATCGACGGCTCGTAGGTAAATTGAACTATCTCACCATTACTCGTCCAGACATTTCTTTTCCTGTGAGTGTTGTTAGTCAATTCCTACAGTCACCATGTGATAGCCATTGGGATGCTGTAATCCGCATTCTTCGATATATCAAAAGTACACCAGGCCAAGGTGTGTTGTACGAGAACAGAGGTCATACTCAGGTTGTTGGTTACACAGATGCAGATTGGGCTGGCTCACCCACAGATAGACGTTCCACTTCAGGGTACTGTGTTTTTATTGGAGGTAATCTAATATCTTGGAAGAGTAAGAAACAAGATGTAGTGGCCAGATCTAGCGCTGAAGCCGAGTATCGAGCTATGGCTTTGGCAACATGTGAACTCATATGGTTGAGACATCTTCTTCTAGAGTTGAGATTTGGAAAGGATGAACAGATGAAACTCATATGTGATAACCAGGCCGCATTACATATTGCATCCAATCCAGTCTTTCATGAAAGGACCAAACATATTGAAGTTGACTGTCATTTCATTAGAGAGAAGATCGCATCAGGATGTGTTGCTACAAGTTTTGTTAATTCAAATGATCAACTAGCTGACATCTTCACTAAATCTCTCAGAGGTCCTAGGATTAAATATATTTGTAACAAGCTTGGTGCATATGACGTATATGCTCCAGCTTGAGGGGGAGTGTTGAATATAATGTATTTATAGTATATAACCTTTCCTTGTTAATATAGGATACATGTATGGTAGTTAGGACTCCTAGCCTTGTATATATATATATTTCTCAATTGTAAGTAGATCATTACATTAATGAGAATTAAGGTTTTTCTTCTTTCTCTCTCTCTCAACAGTTTATATTAATATATCTTGTATTGAGAGATTGGTAAAGGATGATGTTTCTTTTTTCCTTTTGATCTCAATATGGAGAGATTTATAGAGTTTGGGATTATTAGTTCACTGTAATAAACAGTTGGAAATGATAGTATAATTTTTTTTTTCTTTTTCTTGGAAGAAATTTTGCACTCCAATACCCTTTATTTTTGGGGTTTGGAGGTGGGAGGGCATAAATGTAGCTAAAAATTAGTTCAATAATGTTTAAGAAGTTAACAGACTGTTGATACTTTTATCAAGCTGAACACATTGAGGATCTTCATGTTATATGTTTCTTTAGCTTGTTTTTCTTGGAAGCCCCCAAGTGTCATGCATTAAAGCAATAAGTCTCTCTTGTTTGCAAATGAGGTAAATTATATTCTCTACCTAGGAAAAAAATAATGAGACAACTCATATTCTCTCATGGAAATGTTGCAGTTGAAGTTGGTCTTGTATTTAGAACCCTCTTAGGTTTTTATATATGCTGGTTAAAAGGTACAAGAACGATCAACTAATATGATAAGCTAGGCAGTGGTGGCTTTTTTTTTTTAAATGAATTAGGTGATTTATTTCTAGGATACTATGAGAATTTTAGATTTTTTCCCCCCTTTTCTTGTTCTCTGTTTTTCTAGTAGCCACCTTTACAATACAATACTTGAATAAAAGGTAAATGCAGCTTTTTTTAGCATGTAAAATGAGTTCTGTTGAAATTACTAGCTTTCTTGGATAGAGGATTTCCTGTTTCTAGACAGTTTAGACTGGGAGGAAAAACAGTGGCTAGAGATTTTCCGTAGGAATTCCAACATAGGTCTTGCATCAAGCCTTTAGTTGTTGTTGATGGAGTGAGGAGGACATTTCCCATGCTGATATTAGTGCACGGAATGCTGTCACTGCAGGCTAGATGTATTGCCTGTGTAGCATAAGTTCCATTTATTTGATTGTACGTAATGTTGGTCAGAGAAACTGCATCTGTCTTGTTTCGACAAGTACCACCTTCACAGTAGAACTGATCAATCATGATTGGCACTTTCACGTTAGAGACTTTGATATCCGAAAATATCACAGACTTCACGGACCCAACTCCACCCTGAGTAGGGTGCAATAGAGGTTAAAACAGAACCTAGTTATGGATGACTAGAGTGGAGGTCTTAGGAGATTACCTGCCAGGTTTTGATCCTGATTCCATATAGCGTATCCACCATTATGGAATTCTGAACCACAATGTTTGATACACAGGCCAAGGTGCCATCCTTACCTAGGCCCCCTATGCTGAATTGCAGAGAGTTTTGAGTTAACAGTTAAAACAAGGGTCTAAAGTCCACGTTTTATAGTGAAAAGCAGAATCTGGGATTGTTAACATGCCTTATTCCATGCCCTGGTCCACATTTAATATTCCGAATGTTTACATCTGAACACCCAGTCTGAATTGAGATACAATCATCCCCTGCTCAAGTACGGAGACTTAACTTCTAGATGAAGAGTTATCTGGAATATACGGAAAAATAGAAGGTTTAGAATCTAGAGTAATACCACATGAAATTGTAGAATTCTCTACTTCCACCCGTTGTGAGTTCTGGAGATGGATCCCATCAGTGTTTGGGCTGTCACCTGGCGAGGAGATGCTGAGATTGGTTACCTTTACCCCAGCACAGTTGTCAAATTTTAGGTGGCATCTTGGGCTGTTTTGGATTTGGATGTCACGGATAGTTAAGTTTAAACTTGAGTAAAATCTCACGGCCTGAGATAAAAGCTTGATATCGTTAAAAGAATACTGCTTAAGTGGTATGATCCAAATTCATCTGTCCCATGTGTTACATAAAACTAGGATAGCTAGTGGGAGAATCACTCACTGTTGGCTTCATTATGTCATCGTATCTGGAGTTTCTGTTTGTTAGCTGTCAACACAACTCAATTCATATTAGAATATGGGTTTTCTAATTAAGTAATTCTAGTTCATGTAGTTATCTGCGACAAACCTGGTTTTGCAGAATCCTGGGTGTAATCCACCACCATGCTGAGCCTTGTCCGTTAATTGTTCCTCTTCCCTGGATTACGAAGTCATGTAGATTCTTGAAGTTGATCCACTGCAGTAGCTCTGGTTTCAGCCACATTCTTGGACCTCCAGGTGCGACAATCATCCCATCTATCTGATGTGGCATCAAAGACTTTGATCAGCTTTTAGAACTCGCACTATTAAGCTTTAACCAGCTAATTAGAGTTTTCTAGATGCGTAATTTTGGAACCTGAAGGACTAGTCCTGGTTCACAAGGTCCTTGCAGTGTAATTGGACTGATGAGGAGCCGAAATTTAGATGGGATCTTAATTGTTGCATTCTTGACTGCACATGCTGCAGACCACGTCACTTGAAATGCCTGATCATAGTCATAAATGTCCAAATCTAGTATTACACTATCAAAGAAAGATACTATTGTATACCATCTGAAAGAAATACGATTCTGAAAACAAAATTTTAAACTCAGTTATATACAAAATATGGTAGGTAGCACTAATTTGGTTTTTGGTATTCAGAAACCTTGGAGTCATCGGAAACTCCATCACCCCTTGCTCCAAAGGATGGGACATCAAAGATAGGGCTATAAGGTTGGTAGGAATCATATACTGAGCTGGATGAAGAACCATGTCCTAGATTATGGCTGCCTCCTTTGATGGGGTTTTGATGTTTTGTTCCCCAACCATGTGCAGTTCTTGCATTCAGAGCACTTGATGAGAAGAGGAAAATCTGTATCGACAGGAGCCAATAATGAATGGGGTTCGGGACTCCATTATTGGACATTCTTTTGTGACAGAATTTAAGACCCAAGGGAAATGATTCATGAAAGGGATATATATATACACCTGTGAATGGTAATGAATATAAAAGGTTGGCTGTTCAATGACAAACTGCAAATAATTTGGATTGTTTTCTTCTTTTACTATTTTTTTGGTTGCTGAGAAGCACACACATTTCTCTGTATTTCTTTTGAAATGGAAAATGCCTTGTTAGTAGTGCATTTTGGTGGTCCTTCTCTTGAGGGATGGATGAGTGAAAGAACTTGTAGCTCTGAGGCTAACTGTCTGGACCAACTTTCCTACATCTATAGTTAGGGGACTAGGCCGCGCATGCTCAGAGCCTCCATATTTGACTGTTACTGCAACAATACCCTTATCTATTGTGTCCAAAATATTCCTGTGAACAACTAGCAATTTTCTTTTGCAATTTAATTTACATGATGTTTTCCCTACTCTAAAAATTTCTCCTGTAAAAACAATTGAGTGGATTGTCTGTTGGGTCATCTCATGCTACTTAGTTTGTTACACGTGCATCATGTGAAGATGCTCAATGGTCGTTTAAATCATGTTAAGATACTATACATGGTTTGGATTTAACATTACTGCTCTTAATTTCATTATGCCAGTGGAAATAGACAGTGCTCTTCTGGTAATATATGCTGTAGATTTCTTTGAACATGATGCTCAGAATATTTGGTTCACTGAAAATGTAAGGTTTACAGAAGGATCTAATTCTTTCCAGTGGTGCCTTTCCTAGATGGGGACCTAAGAATAGTTGTCTACCTTAAGAAGGGTTACATCGCCTTTCATTACTTTAAGAGTGCACGCGTTATGTACCGAACACCCCCAAACTTTAGCATATACTTTTCTAATTGTCACTTCCTCATAAGCATGTGGGTTAAACATCAGCTGAGTTGCCTATCTAATGGGAAACTCAGGTGCCCAGCATCTACCTTATCTTTTTGGTCATATCTTGATGCCTGCTTCTGGATGTGGAAGGTGCTTTTGTACTTTTGAAGTTGGTCCAAGGTTGTCATTCTTTTCTGTTCATCCCTTAGAGGCTGTTACTGTCGCACTCAGAATAAGCTTACATCTCTAGTTCTCCATTTCCATACTCTTGACTTTGACATTTTGTTTCAGTGAATATCACATATTGAGTTGTGTGTAGCCTAGTTATACTCTACACGCTTCCTTGTGATTGCGAATCGACCCCCACTTGCGGGTTTGGAGGCATGAGTCCTTGAGTCGCATTTTGAAGCGATATTTGTGTTGTGTGTAGCCTAGTTATATTCTATATGCTTCCTTGTGATTGCGAATTGAACCCGCCCTGTAAAATGGAGGAAATGAACCACTACAAATCATTGTGTATTTTGCCTTTTTTTTTTCTTTATAGGGATTTTCTCCTACCACCTTATGATTGGCCTGTTATGATCTCCGCTTAACTTATCGGATCCTTCTTTTACTATAGTGTCCACTTCCAATTCAGTATCTGTTATTCTTGCATTTCAGGTTTTGAAGCTGAGAACATGTCTCCGGGCCGGCGGGAGTTTATTATGAAGGCCATTTCAACGGCGGTGTGTATTTGCGCCACTGCAACCGTTGCTCGTGAATTAGGTGGCGGAAGCTAAAGAAGTTCCTCATTATGTTTTCAATTGAGATTATCATTTCATTTGTAATACATGTAGTACAAGTATCTTAAATTTTGTTACAAGTTTCCCAACATATTACTAATTAAATTGGGTTTAATCCATGAAGAAGAAACCCTAATAATTCTTTTATCAGACTTCTAAGACAACTGTTGGAATGATCTGCTCTCTGTAAATTTCTCCTACATGGCATATCACAATTGTAATAGGTAATGTCAACTACAACATGAAATCTTGACCAAAATAAATATTGAATATAATGTGTGACAAAAAGAATTAAACAAATACGTGGTTAATACCATCTGAAATAATATAAATATATAAAATGTTTTTATTTAGTTTACAAAATATTGTTTTTTTTATTTATAAATTTTAAATATTTTAGTCATAAATATTATTAAATTATTCATAAAATTATAAACTACATAATTTTTTTGGATAATATTAAAAATGAAAGAGAATTCATATTTTTTTTATAGCAAGTATTAGGATGTTATATATATTTTTTGTTTAAAAAATATCAAATATTTAAATGTAATATATTTTTTTTGTTTTTTTTCTACCAATCGAACATATCATATGTCATTTTCCATTTATTAATACCTTTTAATTATTATTATTATTTTTAAATTATTTGCATGGAAATCAAATTCTATTTTTATTAGAATTTTATTTATAGTTATGGAACCAAATTTTGACTTCTTTTTATTTTTTATTTTTTTATTTTAATAATATTAAGATTTCCCTCGACTTTATCTTATTTCTATTTTTAATAGTATATTTAATATAATCTATATTTTAATATCATAGAGCCTATTTGATAATTATTTTTTAAAGTAATTATGAAAAACAGTTTTAAGAATAGTTTTTGAAAATTATTATTTGATATTTTATAATATAAAAGTCTATTTGAAAACTTATTTTTTAATATTTTAAAAATAAATTTTATTTCTATTATTTTATTTTTAATTATTCTATATATTTATATAATTATTTTTTTAAATACCAATTTCTTTATTTGTGCATGTGGCCATGAGGCGAAACATGGACTCGGATCCGGGTGGTATGATCCGGATCCGGATGATCCAAAAGGAAATATCGAGAGACTCTTCTTGTGCAGTGAAACACTAAAACCCTTTTGGCTCTGAAGGATAAGATACAGACGCAAGAGGAGGGAAGTGAAGGCCAAAATGGCGCACACATGCGTCGCATTCAATTCTCTCATCTTCTCCTCAAACCCTACTTCTTCTTCCGATTCTCACAAGCTTTCTTTTTCCTCTAGGTTTGTGTTTTCCTATCCCTCTTTTCTCTTCCGTTTCCGTATATAGGTTTTTTTAACTGACCGTTTGGTTGATGAGACAAGTTACGGAAAGTCTGAGAAATTAATAAATTTTTATCAAGAGGAGAACAGGTTTCACTTAATTGAGTTTGGCAAGTGTTTGTCCCTGCTGTGATACATGAGATTCGGAATTTTTTGTTTTCTTGGGAACCAAGCGGAAGATAAGTGTTCTTTTTTGGAGGATGTAAGACTAATGATAAATTTTGTTCTCTTTCCGATTGGCAGGAAATTTACAAAATTGGTTGGGAGTGAAAAAAGACTTCGGGTTGCGCCAGTGAAGGCTGCCTATTCTGGGGAGTTTTGGGCGCCGGACAAGAATTCTAGGCAGGGAATTTGGTCCGTTAGGTAGGGTTTTGACCTGATGGTTCGGGTTTGGATGTTTTTTTGGTGTTTAGATTCTTTCGTTATTGATGATTTGTATGCTAATTTTTTATTTTGTAGGGATGATTTGCAAATCCCATCTTCGGCCTACTTCCCTACATATGCACAAGGAGGGCAAGGGCCGCCTCCAATGGTGCAGGAGCGTTTTCAGAGTGTCGTCAGTCAGCTTTTTCAACATGTAAGGGGCTGGTTAAGTTTATCTTTTGCTACGGTTACTTAAGTGTTGGCACACACTTATGCGTTAATGCATCCAATTTGTCGCTGATTTCTCTTCAGAGAATAATCCGATGTGGTGGAGCTGTTGACGATGATATGGCAAACATCATAGTGGCTCAGCTTCTCTATCTTGATGCTGTTGATCCTGACAAGGTCCGTAGAGTAGCTTAGCTGTTGATGTTCTTATTTTTGTATGCAAATTTTCCCTTTTTGTTATTACTATTATTATTAGGATTTATCACAAAATCAACATCTATTTTTTTGTACCAATATATTATCATGGATGGGTCCAGCATAGAAAGCAGAACCCATTTCACAACTTGATGGTAAGATATTGAAACGATGCCTTTTTGCGGGATCATAAAACTGCTCTATTGTATTAGTGTGATAGCAACTCCCTTTTGGGATAATGGAGTTGCATCATCAAATGCTAACATAATGGACCCTGAATTCGCTTTAACTCAACTAGCTTGTAAGAATTGCAGTTTCCCAATCTCGAAGCAAGAGAAATTGAATGTTTGATTTATGTGTCATTTAAGGCATAATTCTGTGTTAGCACATGGACCTATAAGGGGTGCCAAATAGCCAAATAAGTAGTTGCGACGTGTAAACCTAAGGAATCATGGGCTCATAAGCAGGCACCATTTCGACAGGAACTCAATATTACTTTGTTAAGATGATAGTGTGATGTGAACACGTCAAAGTGAGGCAATGTGGCCTAAGTGCCTCAGCATGCAAGTGACAACAGCCACCCTTAAACTTGCTAAGAGGCTGAGGCCTTTCAGCATGAATTTACATCCTGTAAGGGGATAATGAAGCTCCTTGGTTGAGGTTGACCCCCTTACTCACTTCCTGATGTCAGAGGGATAAGCCCACTCTCCCTTTACTCAAAGCCCCTAGGAATTTGGGCAGAAAACACCTTCATAGCTTTTCCATGTTTGGAGCAAGGCTTGAGAGGTTCCAAGTGAACTAAACCACCCACTTTTGAGTAATTGAGATGGTTTGAGGGTATTGGTGAGTAGATTCAGATCCTTATTAATAGGGTGATCTGCACTATGGGTCTTGGGCGTGTAACTCCATTTGATCTTCAAAATATCCCAGCAGACCACTATGGGAGTTTGGAAACCCTGCAAAATCATAAGCCGATTCTTTGAATCCTCTTTGATTCCTGAGCTCCTCTTATGATATTTCTACTCCCTTGGGTGTATTGGCATTCTCAAAATCCCTTTTCCTCTCAGCTCAGACAACTTACTCTTCTCATTGCTAACTTCCTCCACCTAAAAAACCTATTGCAAACAACTAGAAAAGCATGAAATACTAAATGAGATTTATGAAGCCAAAACTTGTTTTTCTGTTTCTAGCATCCTTAATTTTATTTTCATCTGTGCCTTTGACATATTACCTTCATTTGGCATCTCACCCCCTCTCCTTTTTCTATAGCTCTCTGACTTTCTATTAAACAGCTTATGAAAATTAACTACCATTATGCAAGTTTTCACCATTAGATCATGTCTTGATATTCTGAACAGGATATTGTCATGTATGTGAACTCTCCAGGAGGATCAGTTACAGCTGGTAATTTCTGTCTTACAATAAATTTTTCTTCACACTGGTACTAGTTTATTTAACTGAGCATGGAGACTTGTACAGGTTCTTATTTTCTTGAATTCTTCCTTATTTATCCCCTCAGGCATGGCCATATTTGACACGATGAGGCATATCCGACCTGATGTTTCCACTGTATGCGTTGGACTAGCAGCCAGGTAAAGATGCACTGAGACAGATTTTTGTAGTTTTCTATGCCATTCATGGCTAATTATTGCTCAATGGAACAGTCCATGTTAGTAAACTTCATTTTTTGGGTTCCAGTAACTGGATATTTCAGCTGTGATGGTAATTGTTCTGCATTTTCTTTATTTAAAATTTGTACAAGTGTTTTCCTATTTTAAAATGTGATCTTAACTTGCCTAAATAATGATTGAGAAATCTCTGTAGATGTTGAACTTGTTTAGATGACATACCAGTGTAGTTGTATAAGTTATGCAGATTTATTCTACAATTGTGTGGTTCACATATGTATTTGTTTTAATTTAGCTGCTTCTTATTATTTCTTTGTGAAATAATAAATTCTTTGTTCTTTTTCCACATGCTCTTGTCTGTTCGGATGCCTTGCATGCATGGTTTTATACTTCTACATATTCTCGACTCTGATATTCGAAGGTCTTTTGTTTTGCACATGGTTTTTGATAGAGTTAAGGTTTTTGCATGAAGATTTAGCTGAGTAATAGGTTTTTTTTTTTTTTTTTGATAGGCAATAAAAAAGAATATATTAAACCAAGTGTTGGAAAAGGCACAACAAAGTACAAATGATGTATACAATATTTACCAAAATGCAAAACAAAGACGGAGAAAGCAAAAAAATAACCTCCCTCTCCTTACTTGTAGTACAACCAATCAACAAGTCTATCATGGACTTGAGAACTGAGTATTAGTTGTTAACGTAATGCACACTTTGCCATATCTTGGGATTACTGTACTTGGGAGCAGTAGTTCAGATCTTTCTCCAGAGTTAGGCTCTTGATCTTAAGATAATGAAGCACTCTTGCTTCTTAGCTTCTTTTTTTGGGGCAAATGCTAAGAATTGTTCAAATGGTTGCTCTAGGGGCAAATGAAAAGCAGGGATTCTGAGTGGAAGTATTAAGTGCAGACAGATTTGATTTAGTAGAAGATATGATCACTAATAGAATCATTGGTGAAACATTTTGTAAACACAACCCTGAATAGTTGGAAGTTGAGTGTTAGGTGCATTGCTCTTCTATTACTAGTGGAGGTGGCAATTTTTGACACGACTTGTGAGTACAACTCGAAAGTGACATGAAATTAGTGGGTTTAGGTTGTGGTTAATCATGTTCATGTCTACCCACTGAACCTATTTATTAAACATGTTATGTTCAAGTTGAAGCCTTGAAACCGAATACGACCCATTTTGACGCATTTAATTTATCGTGTCGTGTTAAAACGATTATGGATTGACTCACATATGACCCATTTATTCACATAGTTGTCGATAATGAGGGAGGCTCACTTTGATCCAGAGTACTTCGTCTAGCTTGCCCATTTATTTCATCTATGTGCTTACTTTGCCTAGGACGGTCAGATTGAGGTTGGAGCAGATTTGGAGAGATTTTTTGTGGGGTGGTGGGGCTCTTGAGCGGAAACCTCATCTTGTAAGATGGGTGCTTGTTTGCTTAGACAAAAGGAAAGGGGGTTTGGGGGTGAAGTGTTTTTCTTCTCTTAAAGCCTATCAAAAAAAAAAAAAGTGTTTTTCTTCTCTTAATAAGGCACTTTTGTGCAAATGGAGTTGGAGGTTTGCAAATGAGAGAAGGGTCTTGTGGAATCAAGTGATTAAGGAAAAGTATGGGGAGGAGCAAAGGAGTTGGTGCTCCAAGGAAGTGAGGGGTGGATATGGCGTGGGGTTGTGGTAAGCAATTAGGAGGGAGTGGCATGTTGTAAGCAGTAGACTCTCCTTTGTGGTGGGCAATGGTCAGAGGGTAAGATTTTGGAAGGATAGATGATGTGGATATTCACCTTTTTGTGTTGTTTTTCCTACTTTGTTTGCTTTAGCTATGTCCAAGGATGTCTGGGTAAAAGATGTGTGGAGTTTCACTGAGGGAGGGGGGAGTTGGAGCCCGCATTTCTCTAAACCCTTCAATGATTGGGAGATGGATGAGGTGCACAGTTTTTTATTGGGTCTTAATGGGAAGAGTGTTTAGTGGGATGTGGAAGATAGGGTGCTTTGGATAGAGATTAAATGTGGGAGGTTCTCAGTTAAGTCTCTCTACAAAGCCCTAGAATCTGGACCTTCAGCCTTTTTCCCATTGAATGTCATTTAGAAATCATGTGTGCAGCCCAAAGTGAGTTTTTTTGGGTGGGAAGCAACTTGCGGGAAGGCCCTTTGGACCAACTTCAGAAAAGAGGATGACCTTTAGCAAATAGATGCTACCTTTGCCAAATGCATGAGGAATCGATAGATCATATCCTCCTTCACTGTGCCAAGACAAGGACTCTTTGGGCGTTGTTTTTCACTCTCTTCAGGGTACAGTGGGTGCTGCCAGCCTCTATTAAAATGATGCTCTTGGGTTGGAATGGGTCTTTTGTGGGAAAAAAGAGAAAGGAAGTTTGGAGAGCAGACCCTTTATGTATTTTTTGGATGGTTTGGAAGGTAAGGAACAAAATTACATTTGAAGATGATGTGTTGTCCATTCAAAGACTTAAGAGTTCTTTTATTTATTTTCTTTGGTCGGAGACAAAATTGTTCATAAAAGTTGGTCCTCCGTCTTTAGTAGGTTTCAATGATTGGGTAGGTTCTCAACTTGATGAGGGTGGTTTTTTTGGCCTCTCCACTTTTCAAGGCGTTTTTTTGTCCCAGCCGGGTAGGGGGGTATTCCTATGCTGTATCTTTTTGAGTTGCCATTTTAGCGTCTCTTTTCAATACAATTTCTTCTCTTTTACTTATCAAAAAATAAAAATAAAAAATTGGCAAATCATTTTGAAAAATAGGCTGATTTACAATTCATGTAAATTTAATGTTTTAAATGAGTTAACCAAGTCTTAATTGTGTTAGGTGTGCCATAATCATATTTGGGTTAAATGATTATGTAATTTTCATGTTAATTTAATATACATCAGGCCAACCCAATTCTACCGGTTTATTAAATGGGTTACATGGGTTGTGTCGTGTTGTGTTACCCATATAATAAACAGGTCATGTTCATGTGAAAGAAATCTGATATAACTATTGAACAGATCATGTTTGAGTTAACTAACTTTCATGATTTTTTCCCCTGACATGACATGACCCAATTGTCACTCCTAATTATTGGTTTGTGAGTTGATGCAGTCTGCTAATCTCAAATGTCTTTATGGAAGTGTCAATTTAGTTGATTTCTTATAATTGGGACTTTTTTCAGTAAGTATAATTCTATGTACGATTTGATGACTTCAAATGGATTTTATGCTTATTGCAATCTAAAACTATTTCTGCTCTGCTAATTGACGCATTGGTCAAATATTCTTGCTTAAACTATGTGGTTGCTGATGGGTCTTTATTGTGGCTTTTGTATTAGAGGTTAAACCAAGATTTTCTCTTAGTGATTGATTTGCTTTTTTTTTTTTTTCCATGAAAAGCATGGGAGCATTCCTGCTTAGCTGTGGCACCAAGGGTAAGTAATTTCCTAGGCTTTTGTTGTTAGTGGTTTGGAGTTCCACTTCGTGGCATATGCTTTTTAGTGTGCTTTGACACGTGTCTGTCACCTCCCTCTTAACTGAAGGAAAAAGATATAGCTTGCCAAACTCAAGGATCATGATCCATCAGCCTCTCGGTGGAGCTCAAGGTGGGCAAACTGACATAGATATTCAGGTGTGTCATCTCTCTCTTGCTTTCATTCCACCATTTGTTTCTGTCGGTTACATGTTGATGTACCTTATCTAATACAGCAGATACATTATGATGCCTTTGTCCCATAAGGAAATTAACCCTTTATATACTGATGGATGTACAGGATTATTTTTAAAATTTGAGATTCATTATTAGTTGTGTATATTGGAGGATTGTTTTTTAGGTTTCATGTAGTGATAGAGATTTAGGGTCTCTTTGACAATGTTTAAATCAGTTTTTGAAAACAGTTTTTAAAAGCAATTTTCTGTTACTTCAAGGAACAGATATGCGAAACTGTTTTCTACGTCTATTTTCTTTGAAGGCACTGTACTTGTACAATGCAATGTTCCTAGCCTAGTTCTTCTCAGAACACACTATAAAAACACCTGATAAACCTCTCAAATTTGTTTTAAAAAATCACCATGTTTTTAGCATAACTTCTCAAAAAACTGTTTTCATTCCAAAATTTGTCAAATGTCTTTTTGAAGTTGGAATATTGTTTTCAGTTGCCAAATATGTAATAAACAATAGTTCCAGTGACTTGAGATGTGCTATGAAAACAAATAGAAATAGCTCATTTCCAAGGGATTTCATCAATTCTTATTCGATGACATGGCTATGGAGTCACAATCTGTTAGACAACTGGAAATTTAACAAACAGACAATGGGCAGCCTGTACCAAAAATCAGCACGACCAAACAATTAAAACCACCTTTGGCCTTTTTCTGGGTATGTATAATTTTATAGTAATCCAAGGAAATACATCCATAGGCAACTTGCTTAGTGTCGGCATAGGAAAACTTTTGTTAAGGACTGTGGATCTACCATTTACATAATTAATGCTTTGGACAAAGACAGGAGAGTTATCTTCATGAGCAGTGTGCTATAAATATACTAAAAGGTATTATGCATTTTTCTTTGTTACTTCTCCTTTTATTTGCGTTTTTACCCTCAAGTGTTTTGGCACTTTTTGTTTATAATACACTGTTGCTTTACTCGAAAAAAAAAAACCTGATTAGTGGCCATCATTTTATCCCTTCTCAGGCAAATGAAATGCTGCACCACAAGGCTAATCTGAATGGGTATCTCTCCTACCACACCGGTCAGAGCCTTGAGAAGATCAACCAAGACACTGATCGTGATTTCTTCATGAGCGCGAAAGAAGCCAAGGAGTATGGACTTATAGATGGCGTTATCTTGAATCCTCTAAAGGCTCTCAAGCCTCTGGCGGCTACTGCAGATCAGTGAAGTCTTGTTTGGCATGTAACTTGCCATAGTGATTGCTGCAATGAATTTTGTAGAGTTAATGGGACTGATATTTAATTGCTGAATAATATTTATTTCTATGGGGCACAGGAAATTAATCTCTGGTACTGATTTCCTGGAACTAAAGCTTGAAAAATGGGTTGACTCTGAACAAGTGTTGACTTTGTGCTTTAAGGGAAGGGTTCGTGGGAGGTTCCAGGTTCAAGTCGGGAACAAAAATTTACTTATCAAAAAAACAAAAGGCACCCATCTTGCTGATATAGTAATACATTACCTCTTGAATCACAGTTTCTGAGAATTAACACTTGTGTAAATTCTTGGATGGTTTTTTGTGGTCCTAAAACGATTTCCTTAATTCAAATGAAAATGGATTCAGGTAAATCTTGAACTTCTGCAAATGAAGAAAAGCTGTGTCAAGGATTCTTCTGCTTCCAGTTCATTTTGGTTGTGTACCGAAGCTTCTTTAATGGACAGAAATAATTGAATTTTGAATTTGTTTGTTTGGCCCTGAAATTTGATCAGAGTTTCATATTTGCTCAAATCTTGAAAAGGAGGTGTATTTGGTCTATTTGTAAATGTTTTTAGTAAAAAGTCCTTAAAATAATAGATTTTGGGAACAGCATTCAAAACAAATTTCTAATGTTTTTTCATATTTCTTAAAATTAATTTTCATCTACAATGTTTTATTTTTTTATATGTATTCAACTATTTTTATAAAAAATTCAAAAAATAAGTGAAATGATTAGGATATGCTCGAATCAAATGTCTTCACTGTGTTTTTATCCTAAAAGCCAAAAAGAAAGTGTTGGAAAGCGTTTACCAAAGACAGTCTAAAGCTTTCCTAAATGGATAAAATATTCCCAAGGAAATTTGGCCACCAGGATCCATACTCACCAATTAGTGTTCATCTAATTGTGTACCCAACACAGCCAGAGGCGCCCATTGTTTCAAAGAGCAAAGACAAGACCTCACTTTCCCATCTTATGGTCACAAGTTGGCAAAAATATAAATGTCTCCTACATTACCCATAATATATGTAAGATGTGAAAGTATCAATTTCATGCCATTCCATTGTTCTAAATGCTAAATGGTAATCTCATAAATTACCATCACACTAATGAGCATTTTCTCTTTCTTTCTTAACATGGTATTGATGATCCTACTGAGGAGAGTGCCACAGATCACATTTGAAAGGAAAAACTTATGTAAGAAATAATTCAATAAAGTAGTTTTAAACATAAAGAGAAATAATAAGGAGAGAGCATCATTATTCTGAGTGGAATCTCATGCAACACTCAGAAAATGATGCTTTGTGGATATTGCATTTTGCATTTTTGTTGAGGGGAATCTGTGACGCAGCTCAAAACACCAAAAACAAAAGTACCATAAAACTTTTTGGAAGAGAGGATGTCATGGAACCCAACCCAACCCAAACCAAAAAAAACATATCAAATCATGCTTTCACAAACAGCCAAAAAAGCAAACCATCTCTTCTTCCACAGTTCCACCACATCAACCCCTCCAACCAGAAAAATAAGAAGGATTCAATTCAGATAAGAAAAATCATCTTTGTGCAACTATATACCTCGTGAATCTCGTGCTATCTTATTTTTAATTATTATGTGAGCGAAGACACAACCACTCAGGAAGCCTTTACCTATACACTTATCCTCACTTTCTCCATGGGGCTTGGTGGGTTTCTCATCTGCCAAGAACATTCAATCCCAATCTCTAGAAACACAACTTTTAACATATAGCCTCTCCACTAGCTTTTGCTCAAGCCAAAGTGGTGGGCTTTTTTTTTGGGGGGGGGAGGAGGCAGGCTTGGCAAAGTGATGCGACTTTCTCAGATTGTGAACCCAGAAGAGAAAAAGAAACTAAAAAGATGCTAAATAGAAGGATTACTAGTAGTGGGTATAACATATATGCACATATTGAGTACATTTTTTCCAAGGCTGCAAGGTCCCAAAAAAAGGGTACTTGGATCAAGAAGGGAGCACAAGAATCCTGTCATCAAAGAAGTTGAAGCCGCTCCTCATGAAGCTTGTGAAAGATGAAGATGTGGGTAGTTCTTCAAGCTCATCAAAGAAGTCATTTTCTTCTGATTTGGGTGTTGAGAAGGTCATGAGATGTGGATAAGCAAGGGGCTGCTCATCAAATACGACACCTAATGAATCATGGGTTTTCTCTAGGTTCACTTTAAATGGGTCTTCTTCATGGCTGATTGTGGATTGGAAGTAGTGGAAATGATCTTCACTTGCATCTTCATCACTGGCCATGGTGATGGGTTGTTGTGGTTGATGATCTTCTTTTGGGGTTGTGGGGGTTTCTTCAATGGGCTGTGTTTCGGGGTCTTTTGGTTGGTTTAGGGTGTTGGGAGTGGTTGAGAGATCAGGGCCTGGGTGGTTATGACTAGAAGTGTAAGTAATGATGAGCATTGAAGCATCTGTTCTGCATCTCTCCACTTGCTTTTTAGCTGAGCACCCCTTTGATGTGCTGCACCTATAATAGCCCCTGAAAGATAATGGCAAGCAATAAAGAAAAAGTGAGAATACTAGATGTGGAGAAAGAGAGAGATTATGGAAAGAAATGAAGTACAAATCCAGCAAAACTTTTGCATCACCCTTTGGTGAAAATTGAGGAAATGGAAGAAAAGAAAATCCATATTGAACCCAAAATTCATGCTACACCACTTTCCAAACGGGCCACATGGAACAGTTGGGAATGGGGTTACTTCACTCAGAATTTTGAGGCAACAAGAGAGATGTAAACTGTAAAGTGTAAACCCAAAAGCCAGAAATTGAACATGTAGACCAAGAAAGGAGAGAAGATGCAATTAATTCATAAGAAAAAGCTAAAACTGAACCTTGGATAAGGAGATCCTTTTATAGGCTTTTGCCCATATTTCCTCCAAGACCAAAAATCCGATGGCGGCCCTTCATTCTTCTGTTTTCCAACATTTGCTTCAATCCTCACTGTAACCACAGTCTTCTGAACCACCCTTCTATAAACCCCACAGGAAAAAAAAAAAAAAAAGATGAAGAAGAAGAAGAAGAAAAGAAGCCCATAAATGCCACATAACATAAAATGCAGAAAGAAACAGCCTCAAACCACCCACAACTTCCCACAAAACCATAAACCTCAAAACAAAAATCATATAAAACAAAACCCCCAAAAAAAAAGAAAAAAAGGGCCACACCCACCCACCTTTTTTTGGATGCCTGAGTTTCATGTTTCAGCTCTTTGGAAACCTTTACAGAACCATCCATCACAAATTCCTGACTTTCCTTTCCTTCTTCTTCTTACTATATTATCCCAAAAAGCTGATAAAGGTCAGAGAAGAGTTGTTATGAAGATGAAGCTGCAAAAGAAGTGGAAGAAGCCATAAAGAAAGGCAAAAAGAAAAAAGAAAAATGGATCAAAATCAGAGCTCCAATTGATTAAGAGAGAGAAAGAGAGATAGGCATGAGATGACAAACCTCCCCTCCCTCTCTGTCCCTCCCTCAAAGTTGCTTTCTCTCTTTCTTTTCACTCATTTATTATAAAAGCTAATTAACAACTATGCATGTCACCACCACCCAACCTTGCAATAAAAAACCACCCACATACAGTTGCATTGCAATATTCACATTAGACACACATATATCTTTATAAAGATTCAGATATTTTTTCCCTTCTTTTATGAAGAGACATTGATATATACAGGCATCTGATTGGGTGGAGACAATGGGGTGGTTGATTGTGGGCTATTCTTTTGGGACTCTCCCTGTGTGCCTCACCAAATCCCAAGCCTGATGAATTTGGACACACTTTCACAGGTTACAAATGGGAAAGAAAGATAAAAAGGACGAGACTAACGGTGGGCTTAGCATTACTGGATTCAGTGGGATGACACGTGTCATCTGGTACATTTTAGCAGATTTTGGCTTTGGACTTTGGTGGTGCATGAATCCTGAAGGAGTGAGGCTGTGGTGACAGGTCAGCTTGGTGTCCCAACGTTTCCCAATTCTTTAATGCCCTTGTTACTTAGATTCCACTGGAATGAAAAGAAACGGGGTGATTCCCTTTGCAGTTTGATTCCCTTTACTGTTCATTCCCATTAGATCCTTTGTGGTTTGTTTTCGGTTTTTGGCTTTACGTGGAAACTAAATTAAAATCATAATTTTTGAGGGGAATATATTGTAAAAGTTTTATTTCCTATACTGCTCATTTCTATTAGACTATTTGGATAAGTTTCAATTCTTAGTTTTAGGTGAATCTATACTAAAATCATAAATTTTTTTTTTAAGGTTATATAGTAAAAGTTTTATTAAATATAAAATAATTTTTTCGTAAGTTAAAATAGAGCTTTTAAAAAAATTAATATTTTTTTTATATTTATATGAATTATTTTATTAAAAAAGTTAATAAAATTAATCAAACGGATATAAAAATTATTACGCTTTAAAAAGGGTTTTTGAGTTTGGAATGAGAAATATGTGTAAACCCGAAAATTAATTTCGTTTTTGAGGAATCAATTTTGTGTGAGGATTACAGGAAACATAAAAAAATGTTAAAAAAAAAAAAAAGAAGAAGTTAATTTCAGTAACTACCCCTCGGGTTTTGACTAAACTCTATTCCCATAAATTTTGAAGTTTCATGAAAAACCTTCTTTATCATAGTCGTTTCTAATATTTACTCACATTCCCTTTCACTCAAAATAAGAAAAACTTTTTTTTTATAAAATTTCAAACTCAGGGATGTATTTAGTCAAAACAAATTAATAAAATTAACCCTAAAAAAAATAATTTTCTCATATTTGATTTTACTAAAAATAAAAAAATAATTAAAATTAGTAAAAAACTTATAAATTTCCAAATTATTTAATTTTTATATAAAAGAATTAAATAAGTAAAGTGAATTTAAAGTAGAATATAAAAAAAAAAATTCATTTTTCTTCACTTTTTTTTTTTTTTGAATTTCTTTTCCTCACCGTCCTTAAACTTTCAAGAGCCAAACATAGTCTATGTGTATGGTATAATATAATGCATTATTCATATTATAATTATTTGGGACGTGAATAAAATCTTTATTAAGAAAAAAGAATAAATTTAAATATCTTGAGGATATTGTTATGTAACAAATTATAATAAATTTCATCCCTCTATTATAAAATAAATAAATAAGTTTTTTTTCACCCAATACTCAATAAGTTTAAGAAATGAATTCTACTTCATTCTACATCCATTTATTTAACACTCTTGTCATACATATTTCCTTAGAAAATTTAGAAGAGCTTACCACTATTAATTCAATCAAAACTAGAGCTTAATGTTGGGTGTAGGGACCCCCCATGACACGTGGCGCACACCTCTATCCGGATCAACTCTATCCGTACCCTCAAGAGGACACGTGACACGCCGCATCTATCCGAGTCCCCCAGGGGGCACACGACACTCTCAAATATTATACCTGGGCGATGCCCTATCCTATCCGGATTCATTATCTGGATCATTGACTGGAAGAAGCAAGCCTTGCTGAGTTCCGCCGCCTGCAGAGTGAAAGGACAGGAACGATGGCAAGTCACCTCCCACGATTTTTGACAGTCGCCTGCAAGGTGATGATGATTTTGCCATCACCTCAAGGACATCATGACAAGCCAAAAAGTCTTCCCACCATTAAAGAGGAGAGCAGCCGCCTGCAAGGTGATGATGATTCTGCCATCACCTCAGGGACATCATGACAAGCCAAAAAGTTTTCCCACCATTAAAGAGGGGAGCAGAGCTTCTGACACTATATAAAAGGTCTTTCACACAAAGAATAAAGTAAGCCAGCTAACCTAGAAAAAGGGCAACAACCTAATCTTTTAAGCAATGGCTAACAAAACCATCAGAGGGTGTGTCCGAACATCCTGTCCGGACATCTTTTGCAGGATCGACTGAGTCAGAACTCATTCTTGGTTGAAAGCGCACGTCCACTTGGCAGCAGCGTGGATCTCGGGGACGCGAGACATCAACATTGGGTACACTACTATAACTACTTATGATGACTTGATCTTAATTTTGTGCTCATTCAAATTTGTCCTCTGTTAATTAAAGGCCCATTGAACATATCATTATACCTTTTAATTAAGGAATTCTCCAAATAATTTCAAAGAATTCTACATACAATTTAAATTGTGAGACATCTCTTTATATAAGTTCATTTCTAATAACATCTCAACTTTACTTTCTTCATAAATAAATAAATAAATAAAACCTAAATTTGAATCGACTTTCAAAGAAATCATAAGTTTCAATCAAAAGTACTCTTTAACAATTAAAATTTAGGTTTTTAGTTTTTTGTTAAAAAAACAAATAAAAAGTTGTGTTAAATAATACTTAAAAAGTAACGTATCATATCGGGTGTTTGGTAAAACTTAATACTTATTACTTAATTATTTAAAATGATTTAAAGTTAAATTATGCTTAAATTATTGATTTAAAACTTATTATTTAATTTTTACTTTAAGTATTAAGGTTGTTTGATAAAATTAACTTAAAACTTATTTTATATCATTAAATTGACATATTTATTCTCATAAATTATAATGAGAGTAAAAAAGATTGAATAACAGTGAAGATCATGAAGAAGTAAAGAAGATTGCAGAGGTAATTAGAACAAAGTGGAAAAATAAAATAAAATAAAAATATAAGTTTACGAATAAAATAATTATTTTTACTTTATTATTTAAAGATATTTTTTATTTTAAATCATTAAATTATTTTATAAAAAATATTTAATTTATTTAATAATTTAAATTAAGATATTAAACTCCTTTAAGTTATTAAGCTGGTTTATCGTACGTGATTTGAACAATTTCACAAGCATACTTTTCGAAATAAGCATGTAAAGAAATTACATTACATGTCATCAAATATTTAAATAATAATAATAAGATAAGAAAATATTTTCTGGAAGGAAATCATATGGGCCCTCTGATAATGTCCAGAAGGTACAGAAAAATGAATGAATGCTGGAATCTAAAGAACATTAAAACAAATATATTTACTATATGATATGGGCGGGGCTTATGATTTTGGAAATTTGAAAGAAGGTAAAAAGAGTAGGGCCACAACATTGATGAGGGGCTTGTGGGTAGGTCGATGTACATGCCCGGCTACTTAATGTGACTTTTATGACTTTGCCTCTGCACGTTGTTTCTGAAATCCACCGGTCAAATAAAGTTGGCAAGATTGAAAGATACATTTTTTAAGAATTTTCCACAAGATTATAGAAAATGATGTGGCTTTGATATGTGGATTATGACAAGATTTGGTAGCTTCTTATTTTTTACGTCAGCAATAAGAGTCCTATTTTTGACTTTTAGGATTAAGGATTTATTTGAGATAATTTTTTATTTTTGAATTTGGATAAAAGTCAAAAACCGAAATAAAAATCATAATGATTAAAAATCAATATTAATATGGTAAAAGTTTTATATAATATACAATAATTTTTTATATAAATAAAAATAAAGTTTCTATGAGAAGTGTTGATTTTCGTATTAAATTTTATTTTAAATCATAAATTTTTTTAATAAAAATATCCAAACAGACTTTAATTAAACTTAAAAATGAGTTTTTTTTTGCTTTTAAGAAATTAATGCAAATGGGGATTATGTTTTCTTTTCTTCTTCTTTTTTTTTTTTTTTTAATTTTAACTCAAATATGATATCATAAAATTGTTATTAAACACCAAACACATATGTAAGTTTTAAAAAAAAAAGGTTTTATTAGAAGTAATATTTTATTTACTTTTGTATTAAAACCCTTTTGGAAAAACATTTTGTTGTTGGTTAGAAATCGAAAGTAAAATCAAAGCCATCAATTTCAAAGAATAATATTTATATTCTAAAAAATTTATTAAAGATGAAATAATTAGTTACACAAGTTAAAATAAAAACTTTTATGAAAATGAATATTTCTCTAATTTACATAAATGATTTAGCAAAAAGTTAATTCACATGAGCCTTCGAATCTGTTTAGTTTAGTTGGTGTTTTTAAAAATTATTTTCTATTTTTGAAAACAAAAAACACATTTAATAAAAAAATGTTTTTATTTTTAGTGTTCTTCATATTTTTAAAGGCTTTGTTTTCATAGAACAAAAAAAGAAAGTTGCTTTTCATGCTTGTCACTATTCCAAAAAATAAAAAAACCAAAAAATAAAAAGAAAAAAGATATTTTCCATTTTTTTAACCTATGGTGTTCTATGTGTTCTCATTTTTTTTTTTTTGTTCAATGCGTATCTCTACCAACTCCATAGTCAATTTTCTCTTTCTTAATGTTTTTGCTTACATAAAACATTCAATCATATTTAGAAATGTATGTAGTTTTATTTTTGCATAAGCTCTTATTTCTAAAAATATGTAAACATATTTTTATTATTAAAATTTTTATTTATCTTATATCAAAAGTTATATAGATGATTTGTAATTATCTTTATACCAACAAAACTATTAACAATTCCTTTATTCCAAGGTATACAAATAATTACTAATTCTAATTCTATTGTATAACCCAAAGGTATACACCATAATACAATTTTTATCTTTCTATAATTATTATAATTTGTCAATTATTTTACATTATTACACAATGGCTCAAATTTTAATTAATAAATATTAAAATTTATGTAATTGGAAGCCATATAAAAAAATATTTTTTATAAACTAAAATTGTACTTAGTCATAAGCAACATAATTAACAAGACCAAAATTACTAATTAATAATTTTGTACAACTTCATAAAATTGATGTAATTAGAGGTTATATATATTCAATCATTATTTTTATATTTTCTTACAATAAAATTATATAAAATAATTTATGGCCCAAAATTATGATAACAAGTATGTATATATTATTTACATATTATAGAAAAATTAATATTTTGTATGCCATCCTAGTAAGTTATATAAAATAGGAAAATGATTGATATTTTTTTGAATTCTTATAAGAAAAAAGTTATAAAAAGTTGTTCATTTCAATGCAAGTGGAATTATTATTATTATTATTATTATTATTATTATTATTATTATGTCATTATCATTTTTTATAATTAATTATTAAAAAATTTAAAAACCATACAAATTGATTTAAAATACTTTTATCAATATCATCATTATCTTAATCAACTATTGAATTCATTTTTCCCATGTACCAATAGAAGATTTAGCATCTATCGTAACCCTTGCTTCTTCAGGTGGAACTCCAAGTTGAGGGGTTATTCGGAATATTGTTAACATATCTAGGTTTGATATCATATTTAGGAGTATAATAAGTCAATTTGTAATTTTTAACACCGGTTTTGAATCAAACACTTGCTTTAATCTCTATTTGTGGTGACATAAGTCCCACTATAACTCACAAATTAAAAATTCTCACAACAAAACAAGGCCTATTTGACATGATCAGATGTCAATTAAACATTTCACATGAATCTTTTTGTTTTCCAAATACTTTAATATTATTAGAAATTTGAAAAATCATACAAAATGATTTTAAATCTTTTTTTAAAAAAATTAAAATTTAATTACTTTTAAAAATTAAAATGTGACCGTTTTAGTTTACAATAATTTTCAACATTAGTGCATTGATCAATGAAATATCTTTTCAAATAAATTGGAACATAAAAGTCGTAAATATTTACTCCAAGGCTTACGCTATAAACTTGTAGGAATGATAACGACCGTTCAATAATTGATTAGCCAGGAGAATCTGGGCCGTTGGATTGTCAGAATCATGGTCAAACACTGCCGGTTGATGGAAAACCTTAGTGAAAAAATAATAATAGAAATTGAAGATTCTCGGTTTGGGCATCACGCAAACGGCAAAACGACTCGGTTTTAAAAATTCAGAAACGAATGGGTCAGAATATTTCAAAAAATATCTCGAGTTTGTTGAGAGAAAATGATGTTTGGAAGAAAAGAAAATGTCACAGCAGGGTGACGAAATTGTGTGTTTCCCACTTGGAAATATTGTATGGTTGACTGTGGAAGTAGATAAGGCCTTGATGGGAATTAAAATGATGATCAGTTGTGGCATGCTTGTAATCTCTATATTTTTCTGTGGGTGGGGTTGGCACGGCTGCTTGGATGGAAAGAAAATATTATTCAACTGAATAGAAAACTGCAGAAAACGGAAGGGCTCAACAAGTACAAGCAACAAAAGAATGTCAGCAACCTAAAAACCAATTGCATCCATTGTTCTCTTTGAACCAGTGAATTTATTTTAATTCATATTTGGTTGTTGTCCTCAGCTTCAATATTTTTTTTTTCATATATATACATAAAGTAATATCATTTTTTTTTTCTTTTTGCTGGAATTTTCCTAACAATTTTTTTAGGTACTTTCAATATTCAATGTGATTTAATTATTTTAGGATAATGAAATTAACAAAACGTAAGTAAAAGTTATTGAATTTAATTTTTTATTCTATTTTTTCTTTTATTGTATTCCCTCGTGATTCACTTCTCTCATGATATTTTTTTAAAAACATTTTAATATTCAAACAAAACCTAACTTTAGGTGTTATTTTTCTTTGAATTTTTTATTGAAAATAATTTACTTTCATATTTTACATAATTTATTTTTATTTTTATTTTTTTAATTTATTACTTATTTTTTAAATTTTTATTAAATGTAAAAAATTAAAATATTTGATTTTGAATTTTTTTTTTTTAAATTCTAAAAGTAACTTATTATTTTTTTAAAAAAATAATTGAATAAAAATAAAATATTAAAAAACAAAAAAACTTAATACTTTAACTCTATCAAGCGTTATTTAGTTTTAAGTTATATTTAAAATTAAATAAATTAAAAAAAAACAAATATGAACTTACCTTTAAAAAAAAAATTGAATGACACCTAACTTTTTATTTAACATCCAAGACTTTGATTATATTATTCACAATCAAAAGTAAGGGAAACTTTTTAATGTCTTTTTTTGATAAAAAAAATTATCACTAATCAATTAGTGTCATAAGTACCATGGAGGTGTTATGACTTTATTCCCAAATTCCATTTATTTGTATCATTCAATTCATATTAGTAGGTAGTTGGATTCATTCTCATCTTTTAAATTTCATAAATCTTATTTCATTACCTCAGATTTTAAATAAACAAGGCCGTCCCTTCATTTCCCTTAAGAGCAATTCTATAATATTAGGCATATTCTCTTTAAATATATCCAGAAATACTTCGAGCAAAAGCATGGAATGAGACAATGCCCTATGTCAACGAACCAAGGTCGTGGGAACCACTCTAGACTTCCTTCTCCACAACTGTACTATTTATTCACATACATAGACTTCAATTTTGTTCCTTCTGTGTGTACACAAAGGAGAGTTATATGCCTGAAAACAAAATGGGCTCCAACATTCTGCAGCATCAAGCCGTGGAGAAGAAGATGTTGAGGGAAACTTTTCATATTCTTACAGTCACCTTTCTCAGCCTTCTCCTTCCTCTATCATTTCTCCTTCTAGCTAGACTCTCTATTGCCCACTATCTCTTATCTTTGGGCACTAATATTGCCATACCACAGCCCTTTTCTCTTGTTTTCTCTTTTTTCATTTACACTAATCCTACTCTTCTCCATGCGTTTGTTTCCATTATTAGCTTAGCCACTCTTGTCCATGGCCTGACTGGTCGGATGGCCCTTTTAAGTGAGGCAACAAGCCAATCTTTCCAGCCCCGTTTGTACACTGCATGGATTTTTCTCTGTACGTTGCAAGTATGCGTTGGTTTGGGGATTGAAGTTAGCATAGCAGCCGGGATTGAAAGCACAAGCCTTGGGAGCGAGAGGAGTTTGTTGTGTAGGGTGGTGTTTTTCCTGGGGCTGCACGAGACCATGCTGCATTGGTCCAGGACAATTGTGAAACCAGTGGTGGACGACACGATTTTCGGGGCTGCAAGGGAAGAGAGGTGGGCTGAGAGGGTGATCATGGCCTCAAGCTTGGGCGGGCTATGGTGGTGGAGATTGAGGGATGAGGTTGAGTCTCTGGCTATTGTTGCTGAGATGAAGAGAGAGCTGTTAATGGGTGTTGGGGTGGCGGATTTTGTCGGTTGGTGGCTGTATTACCTGACTGTAACGATTGGAATGGTTAGGGTTGTGAAGGGTCTAATGTGGGTTGGGATGGTTCTGCTCTGCAGAAGGAAAGTAGAACAGACCAATGGCGACTCTTGTGGGGATGAAGACAAGGTCTGAATTTGACCATTTCCAGCAATTTTTTAAACGGATTTTTTTGTTATCACCTGGTCATAATGTAAACAAATATTGTATTCACTACAACTGTATTCTAATCCAATCCATCAAATAAACCCATTGTTTTATGAATGGATGGTAGGTGGGGAATTATTATATTAACATACCAACATCAGATAGTATTCATTAATGACCTTGTTTTCCACTATATCTGCAGTTCATATGATCATAATCCTTGAACTATATTTCATTTCTTATCAACAGGATACAATGCAATACAGCTAAAAGAAGAAGATCCAGACAGAGCGTGCCTAACTACCAATAATTTTCACAATACCAGTTTCCTGCACTTTCTTTTTAAAAAATATATCTCAAGACGTGTTATTTGTTAGTTTGTCAAAGGCAGCTTGATGAGAGCTGCCGACTAAAATCAAACGTTTCAGTATCTACGATCCGTGAGGCGAAATTGAAGTGCTCGTAGCTCTCAGGAACCCAATGGCAGCAAAAGTGAGCAGTCGCTCATCAAAATGCCACCCTCTTCTTGCTTCTGGCCTCTGAAACAGTTCATTGGGCTCGGTGACACGTCGAGACGTCAAGATACTCTCAGCCCTACTACACTAAAAGTGAAACTCAAAGGGCCAACCTTAGCATTCAATTGGACCTCACGCATGTCTTCCACAATCATATCACTAGCTTTTTCCTCATCATCATCCTCCTCGAGTTCACCAATAGCATCAATGTTTTGATGATTAACCTGGGGGCTTCAATGTCCCTCTTGGTCGACTCCTCTTTTGGCATCTGCGAGGGAACTGGTTGCCGAGGTGAATCTGTGTCATTAGAGGCTTATATGACTGAGACACCAAATCAAAAATCCCAAAAAAATTCCTAAAGCATAATTTTGTACCCAATTGCAAGCCTAACAAGATTTATGACCTAAAATCTTGAATATTTTGTTATGCTCTAGAAGGGTGTGTGGGTGTCCAGTGGAAATAGAAGATACCATTCTACTTTGTACAACATTTTAAGAGAGCCTATTTGTTTGTCATAGCATTTGAAATATTAGGTAGCAGCATGCCTACAGCCATCTTTGGATTTCAAGAAATGACATCATCTATCATATTCTTGGTAAAGACCAATTCTGACACTACTTCAAGTAAAGAGTAGATAGGAACCTATTCAATCAGCACCTGACGTTCAGGAGCCCCAAATCTCGGTGCTGCTTCACGAGATTTGATGGCCAAACCTCGCCTTTCTTCCTTTGAATAATCCAGTGAGCCCAAAGCACCTCCAGGGTCGGTGGGCATGAATGCAATGAATGCCACACTAAAGCAGTTCAAACTGTCAAATATCATCCAGGAGAACAAAAATTATCCTTTGGTAAAAGGTTCCACAGTGAAAAATGTGAGGCAAATTACACACACATACATATTTATATATATATATATATGACAGTTTGAACTGCATGGATATCAGTTCCTTTATCACAAAATCTAAAATCATTAAACAAAAATATAAAATAAGAGGCATTTAGTTCCTTTATCAAATATGAATATAGGAGAATCAAGAGTACCACTCTATGATGGCTGCCAATGTTCAGGATGATGATTTGGTACGCTTAGGAAAATCTCGGTCTGTGTTTCAAAGTGACCACTAGGCTGAAAGGACAGCATACTTTAATGAGTATAACATGCAAAGAAAATTCAGAAAAACAGTAAACATTAAGTGAACAAAATATTCACACTGGGGTGTGTTGCATTTGGAATCCTATAGTTGTGGCTCCATGATCAGAACTCGAAGTGTCAACGACTGGAATGGTTGAAATCTGATGGTTAAAGAACCCATATTGGGTTTCATGTTGTTGTGATTGCTGTTGTGTTTTTTTCCACCAGAATTATACTTCTTTTAGAAGTAATTTAATCATAGATCTGGGAAATGAAGGATGCTGGAATGGGTACTCTGCAGGCAACTGGATCCTTCCATGATAGATTCCTGCCTCAAACTCAGTATCAGCAGACCCCCTGATTGCAATTGCCATTCAAATATAGCATCCTGATCATTCACGCAAAAAAGATGATTAACAACACAACAGAACTCCTTTGGACATTTAAAAAAAAAAAAAGAAACGGCCGCACCAAAACAGAAAGTACAAGCTGGGGGATCACCTACTTGGGCTTTCACTCAGCCAAATTCGGTTCAACCTAGGAAGTAGAAACAAATCAAGAACCTTGTAGAAGGGATTGCCTCACCAAAAACACAAAAGTCTCTTCATAAACAGAACATAATGGCCAAATATTGAGTCTTGCGACAAACAATAAACACAAAAATCCACTAGCAACTAAAAAGAGTTGAAACTCAGATCCCTTTCAATTTTTTGCAGCTATGGCTTGTCAAATGCTACAAAACACATTCCCCAACAGGCAAGCCAAATGTTTTTGTAAAACAATCGCATGTTTGGATAAAATTCTCGAAATGGATCTCATACCTCCTAAGCTCATTTACCTACAATTTGGAAAAGTAGGGAAACTTCCTCATTCAAAATGCCAATTGGTTCAAACAGTGTGTCTTACTTTCTTGCATTTCCCACAATGCCTTGGTTTCTTAAATTTTTCTTTTAAGGTACCTAGCTTACCTTTGGTCTTCACAATGTTAGGATCTCAAACATGGTGTTTTGTAGCTTTCAAATTTGTCAGGGCTTCTAAACTTGGTTAATGTATGGACATGATAACCTCCATGATTTTCTGTATTGATAGGAAAAAATAGTTTTGCATTCTTCATCTCATCCCTAAATTTGAGAAAAGATTGCTTTGTAAAAATAATCTTTGCATGTTTCTTAAGTGCATAGAGTTTGGTTGTTAGAACAACGGAAGAATTGTGTCTCAAACTCTGTCTTTGCCTCATTACGATGAATACATGAGAGTTGCCTATCAAAATGCTACACAAACTCAAACAGCTTCAAACGAGTTTTAAGGATACGATTCAAGTATGCATTCATGCTTTCACACCTTTGTGTACTTTTCATACCTGCAAAAAAATGTCCTTTTAAATAAGCCTCTGCCCATCTAGAACACTTAGCATATATATCTGTCACCCACTTATGTCCATGAAGATTAAACATTTCCAAAATGTCATTCAATGCACATTCAAATTCTTCAACAATGTTTTCCATGAACATGCACTTAGAAAATTGATTAGTAAAATCTTTAACATGGACATTAGTGAATGCATTACATTGAATATGGCAAACACATAATTGATGATAAAAGTCTGGAAATATCCTCTTAATGGCTTTACGCATTGCTTTATCCCCATTAGTAATAATAGAAAAAAGCTTCTTATTATTCATTGCATTCAGAAAAGTCTCCAAGAACCATGTATAAGTACTAACACTCTCATCTACCAATAATGCACATCCAAACAAACAAGTCAAATGGTGATGGTTAATTCCAACTATTATGACCAATAGTTTTTTATAAGCATTAGTCCGATAAGTTGTATCAAATGCCGACACATCTCCAAAACAAGTGTAATCCAATTTACTTGTAGAATCTGCCCAAAATAGGTTTGCTAGATGGTTGTCTTCATCAACATTGTACTTGTAATAAAATGATGGATTAATTTCAGACTTTCCACACAAGTAAGTCAAAGCACCCTCTGCATCACTATCTCTCATCTGAACTCTACAATCAACATCAACATGGTTATATAGATCCTTTTATGTAAAGCCAACATTATTATATCCACTTGATGGTTGCACCATGTAATCCATAATTTGGCTACTTCCCATGCCAATACCTCGCATTGGATTCAATTGAGTCTTATCTGCAATTTTCATGACCCTATGGGATCGAAGGAATTGGATATTTTTTTGCTCCACCAAATGATGATTATATCAGCCATAAACTCCTTCATAATCCACTTGTTCATTTGTTTGTTAAACTCAATCCGAAATATTGCATCACAACCAACTCTAGTTACTGTCTTAGGTTCTCGTTTTCGATTTTCATTCTCCAAACACACTCTTTGTCAATATCCTTCGTTTGGGCAAACCCACTTACGAGATACTATATTTTGATTCTTATCTCATTTCACATTATTCTTTTTAACACTAAATTCGGTAACTTTAGCAAATAAATTATAAAATTCTTTTGCCTCCTCTATGGAGTTGAATTCCATTTTTCATACATCTTCAAGTGTTAAACCATTCAAAATCTTCTCTGAAACTAGCATGACCTTTTCATCAGACTTAGTTTTCACATTGCTATCATATTGGTAATCAAAGTCTTCATCATTCAAATCGATGATGAATTCCTTTCATTTGCCTTTGTTCATCGTATCCATGAAGAAACTAAAATATAAAAGAAAAAGTAGTTAGAAAATTACATTATTTAGTCATACTTGTCATCAATTTGGTTTTTTTTTAAAAAAATATTTTTATATCATTTTATACCTTGTTTCAAATGTTTCATATCATTTCTCAAATAAAGAGTAGTTCGAAAATTACATTATTTAGTCTTTTATGACTTTTTTTCCACATTTTTTATAATATATATATGAATAATATTTTATAATCCTTAAATATGTCATACATTTTCTCAAAATGTTCATACTCTTTCTCACAATGTTTGTACCCCATATCATAATGTTCATACCCTATCTCACAAAGTTCGTACATTTTTCTCACGAAATTTGTACACTTTCTCACAAAGTTCGTACCACCTCTCATAAAGTTTGTACCACCTCTCACAATGTTCATACCGCATTTTCACAATGTTCGTACCTCATCTCACACTGTCTGTACCCCTTCTCACAATGCTCGTACTCATTCTCACAATATTCGTACTTCCTCTCACATTGTACATACACTCTCTTATAATGTTTGTACCATTTCTCACAATATTCCTACTCCCTCTTACATTGTTCATACCCTCTCTCGCATTGTTCATACCCTCTCTTATAATGTTTGTACCATTTCTCACAATATTCGTACTCCATCTCACATTGTTCGTACATCATCTTACAATGTTCGTATCATCTCTCACAATGTTCATACCATCTTTCACAATGTTCGTACTCTCTTTGCAATGTTCATACATTCTCTCACAAAGTCGTATCATCTCTCATAATGTTTGTACCCTCTCTCACAATATTCGTACCCCTCCTCACAATGTTCGTACTCTCTCTTTCTCACAAAATTTCGTACATTCTCTCACAAAGTCGCACCATCTCTTACAATGTTTGTACCCCCTCTCACATTGTTCGTATCTCATATCACATTGTTCGTACATTCTTTCACAATGTTTGTACCATCTCTTACAATGTTTGTACCCCATCTCACAAAATTTGTACCCCATCTCACAATGTTCGTAGTCCTTCTCACAAAGTTCGTATCATCTCTCACAAAGTTCGTACCACCACTCACAATGTTCACACCACCACTCACAATGTTCACACCACCACTCACAATGTTCACACCACCACTCACAATGTTCGTACCCCTCTCTCTCACAATATTCATACCACCTCTCACAAAGTTAGTACCCTCTCTCATATTATTCGTACATCATCTCACAATATTCATACCACCTCTCACATTGTTTGTATCCGTTCTCACAATTTTCGTACCCCATTTCGCAATGTTCGTACCCTCTCTCACATTGTTCGTACCCTCTCTTATAATGTTCATACCTCTTCTCACAATGATCGTACCATCTCTCACAATGTTCGTACCACCTCTCACAATGTTCGTACCCCTTCTCACAATGTTCGTACCATCTCTCACAATGTTCATACCCCCTCTCACAATGTTCATACCCCCTCTCACAATGTTCATACCCCCTCTCTCAATGTTCGTACCCTCTTTCACATTGTTCATACTCCCTCTCACAATGTTCATACCCCCTCTCACAATGTTTGTATCAATTCTCATAATGTTTGTATCATTTTTCACATTGTTTGTACCTCTTCTCACATTGTTTATACATTTTCTCATATTGTTTATACCCTCTTTTACATGACATTTCCACCTACAAAATTTATAAAAAAAATATTGATGGCAATTTCATAACAAATGACTAAATGGTCTCAATTTGATTAATAATAACTCACAAAAAATTCAAAAATCTAAATCTTATAAATTATTACATATTTAAATGTCATTTAACATGACATTTCTACCTACAACATTGATATTTAAATGAATATATATACATCAAATGTTACCTTTTAACACTTGTGTTAGCCAAAGGGTTTTTCTAATCGGGTTTTGATGATAACAAATCATGGTTAAGTAATTAATTGGTTTAATGATTAAGAATCTCAGGTATAAACTCAAAAATTCATCAAATAACCAAATGGATACAAGATTGAGATGTTTGGAAGACTTATGATCATAGGAAACTAATGTAAGATGAATGCATGAGTGTACTTAAGATTTTCACACGTTTCATGCAACTTAGAAAACTCGGTTTATTCTTTAAAATTTCGATTTCATTAAAACCCAAGTTTTTAACTAATGTACCTTAAGCAAAATGTTTTATAATTGGCTTAATAATTCACCTAAAGACCTTGCCTAAATGTTAGAAAAGAAAGGAATTAAAAAAAATAGGTTTTCGGCGCCAAAAATGCTCAATTGATCGAGGCTATGGCCAACTGGCTCAACCGGTTGAGAAACCGATCGATCGGTTGTGCTCATCCGGTCAAGGAAGGTCAAAAAGTTTCTCTCTCTCCCAGTAGCCTTCTCTTCCGGGTCGAGGGGATTCTATTCCCGATCGAGGTCCGGTCGAAGACCGGTCGAGGTCCGGTCGAGGACCGGTCGAGGTCCGATTGAGGCAACGGTAACCTGACATGCATTAAATGCTCCAACGGCTAGTGAACCAATCGACCCCTAGCTCGACCAAACAAGGTTACCTTTTGCTGTTTTTGACTCTCGAGTTTAGAAACCTATAAATTGAGAGTTTCACTTCATTTATTGACAAGAGAACACTTGCATTCAATAGCCTACCTACCTGTTCTTGATCAAAAAGCTCTCATTTCTTTCATAGTGCATTAAATCACCACTTGCATATCCTTTAGTGCACTCTTGTGTGTCATCTTAGCTTTGTCTTGTATTTGAGCTATTCTTAAGCTAGGTTGAAGGATCATTTCTTGTAAAAATCTGAGTATCAAAGCTTTCAAGAGGTTTGAATCTTGAAGAGATTGTGTAAAAGCTCATTGGAGCTGGAATCCAAGTGTAAGAATATTGGAAGCTTGGTTAAAGTTTCAAGTTAGTGAAACTCTCACTCGGTTAGGAGATTGAGGAGAGTGGACATAGGCAAGGAAATGCTGAATCACTATAAACCCGAGTTTGAATTCTCTAAACTCTATCTTTTTATTTTGCTTATATTGTGTTTAAATTTGTTGTGATTGAAAAGATTTTAAAAACCCAATTCCCCACCCCCCCCCCCCCCCCTGGGTGTTTTTCTTAACTAAGCATAGCCTTTGTTTTCTTAACTTGAAATCCATAATATAATGTCTTCTCAATAAACAAAAATTCTAGTTTTCCTTCTTCAAGACATATAAAACTTCATCTTCAAATTTAATCTATGAACACACAAAAAAATAATATAAAAATATTAATAACAATTTGATAACAAAATATTAAATTATCTTAATTTGGTTAATAATAAACTCATAAAAATTCTAAAATTTAAATTTTATAAATCATTGCATATCTATTATTTAACATAACATTTCTACCAACAAAATTTATATTTAAATAAAAAAAATATGAAATATTACCTTTGACACTTATAATCACTTGAAATCCTTCATCTTCTTCATAGAATACAAAATTTAAATTTTCTTCCTTAAAAAGTTTCGAACTTGATCATTATATTTGATTTATCAAAACACATTACACATATTTTGTAATATGGTAGTTGAAACTATTTAATTTTCACATTAAATTAGTATCTTTTTTTATATATGAATAATGAGAGTACACGGGTAGTTGGTATGATTTTCTTTTTTTAGATAGAGTTAAGGTAGTTCATTCAATAACAAATTATATTTGATATTTAATAATAAATTATAAAAAAAAAAAGTTTAAATATTTAGATATGTATAAAATGCATATGATTATTTCTCATAAATAGGTCATCTTTACCAATTTGATAAATTTTTGTAAATTTTTTATTAACTTATACTTTACACATGTTATTTTATTATTGGTGTCAAATGTTGGTAGGGAATAACAAACCCTCGTATAGAAGTTTTTATATAGTAACTTCAAATTTAAGTTGTGAACTTCAAGTGTACCACTTTCACTTATTTAGAAGTATGAGAAATGAGTCATTTTTTGAAGCCTTTTAAATTAAAATAAAAAGTCTTGTTAATCATTTCTTCCCCACATTGACTATTTTTTTTTTTTTTAGAATTTTCAACTTTCCCATATTTTAATTCAATAAAAATACTTTAAGGTTATGTTTGGCTCTAGAAAAAATTGAGAGAAAATGAAAAGAAAAAAATATAAAGGAAAATAAATAATTAATTAAAAATTAATAAATTATTATTTTTTTACTTATTTTAATTCATCTATATAAAAATTAAATAGTTTTAAAATATATTAGTTTTAAAATAATTTTAATTATATTTCATTTTCTTTAATATTTTTCATAGGATAACTAAATATAAAAAAATAATTTTTCTTTACATTTTTTTTTTCTTTCCAAAAACCAAACATAACCTAAAAAACTAAGCTAAGTTAAAAATTCCACAAAAAATTATTATTTTTGTTATATTAACGTGGAAGGAATCGTTATCAAGAAAGCTTATTTCAATGTGAGAATCTTTATTGTGAGATATATACTCTTTAGGCTTTCATCGATATGATAATAAAAGAATATTAGGTCATGTGTGGTATCTATTTTTGAAAGCACTTCTGAAAAAATAATTTTTAAAATTTATTCTTTGATGTTTTGTAAAATAATAGTATATTTAAAACTTGAAATATTTTTAACTTTGTTCTTAAATATATTTTAAAAATAATTTTTATATCTACTTATTTATTTTTAATCATTCTCCATATTTGTATAATTATTGTTTAAAATAATTTTTATAAAATAAGTGAAAACAACTTAAACAAATAAAGGATGTTCTCGAAAAATATCATATATTCTATTTTTAAGAATAGAAAACAAAAAACAATTTTCTAATTATTAAACATGTTTTTCTTTTTTCTTTTTTCTAGAGAACAAAAAATTATTCTCGAAAGTAGTTATTAAATTGTTCCTGAAAACACCTTAATTTTTTGTGTGACAAATTAAAAAATTTATTATAAATATAATAAAATTATTCTAACTTATTAATTAAGAGTCTTAATTGTCAAAGTCACTTTAAAATAATTTCAGTCCCAAATAAAACTCTAACAATCGACTCACCCAAATGGACAAAGAAAAGTCACTATTATTGAACAAATGTGCTAGAGTTTTCCACCAGACGTAACACCATAAACCATATGGCAGCGCCAAGGCTATTTCATTATTTTGTGCGGAAAATTGGTGTGTCCTTGTCAATCCAACCACAAAAGCCCCACTTTGTTCCCCTGTTATAGCCCTTCATAGCATATTCCAAAGACCTTGTCCTTCTGCTCTTTTGGAGCTACTCCTTTGGATCTTACATATATCTCTTCTCCATTCAATTTCTTTAATCTTTGATGGGCTGAAATTCTTAAGGAGATTCTGGATTGAATATTTCACGATATGGCTGCTCGATGGACTGTTTCTTTTGGACCTTACTATGAAAACGCCATCAAATATGTTTTCTAAATATGTCGATATTACTACTTGTTGCAGAGATTCAACTTTCATTTTCCAGATGTCTTTCATGGCTGCAGGCCTACTTGGTTGCATCGAAAATATCGCCATCATAATTGTAATCCTCTGTAATGTTTTGGTCATTTCTATGACTCAAGTAACAGGCCCAAATTCAGATTATTTCCCTGATTTACTATACTGGTTAGTTTGCTAGCTCTGTTTCTGCAGAGAGATGGCGGAGGCGTTGTTCTCTTTTGAGCCGTTTGAGTTCAATGGAATTCAAGGGGGGTATGGCACACTTGAAGGGTATGAGAAAGATAACTCCGGCAAAGGAAAACAAGACCATCTCTTTGGAATTGAAGACTGGGAAGAATTTGAATCTCTCTGTTCTCAGTACGGTCTTTTCCAAGAGAGCATTCCTGACAAAAGAGCCCATTTCTCTAAAGCTCAGCAGCAGCAGCAACAATCGCCCAGATCAAACCATTGGGCGCTTGATGAGTTACAATTCGATACTGTTTCGACACCGATTCAACCAATCCAGGAGAGCAAAAAGCTTGAAGATTTCCAAGCAGGAATCAAGGAACCTCTTCATGAACCCAACAGGGAAAAGCCATATCCATTTTCTCTGTCATCTTTGGAGCTGCTCAACAACTACGGAGGTGGTGTCAAGAAGTTGAAGAGGGAAAACTTGAGCAATATAAGCAATGAGATTAATGCGGAACGCCAGAGACTATCCACTGAAGAAGTCATGAGAGTGGCAGGAGCTCGGTATGTGGAGTTTTCAAGCCAAAGGGGTGATGATTTCACTCTCCATATGCACCCTTTCGGCTTTGCTCTCATGGGGCTGTCCCAAGAAGAAACCAAGGACGTGGAGCTTGTCCACTTCCTTCTATCTGCCGCAGAAAAGGTAGGCTGCCAACAGTTTGAACGCGCAAGCAGATTTCTCACCCGGTGTGAATGGATTGCATCAGACACAGGCAACCCAGTTGAGAGAATCGTGTTCTACTTCGCCAAAGCTCTTCGCGAGAAAATCGATCGAGAAACAGGCCACTTTAAAGGATTCAAAGGAAATGGAAGAAAGGATCTAATGGGCTTGGGATTCGCCACCAACCTTGCGTCCATTGCCTGCCACCAAGACCTTCCCTTCATCCAAGTAACACAATTCACCGGAATACAAGCCATAGTAGAACATGTTGCTTTATCTGGTAAGATCCATTTGGTCGATCTTGCAATCCGGAGCGGCGTTCAGTGGACGGTGTTGATGCAGGCCCTTGCAGACCGAGACGAATCCCCCGTTTCTCTCCTCAAGATAACTGCTGTTACAACAATGGACAAAAACCATGTGGAGGAGACCGGGAAGAGATTAGAAAGCTTCGCGAAGTCTCTCAACCTGCCATTTTCATTCAATGTCGTTTTCGTTACAGAAATGAAGGAACTGAAGGAAGAACTCTTGGCGGTAGAAGCCGAAGAAGTTGTGGCCGTGTACGCGCCCTTGGTGCTGAGATCAATGATCCCAAGGCCTGATTACCTGGACGTTCTAATGAGAGTGATTAAAAAGCTCAGCCCATCAATAATGGTGGTCACTGAAGTCGAAGCGAACCACAATTCACCTTCATTCGTGACCCGTTTCATAGAGGCACTGTTCTTCTACAGCGCATTCTTCCACTGCTTGGAGGTTTGTATGGGTAGTACTACTAAGAGCCAATACAGAATGATGACGGAGGCCATGTTTTTCGGTGAGGGGATCAGAAACATGATTGCAGCTGAGGGCGAGGAGAGGGTTGTAAGAAATGTGAAGATGGATGTATGGAGGGCCTTCTTCTCAAGGTTCGGAATGGTGGAAATGGAGTTTAGCGAAGCGTCCTTGTATCAAGCTAGCTTGATTATTAAGCGGTTTGCTTGTGGGAGTTGTTGCAGTCTTGAAAAGGATGGGAAGTGCCTCATTGTTGGGTGGAAAGGAACTCCTATTCATTCCCTTTCAGCGTGGAAATTCACCTGAAAGAGAGATTTCGGGCATGTTTGGTTCCCGGGAAACAAACACGGCCTTAGAGACTGATCTCAAACTCACAATTATGTAGTATATATATATGGTTTCTGAAACACTTAGTTGAACTGCATCAAACATTCTTTTTCTTCTTTTTGGTTGTGTTTGGCTTGCCTGACCTTTTTTTCTTTGTGATTGGATTCTGTTGATTTGAATCATGTTTAGAATAACAAAGCTTCGGCGTGCACATTTTTGGGCTCTATGCAATTTCTAATCTAGATGTAAAAGCAAAAAAAATATATATATATTATTTTTGTGGTGCTCAAATTGAAAAACGTTTTTTAAAACAGTTTTTAAAAACAGTTTTCAAACAATAATGCTTTGGATATTTGTCTTCTTGAGAAAAGAAAACAAGATGATATTTCCAAATCCTATAATTAAATAATTTTTTAATTAATATTTATATTTCAAAATTTTGAATTAGTTCATGAAACTCATTTAATTTTTTTCCAAATTAACATCATACCTTAACATTTCTTATCTACATTATAAATCAATTAACTCCGATCAATTAATGCACAAAATAAATATTCTAAAATTTTAAAAACATATTATTTAATGTAATCTCTTAGATGGTTATATAACTTCACTATATCCTACGCATACCCCGTAGCAGAAAAACGTGCCTCCTCGACTAAAATTCTGCCACGTCACAGAATGCTAGTTTACGGCCACGTGACTTCGTTATAGTGGTTGCACTACGACCATCCCGTGGTCACGTGTCCACGGGATCAACTCCGGTCCTCGTCCAAATCAGCGTCCGTTCGCGCATTTCGCCTATTTCTTCAGCTTTCCACTCTCTGTATCTCTCAATCGAATCGCAGTCGCGGAGCAGCGATGGTCTCCAAATCGAGCGACTCCGCTTTGAGATTCAGAGTCAGTTTCTCTCTCTCTCTAGCTTCGCCTTTTTCTCTCTCTAAATCTTTTTTTTCGATTTTTTAATTGGTCATGATATGATATCCCAGTACTTCAGTTGCTTTGATCCTTCCTTTCATTCATCGGATTGAAATTTCTGTGATGATTCGGTTTTTAATACGGTGCATGTTGTCAGATTGGATGCGTGACCTTTTGGTTTGTTAGAATTCAGTAATTCGTATTCCTGGAAATTCAGACTCTGTTTGGCTGTGGAGAAAACTGTGGGAAAAAGGAAAATAAAAGGAACTTCGAGTTTCGCGTTTCCTGATGATTGGTTATTAAGGAAACGGTAGAAGTAACGAGGCCAAATGCTTAAAAAGTTGATATATTTTTTCTTTTCTTTATATCAGTTCCCATGGAATTGAAACAAGGAAGAATGTAAGGTTTGGATTCCTTTTCAGTTCCTCCGGATTGGGGAAAAAGGGAAAAATAAAATCAAAAGAAAAAAGGAAACGGTATGGATTGTTAAATTGTGTACAATTGTTCGATCAAAAACAATGTGTGTTTCTGTCATAACCCTGATTGATTTGGACTTATGTATATCTTGATTTTGGAAATGGATGACCGTGAGTTGCTGCTGGAAGTGATATATCTGATAATTCTGCTTTGTAATTTTACCAATAGGTTGATTTTTTCATTTTGTCCATTTCTCTGGAATTGGAACAATGGAGAATGTAAGGTTTCAATTCCTGTATCTCTGACATCACCCTGATTAATTTAGATACTTGCATTTCTTGCTTTTGGGAATGGATGACTGTGAGATGCTGCTGGAGATGATATATCTGATGTTTGACTTTATAATTATGCATGAGTTGATTTTTTTTTTTTTTTTTAAATTTCCTCTGGGAATTGAAGTAACAAAAGATATAAGGTTCAAAATCCTCTTCTTTCCCCTGGGTTTCATGGCTACCAAACAGACAATTGGGAGAGAAAAGAATAGTTTATATTTTAAATTATATATAATTGTTTGATTATAAACATTATGTGTGTTTCCATCATTGCCCTAATTGATATTGATTTATGCATTTCTTGATTTGGAAATGGATTACACTTTGGGATGCTGCTGGAATTGATATCTGATGATTCTGCTTTATACATTGACAGAAGTCAAGTGGAGAACAGGCAAGTGGCGAACCCTTGGTTACTTTATTGTCTAAAATAAATCACCTGAAAAAGCAGATTCAAGCAGAGAGAGTCGTTTCAATAAGAGTAAGTTACTTAAAGCACATTGAATTGTATGATCATAGCACATTGGAGGGGCATGTAAAAATTTAAACTAAATTAAATAAACAATCAAATGCTAAATTGGTTCTCAAGTCATATAAGCACAAAAAGTATTGTTCAGTTGGTAGTCTTAGGTTTTGCATTCAACACCAAAAGGGCTTGGATCGATATATCTATCTGCAAATGTTTTCATAAGAATATTTGTCACAATATTAAACATAACCTCTTATGCATGGAGTCTAATGCTTAGGGCCTTAGGCAGACTGCAAGGGATTAGTTTCTCCTTACCTGATGTTGACCCAAATAATTGTGGCAATGGTTTTGAATTTGGTTTTATATATTACTTGATGCCATATTACTTGAATTTGGGTTTTATGTGCAAGTACATGTCCAATACTGATCATCCATTGCACAGGACAAACTTGAGAAGAATGGAAAGCAGCTACAAAATCATATTTCTCGGCTTGTGCCAGCAACATCAAGAAAGGATGTGTTGCTCATAGAGGGGAATGGGCCGGGAAGTATGCTTTCTTTGAGAGCTGAAAATCCTCTCTTCAAGTTTAGTGGTTTTCCTCAGGGATCAGGAGACAAAGACTATGCTAACAGCCAAGAAGTTGTATCCTCGACAAGTACCAAGCTTCCATATGTTGAGAAGATACCACCTTATACTAGTTGGATATTTTTGGACAGGTGATGAGAGTTTAAATTCTTCCCATCAGCATATTTTGTTTTTGAACGCATCAGTTATGCTTATATGTTAAATGCTCCATTTTCATTCCCTTCTAAATAAAATTTTTAAGGTCATGAATGAAGTTCTGCTTTTAACATCACATTCTCAGTAGTTATTCAACTGCAGGGGATAAGGCTAATGAATTAAGACACATTCAATACAGATGCAAGTGGAAAGACACCCTTCATTTCTATTCTCATTGCCAAATAAATTATTAAATATTTAATTTGTTCATTGACAAATTTTATCTTGATTGGGGCTGGAGAATAAATGGAGAAATGTGGTTGAATAGTTTCAACATATATAGATATTATTTGGGTATTTTATGCTTTTAGCATGTAGCAATATACTGATCTTTTGACTTTAAACTTCTACCACATCTGGAATTAAATTTGCTGTTACTCAGATTTTCTTCTCTCTTCTTCTTCAGATGTTGGTTTTGTTTTCCTTCATTTTCTGAAGTTTTCCTTTCACAGCACAGAAATCAAAGAATGGCTGAAGACCAGTCAGTGGTTGGGCGAAGACGGATTTACTATGATCAGCATGGTAGCGAAGCATTGATCTGTAGTGACAGTGAAGAAGATATTCCAGAACCTGAGGAAGAGAAGCATGAATTTTCTGAGAGCGAAGATCGTATTTTATGGTAAATCTAACAACGATGCTAAAGTTTCAAAAGGAGACTTATTCATATATGAAAAGACAAGCATGCTACAGATGGTGGTGTTTCAAATCCTATCATAAAAATAACTATATTTTTGCAATTTCATGATTAAAAAGTTATATTCCACTTCTCTTCCAAGCATTTGCATTATAACATTCTTGTTTCTATGATATTATCACTCCACAAGTGTACAGTGGAAGTTCAAGCTGCTTTTCTCCAAAAGAATTTAAAATATTTGAAGTTAAAAGATATGTCAAACAAATTGATTTTTTTTTTTTTTTTGATAGGTAAATAAGAATATTGTATTAAAGGAAAGAAAGTATACACGTCATATACGAAGAAAAAGGACAAAAAGGCATGAAGACACAAAAACCCGCCACCACACCCTATCGTGAGCCTACCCAATCCACAAAGTCTAACAATGATAAAAAAAAAACCACCCTCAATGTACAATCTAACTCAATCCCAAAAAAGATACAAAAAAAGAAATTTTAATTGTTTGATCCGTGCTTTCAAAGTTGTCAAAGGCTCTCCTATTTCTCTCCCACCATAAAGCCCAAAACATACACAACAGAGCAGCCTTCCAAGCCTTCTTCCTCTTTTTACCCACAAAGGACTCGTGTCAACTCAGAAGGACCTCTCTAACTGAACAACTCAACACCCACTGAATGCCAAAAAGTGCAAAGATCAACTGCCACAACAAATGAGCTTTCGAACAATGGATGAGAATATGGTCACTAGTTTCTTCTTCTTCCTTACACAAGTAACATCTATTAGGAATCCTCCAACCCCTCTTTTTGAGTTGATCCAAAGTCAAAATCTTGGCCCAAGTTGCTTCCCAAGCAAAAAAGCTAATTCTCAGGGGCACCCAAGAATTCCAAACAATATTGTGGGGGAACGGTTCCACTCTCCTATCAGCCAAGGAGGAGTAAAAGGACTTAACAAAGAAAGCACCATCCTTCGTAGGCAACCAAACTATGGCATCATCAATCTCCACAGACAAGGGGTGTGCTGACAATCTCCCCAAGAAGGCTTGCACCTCCTTTAGTTTCCCAATCATGCAATTGCCCAGTGAACCTAGGACTCCAACCACCATCTTCCCAAAGGTCACTTACCCAAGCATCTTTAGAGGAGGCTATGGAATAAAGCTCAGGAAATGATTCCCTCAAGGATGAATCTCCACACCACTTGTCCTTCCAAAACTTCACCCTGTTCCCAACCTCAACTGTAAACCCGGTTCTTGTTTCGAACATCTCCCATCTGCCTTTGATACCCTTCCACACCATGTCCTTCCCTAACAACTTTAGAACACCAACCCCCCTCAACTTGCCCATACACCCACAATCACCTGTTTCCAGAGAGGGTCCCTTTCACTTGCAAATCTCCAAGACCACTTGCCTAAGAGAGCCTCATTGAGAAAGGTTAAATCTCTAATGCCCAATTCACCTTGCTATTCGTCCAACTGAACAATAGCCCATCTGACCAAGTGCAGCTTTTGTTCTAAGGCACCTCCTCTCCACAAAAAGTTTATTTGAATCTTCTCTAATCTAGTGGCTACTCTCCTTGGAATGACAAAGAGAGGCATAAAGTAAATCGGTAGACTGGACAAAGTGCTCTTCACTAGGGTTAACCTTCCAATACTACCTCTTCGACAACGCTAATCTTTTTCAAAATCTCTCTTCCACCCCATCCAAAACCCTAGAGGACTTGAAAGGGGCTCCCAATGGAAGTCCTAGATAGGTAGAAGGGAGGAAACCCTCCTTGCACCCTAAAGCCCCAACAAGATCCTCTAAGTTTAAGACTTCCCCAATGGGCTCACTTTTCTCCAAATTAATCTTTAGGCCTGACATAGCCTCAAACCACATTAGAATCCAACTCAAGTACTCAAGGACTTCCTTCCTAGCATCACAAAAAATGAGGGTATCGTCCGCAAACAACAAGTGGGAAATCTCCACCCCCTCTCCTTCTCTTCCCCTAACTTGAAAGCCATTTATGAACCCTCCCTCCTTTGCCTTCATAAGAATGAGAGAAAAAGTCTCCATTACCAAGATGAATAAATAAGGAGACAATGGGTCATCTTGTCGTAAGCCCCTAGAACTTTGAAAGAAGTCTGAGGGGGACCTGTTGGCCAAAACCGAGAACCTGGCTGTAGTGATGCACCGTCTAACCCAGCTAATCCACTTAAAACCAAAACCCATCTTTTCCAACATTGCAAGAATAAAGTTCCAGTTTACATGGTCATAGGCCTTTTCGATATCCAACTTACAAATGATCCCTCTCAAGTTGGCTTTCATTCTAGAATCAATGGCTTCATTCGCAATCAAAAAAGCATCCAAAATTTGTCTCCCCGCCACAAAAGCATGTTGAAAAACCGACACTAAGTTCCCCACCACCTTTGTGAGGCAAATGGCTAGGATCTTAGCTAGAAGCTTATATAAGCTTCCTACCAAGCTAACTGGCCTGAAGTCCTTAAAATCTTATGTTTCCCCCTTCTTTGGAACCAAGACAATAAAGATGGCATTTAAGCTCCTTTGGAAAGTCCCAAACTCGTGAAACTCCGCAAAAAACCCATCACTTCCTTTTTCACCACATCCTAACAAACCTGCCAAAAGGCCATGGAAAAGCCATTTGGCCCAGGAGCTTTATCCCCATTCGAGCAAGAAAGGGCAGCAAAGACCTCCTCCTCAGTGAAAGGAACCTCCAAAGCTTGAGCTTCAAGGCTAGGTAAAGAAGCAAAGTCCAGCCCAGTAATGGGACGTCTCCATTCCCTGAATCTGAGAGGATACTTTGAAAGGCAATTGCCACCTTCTTTAATATCCACCTCCTCAGTTAACAAGACACCATTCACCCTTAGCTTGGCCAGAAAATTTCTTCTTCTTCTAGCATTGGCCACCTTGTGAAAAAAACTGGTGTTCCTATCCCCCTCTTGTAGCCACAGTTCCCTTGACTTTTGTCTCCAAGAAATCTCCTCCAAATCTGCCTAATATTTGAAGTCCTCCACTACCCCTCTTCTAATCTCCCTTTCCTCAACGAAGAGAGATCTTTCCCTTTCTTGAGCATCCCAAATACCAAGCTGAGATAATGCAGCAACCTTCTTGTTAGAAACATTTCCAAACACCTCCCTATTCCAAGCTTTAAGATTATGTTTTGGAGTACTGAGTTTAACAGCTAAAATGTGGCTAAAGGACCCCTGAACAATATAACCTTCCCACCAGCCCCTGATCAACTCTTTAAAGCCGTCCACTTTCAGCCACATGTTTTCAAAACGAAAAGGAATTTTTCCTGTCCTCACCCCGCCTCCATCAAGCAGAATGGGAGAATGATCTGAGACTGGTCTTGGGAGAATTTACTGACACAATCCGCTGAAGTGATTCTCCCAGTCTTCAGAGACCAAAAGCGATCAAGCCTAGAAGTCGAGCCATTATTTAACCCACCCGTCCAAGTAAGGGCGCCCCCCGACAGTGGCAAATCTTTTAGATCCAAATCATCAACGACCTCAGAGAAGCGCCTCATAGAGGCTGAAACACATTGGCAGTTTCTCCTTTCCCCCAAGAATCTCACAACGTTGAAATCCCCACCCACACACCAAGGATCATTCCAAAGCCCTCTGATGTCTCCCAATTCATTCCAAAAATTCTCCCTCTCTTCATTCAGCACAAGACCATAAACCCCTGTAAACAAACAAGAAAAGTTGTCCTCACAATTTCTGAAATGATAGGAAACTGAGAAAGCACCTACTTCCGTATCAATGAGCTCTAGCACCCGTGTGTCCCAAAAAACCAAGATGTCCCCCTGCCTGACTTCTAGCCTCTACTGCTCCCCAGGCTAGAAACCTCCCCACCCCCAAGCTCCTCACCAAGGGGGTTGACATTTGATGCACCTTAGTTTCTCAAAGGCAAACTCGATCAACTGAGTGCGAGCGAATTAGAGCTTTAATAACTTTGCATTTTTCCCCCTCAATAACCCCTCTTATATTCCACGAAAGGATTTGAACCTTCATTGACAACAGCTGGATAACTCCCCAAAACTCTTATCCGTCCTCCTCCCAACACCCGAGACTGAATTGTAGTTCACCAAGCATTGTAGGTTGCGAAGCTCCCTCTTGGACTTAGAGCCAAGCAACAGACTCTTTTTCAGCCCCTGCCTCAAGCCTTTTCCTTTCTTCCCGTTCTTTCGAAGCTCTAGCCTTCGAAAGAGCTCCATAATTTCCTTTTCACAACCTTCCACTGGGAGTCCCAAAGACTTACTAAAGGTTAGTAACCTCCTAAAGCTGCCTTCCGACACGTCGAGATCCCTTTCGGAAGCCAAACATTCTTCTTCCCCTGCTCAAACAAATTGATGTAATTGGGGTTCTTGATAAGGTCTATTTATCACTTTCTTGATGCACTTGACTGTAATTGCCTTTGCTTCTTTTCTTTTCCTTTTTTTTTCACCTGAAATGGTATGATTTTTGTTTTGCAGTTTAAAATAAGATTTTTTCTGGAGTCTCTTCCCTGATATTATGTTGTATGTCATCATGATTGATCTTTCACTTTGATGTTTTTGAAGTAAGCAAAAGAGATTTTATAGAAAGGTGCACAATGGAGCACTGTCCTAGTACATGCAGCATGTACAGAGCACAGGAAAAAAGAAAAGGAAACAAAATATTGAAAGGAAATACAATATAGCAGCAACCTATTTCTAAACCCCCTCCAAGCTAACAACAAAGTCCTGGAAGGATCTTCTAGAGTCAGGTAGGCCAGCATTATCCCAAAAAAAAAGTGATTGCAACACCCAATCCTTAAGCTTCTTGCCTTAACTCAATGCTCTTGAACATCCTTTGGTTATGCTCCTTCACTAGTTCCCAAGCAATACATGAGGGGACTACCCTCAACACCCTTCTTCTCCCTCTTCACAAACTTACCACATGAACTGGCCAGTTTTAGCTTCACAATTTTAGAAGAACCCAATGAACCCCAAAAAGACAAGGGAAAACACTGATCACACCTGGTCTACCAAGCAATTTAACAATGGATGATCATCACTCTCCCCATCCCTTGGGGCATGCAATACCAGTTAGGATTAATTTTACCTCTCCTTAAATAACTCATCAAGAGCCAAGATCTTTACCAGTACGCCTATAGTGCCGTCAACATGGAAAAACCTGCCTTTTGGAAATTGCCTTTGTGCTTAGAAATCCTGCACCAATGAAAACAGAATCTGCAAACAGAAACAGCTGCAAGAGAGTGGACTCAATAAGGCAGTTAAGCTGATCAAAGTCTAAAAATTGACATTGCATAGAATTATATATATATTTTTGTACTCCCAATATCAACTTTGAATTAGCCGGAGCACAAGAGTTAAATTGGGGCTAAATTGGGGCTCTGAAGGTGTTTGTTACTCAGGATTCATTACTCTGACTGCCTTTGCAGGATGGCCTTTAAAGAGCATGGGCTTAGTGAGGAAGTACTTGACCTTGTGAGCCAGTACATTGGAGGCAGCAATTCTGAAATTCAGGTGATCTGACTTCATATATAGGATGCTATCCTGTATGTTTTGGAGGATTCTTGGTGTTTCCATTCCAATCATTAGAATATTGTCATGCATGGTTTACATCTGCGCCATTTTTATTTTGTTGCCAGCATATTGTTTATTCATGAGGGATGTTTTTGCATTTTGAGATATTCAGGATCGGTGCAACATACTCAGGGAGAAGTATCAGGACAAACATGACAAAAGCTTAAAAGGTTCTGGGGAAAGTTGGTCTGAAAGGAGCATATTACTGGACAAGAGCCTTGGTGCAGCTTTAGATTCTTTTGATAATCTTTTTTGTCGCCGTTGCTTGGTACTTCACATTTCTGGCCTTATATTTCTCCTAGCTTTCCTCCTATCAAAAAAAATATTTCTCCTAGCTTTCCTGTGTTCGATATCATCTTTAGATTGTGTCTGCTTTCATGCTAATATGCTTGCATCCATCCAACAGGTATTTGACTGCCGGCTGCATGGCTGTTCACAAAGTCCAATAAACCCTGTAAGTAGTAATCCTGTTTTCTCTCTCTTCCCCTCCTCTTTCCCACTCCGCCAATGTGAAGTTCACTTCAGTGGCTGATGAAGTAATAGACTTTGCCTAACAGACTGAAAAACAGTTGAACAGTTCTGAGTTTGAAGAGGATGGGAAACCTTGCAGTGACCAGTGTTACCTTCGGGTAAGGATTTTGTTTGGTTCTTGAGATGCTAAATTTCATGAGTTTTGAACTCCATTGTCCTGTGGGCATAAATTAAATCTAAAAGATCCACCTAAGTAAGTTTCTTGATTTGGTTGTATCTGTTTAACAAGATTTCTCATGTAGAGTTTTAAACTCAATTGTACCTTGGGCCCAAGTTAAATATAAAAGAACTGCCTGTCAAGTTCCATAGTTTATTGTATTTGTTTAACAAGATTTCTCTTATAGTTATATAAAACTTCAAAACATGCAGACAGCCCTAGAAGGTGATACATCTGAAGTACTGAAGTGTTGACGATAAGTGTGCTGAATCTGTGGGTTAATTTACTTCTAACCTTTCTTCATGATTTTTGTACTCCATTTCTTCTTGGGCCTAAATAAAATACAAAAGAAGTATATAACCTAGTTCCTTAGTTTACCTGTTTCTGTTTGGCAATATTTTTTTATATGGAACTTCAAGGCTTCAAGCTATGCAAGCAACCCAGATAAGGTCTTTGAAGTACTGAAATGTTGATCATAAACATACTGATTTTAGTGCATTAATTTGCTCTTAAGCTTTCTCTGTGTTTGTGTGACATGTGTTCTCACAGACTCCTGTGTGCATATTTATATAAATTCTTTGTTCATTCACACCTTTGGTAAATGTGGAAACCACAACCATGTACTCGGTATCCTTTGGTTAAAGGATTGAAGTGTAATTTTTATGTTTTATGTTCATAAAATTTGACTAAATTTTTGTGTATTAAAAAAAAAACTTTGGAAATATTCTTCTACTTTTCTTTGGGCTTGAAACAAGCTCTTTTATAATTTATTAATACATGTACTAAGAACTATATATTTTTTTCCCTTGAAGGAATTATGTTGTATCAGATAAATCATGTCATTGAGTGCATTTATTGGTTCATTTGCCCTTGTAATTCTCCTCTTTATTATTTATGTAATTTTTTAGCATACATTGTTGCTGCTTCTGCTTAGGCATTGTGAAGTAATAATTTCTCCTTCAATTTCTTGCAGTTAAGAGTTGTCAAAGACTTGCCAGAGGGTTCCGTTATTAGTTCCTTACAAAGGATAGAAACAACAGTGTCAGAAGAGAAGGACAGTATTCCAGCGTCCTCCAATGTTGAAGAGCCTAGTGGCAATGACAATACAGACATTTTACCTGATGAAAGATGCATTGCTGCAAAAACACTAGCTGTTACTTCAGAAACTGTTTTTAGTTCAGAAGTCGCTGCTGGAGGTTTAAACTCTGATGCATCTGTCATGGAAATGGGTCACTATGAAAGTCTGGGGAAGCGCAAGGTCTCAAAATGCACAAATACAGTGCTAGGGGACTCAACCTTGGTTTCTGATGATATCCAAGGCTCTTCTAGTAAGAAACAGAAGAAACTATCTGCCTTGGATGTAGTTATTGTGACTAGTGAAGGTCAACCAGTTTTGGATAACATTTCCAATGACAAAAATAAGTACCTGGAGATTGGCATACCCAATAAAAAAGAACTTCAAACGACCACCAACTGTGCCTTAAATGAATCTGCTGAACATATGCCAAATAAAGTTATTTGTCCTAGTCATGTTTCCTCTGATGAGACTGAGGACAATACTGGAGATGAAGTAGATGCTGTCAAGGAAACACCTGGATTGAAGCAGTCATCCAAGTCCTCAGGAGTTGAAGGGATCTTAAGCAGCTGTGAATGGAAACCTTTTGAAAAAGAACTATACTTGAAGGGAATAGAGATATATGGGAGGAACAGGTATAAGGATCTCAGTTTCATGTTGACCTTTCCCTTGCATGATTCCTTCTTTTACATTTGAAATTGAGCATGTGAAATTCAAATTAATTGAAAAATTGTTGTTGCAAATGAAGGAATACAAGGGGCAACTCCATTTTTATTTAATGAACATGTCTAGGTGTACTATATAGATGCATATTTTTTTGCCGATTATGTCATTTTAAGATGTGCAATGCATATTCCATTTTGGCAGGAATCTTGACAACAAATTTGGATTAGGATTTATGAACAATTTGCAGACATGCATTATTTATTCACAGATGAAATACTCTTATCTTTGTTTATTATCTCTGTGCTTATTTCTTAATGCTCACATGTTGCAGTTGCCTCATAGCCAGGAACCTACTTTCTGGCCTGAAGACTTGCATTGAAGTATCCAGTTATATGTATGATGATGGATCTGCAATGCTTCATAGATCTGCTGTTGTACCTAGTTCATTTTTGGAGGACAATGGGAGAGGCGATGCAGATTATACGGTTAGCATTACAGTTTTTTTTTTTTTCGCATTTTCTTGTGTTTTGTTCTCTAAGGCAGGTAGCCAAACAAGGTGTTTTCAGCACAGGTAGAAACTTGATAGCAGGCCTGTGGTACAACCTCTGACAGAGGTTACCAGCTAAGCTAGGAGACAGCTTCTTTCCTATTTTCAATTTGTGGTGCCTCTTGTTGGCTGACAGGCAAACTAAAGGATTTTGTAATATATAGTATAAGCTCATAACACACCCAGTTTTTAGTTTTGAAATCTTTAAACAGCATAACATTTTTAAATGTATGGCTCTATGCACCAATTGTTTTATATTTTGAATTATGTGAAGCATAAAAAATTTTAATTAAATATATATATATATATATATAAAAGGGAGATTAAGCCTATGCTGGGAGATACATGCATCAAGGTTTACTCACTCAGCATCAACAACCTGGCCAAATTTACCTTTTGAATTACCATCATTTCAACATTGGAAGATGGAAACGTTATTTTGGTTAGGTTACCCTCAAATGGAGTTCCATGTCCTACATTTACTTGACCTCAGTTTTCTTGGTGGAAGAGTCTTGGTTCTAGACAAATCTATACACCTCGAAATTCACTGTAGGTGAATCTTCAGAGAAATCAAATAGAATATTGAGTTTGCCACTAGAATGCTGAGCTGCTATACAGAACCTACACATTAATTGATTCATTAATGTTGTTTCAGGAGCAAGAGATGCCAACAAGATCACGACTATTCCGTAGAAGGGGCAGAACACGGAAGCTAAAGTATTCTTGGAAGTCAGCTGGCCATCCATCAATTTGGAAAAGAATTGCAGACGGGAAAAACCAGTCTTGTAAGCAGTACACACCATGCGGATGCCTGTCTATGTGTGGGAAGGAATGCCCCTGTCAAAGTAATGGAACTTGCTGTGAAAAATATTGTGGGTATGTTAAACTATCCTCTTAAGTGGTTAAGGGGTGAAGTAACTAAAGTACATAGAGCTAGTGTTAGGATGTTTTTATGTTAATTTTAACCAGTAAATGGTAGAATCATATGACTTGAAGTGGTGAAATGAAAGCAGCCAATCCCAAATAGTTGGGATAAGGCTGACATTTGAGGTCATTAGGTGGGTCCTCCTAGGTTCACTTTATACTTACTAAGAAGTTTACAAATGAACAGTTTGTTCTAAAGAGAGGGTAAATATGTTGTTTATATGCCTGGGTTGTTTCTTGATGACTAAAAATTATATTTATTGCATTTTGATGACCTGAAGAAAATTAAAAGGTTTTGGTTTACTCAAGTAGTTATTAAATCTTCAGGTGCTCAAAAAGCTGCAAAAATCGGTTCAGGGGATGCCACTGTGCAAAGAGTCAATGCAGAAGTAGGCAATGCCCTTGCTTTGCTGCTGGTCGTGAATGTGACCCTGATGTTTGTCGGAATTGCTGGGTTAGGTAATGAGTTTCATAATGATACTCTTATTTGGTGAGTTGGATGGAATTCGTCTGGTTTCTTAAATTCTTCTCATCTTCATGCACACTAAACTATTAATCATTGTGAAATCGATTTGGTAAGTTTTTCATAGTGCTGAGCATCTAATCCAAATTCATCAACTTTTTTGATACTCATATGAGAAGAGTAGTAATCTCCTCTAGGATTCTGACAAGGATTTCTGTATTTACCCATCCTTGACCAAATTCTTGAACTCCTGATGGAGCTTTTTCATTCGTGCAATTCCTAGACTATAAGCTTCATATCTCTTACCTGTGGGATTTTGGTTTGATGTTACCGTAGTTATCTTTATATGTTGGGTAGTTTGTATGCTTAGTTTTGGGGAATGGTAGTTAACTTGTTTACAAATTTAACCTGTCAAGAATTGAATTTTTTGTAAGGATATACTTACAACTTAATCTCCTCAATAAAGGAGCTCTAGGTTTCAATTCAAGTTCATTGCTCATTACTAGTGAATTTCCAATTACCATATATACTTACACCAAAGGCCTTTCTTTCTGACCAATTCATATAAAAATAAAATTAAGCTGTGCTCCAGGTTTAAAATTAAGATAAGCTGGACTTGAATGAATATGATTGTAATAACATAAGGCACAAATGAAGTTGGTAAATTCAGCCCTGCTCCAGGTTTAATAATGTTGGGTTTCGGTTGGAAACAAGTGATCTGGTTCCCATCTCATTGTGTAGGAGAGTTCCTCTCATCAGTCTTAGCTTTTTGTGAATATTTTGTACCTTGTGCAGTTGTGGAGATGGTTCACTAGGTGAGCCTCCCAAACGAGGAGATGGTCAATGTGGGAACATGAGGCTCCTTTTAAGGCAACAGCAGAGGGTGAGCATTTCTGGGTTTTTTATTTGTCAAATAGATGTTTGGACTGTTTTTAATGGAGCACCATGGTTTTGTACCTCAACTTCAGATCCTATTGGCAAAGTCTGATGTTGCTGGATGGGGAGCCTTTCTAAAGGTGGGAAGACCTTGTGCCTTTTTGTTTCTCCATAATTGTTTTGTCTCCTTTAATTAATTGGATAATGTGATTTCAGAACTCTGTCAACAAAAATGATTATCTTGGAGAATATACTGGTGAATTGATCTCCCACCGAGAAGCAGATAAGCGTGGGAAGATTTATGATCGTGCAAACTCATCCTTTCTTTTTGACTTGAACGATCAGGCAAGTCACCCTCCACAATAAACATGAGGGTTTGAGGTTTTCTTCTTTATAAATTTGAGCTTACATCTTGTTTTGAGACATGCAAATGTACCAAAAAAATCATTAGAACAAATTGCTATCTCAATATGTAGCTTTTTTGTCGGTGGATTTAAGCAAAATAGTAGGGATTTTACAAAGACATGGAGGGGTTTTATCTTGTAGTTTCTGTGGTGTTCAAAATGTCCCTAATATGGCCAAACAAATTGTCTTTGAACCTGCCTTCCAGTTTTGAGTGATGGCACTCATTCTCCAATTCCTGAGTTTTCTGTTCTTCTGGGAAATTTATCCTTCAAGGAGGATCCCTGAAACAAATTTATCCCCATCAACTAGTCCTCAAGACAAACACAGGAGGGTATATAATTTTTTTTTTTTTCTTTCGGGAGTAGGGTGTTTGGTTCAAAACAAGAACCCATCTTACGCCTTCATTTTTTTAGACCTTTTTTAAGAATATTACAGCTTTAGTTCTTTATCGATTTTATCCCTAAATTATCCTCAAGTCATTTTCATCATCTTAATCCCTTTTCATGTTTTAGTCATCGAATTCTTAAGAAATATTTCTCCCTCATCATTTTTTATCCTTTCATTTATATTCTTTTATTTATTTAATAGATCAATTATCATCTTTTTCATATTTTTATATCATTTGTTTATCTTTTCCATTTTTTTTATTAACTCTGAGCACCTGCCTCTGCCTCTCTTTGCAGTATGTACTTGATGCTTACCGCAAGGGAGATAAGCTGAAGTTTGCAAACCACTCATCAAACCCCAACTGCTATGCAAAGGTAGACACTTTCAACAACTCACTTGTTTTTCATAATCGGTTTTGGCACCATGTTTTTCCAGTTCCCTTGGTTGAGCTGATCTATTACCTTGTTCAGGTAATGCTGGTGGCCGGAGATCATCGAGTTGGCATCTTTGCTAAGGAGCATATAGAAGCTGGTGAGGAGCTCTTCTATGATTATCGTTATGGACCTGATCAAGCTCCTGCATGGGCTCGAAAACCTGAGGCTTCCAAAAGAGATGATTCAGCAGTATCTCAAGGTCGAGCAAAGAAACACCAGTCCCATTGACATACCAGAGACGGGTTTTGGATGTACATACTACTTGTGGCCATTTTTCAGTATCATCTCCATATATTTTGTCCAAGTCTTCCTAATCCCATCAGGAAAACTGCAGCTATCTTCACGCGCAAATGCATTTTATTAAGTCATTCCAGCATTATATATGCATATAAAATATAAGACGCTTCAGGCAAATAAGCTAGAAATATTGATGGCAACTCCCTACAATACACACCAGGAATAAGACCTCACCAGCTATGTTGAACAATGTGATGGTGATACAGGAGGTTTGAAATTTTGCATTTTTGAACGGAAGTTCGTAGAGAAATGCATCACCGTCTGTTGTTATTCATTATTTTATTAATCTCACTTAAAGAGATTACTCTTATTGTATTGATATTGACAGAATACTTGATATTCCAGAGTTTGAAAGCAATTGCAATGGTGAATTTCTCTTTGTTCAAAGAACAAACCTCGACAAGAGCATTTTACATTTGTACACATTAGCCTGAAAGACCATCAGGTGAAAGGGAATGAAAGAATATCTGTCGAATGCTGATGAATTTACTCTCTAAATCTCTTCTTTCTTGTAGATTGCAAATGAAAATACAACAATTCATTCCAGGTATCAGGGACCCCAGGAAGACACCAATGGCTGCAGTCTTGGATGCTTGACGAGTAGGCCTTCTCTGGTTTTCTTCCGAAAATGGATGGATGGCCATCTATCCTATACTGTGATAAACTGGTTATGTTCAAGAAAGTGACTGGAGTTTTCATCTGCTTTATAACCTCTTCTGCGATTATGCTCTTTTCTGGGTAATCAAAATTGAAGGTTTCATTGAGAGGTTGAGTGGCTTCCTTGCAATGCCCACCCGAATTCCATTGGCCTCCCCTGCTCAGTATACCAAATTCACCCTCATCAGCCGATATCAAGAGCAAAAGGAAAAGAGAAATAGTGATTCTAGCTTCTAGAATTGTGAATAACACCCAACCTGAAATAAGAAGGTGCTGAACTTCGAAAGAAAACTCTAGTTTTGCCTGGATTGATATGCTTGTCGACCCATGATGCCCAGGTCGTCAAAGCCTTTCTGAAAGCCGTCAGAACATCAAGACGGGCATGAACTTGATTGCCTTCCTGGTAGTAGTTGACCCTGTTATAATCTGGAAGTTAAAAACCATAACACAACATTCATTCTGAAATTCAGAATGCTTAAGCATGTGTATGACCCAAACCATGAACACAATGAATCCATGAATCCCGTAGCTAGGAGCTCATGTTTTATAAACATAACCTTTTTTTATCATTACCCTTCTAAAAAGATAGAATGTACCTCATGTGAGATTTTCAAAATTGTCCAGCAAAAGACTTGAACCACAAATTTTTTGGAATCTCACGAAAAATCCAACTAAATATGTTTGTTAGATTGGAGACATGTTTTATGCAAGCCGTCCCCACACATTGAAAGCACCCAAAAACAATCAATCTATTGCTTTTAACAACAGCCATGGACACTGCATTACAGAACATGTACATTGGAATTGAATAATGTTGCTTACTAGCAAATGTAAACCGATATTTTCTCGAAACAAAGTGAATCTCAAGCCAAAAATAGATCAAGAATGGGAACTCACCCAGCTTTGGTTTTGAAATGTGACCACCAATGTGCAGTGTTGAAAACCACAATATCAGCTCCTCTCCATCTGGATGAGCCTCTATCAATTGAATCAATTCGCAGGGTTTGCACCCGCTTCTGCCCTACCCTTGCCTTTCCCTCATGAACTAAGAAATGGCTTACATAGTATTCAACTGTACATTTATAATCCTGTAAAAGAATCATCTAAAATCAAAACTAAAAAATACCCAAAAGAATGAAAATAGTTCTGTGAAATTACCACAAATTTGAAACTATAATTCCCCTTTTCCTTGGTAATTTTCCGCCCATGCCTCTCGTAGACCTTCTTTGGATCCTTGGCAGCTCCAAATAACAAACACAGCATGGATTCCCATTGATTCCTATTAATGGAATCGCCTACAAAAACTAGTCTTTTCCCTCTGATTAATTCCAACATTCTTGATGCATTGAACCTATAAAACACATTCCCACACCAAAAATCCAGATCTTGAAAATTCAATGCTTTCTGTTCTCTAAATTATATCATAAAGGCTAATACATTCATCATTTACAAACTGAAAATTGCATATTTAAATAAAGTTTATATACAAGTTGAGTGAGTGAGACAGTACCTTGGAATGTCACAATCTTGTGGCTGCCATCTCCATTTCATGTAGTCTTTATCCAATCTTCCATTACCCCCACAATCAAATCCTTCATCAATGAAGGGGCATGACTGATTTGTGTACAAAGGATAGCTCTCATCAAAAACCCACCTCCCTTTCCAAAGAGCACACTCTCTATTCTTCTTCTCTTCAATCCTCTGATCGGTATGAACTTCAATCTTCTCAAATGAAGTACTATTAGAAACACTCTCTTGCCCAGTCGTGAAATTACCGTCTACAGCTCCATTCTTGTTTGTATCCTCATCTGAAACTTCAGACTCGTTGTCCCTCCTCTGAATCCCCTCGAAAACTGAAATACTTGCAGACCCAGATGCATTTTCCCGTTTCCTCAAATGGGCATCAATAACGATTGGTTTTTTCACACCATCCCCCGAGTTTTTCCGACTAAACCCAGACAAGGTCTCAACATTTACAGGCGTGGGAACCAAATTGACTAGGGGTTCACTGAACTGGACTCGAGCGTTTGAAGGGACTGCAGTCATGACCCAAATGGAGAAGAAGCATAAGAAGATTATAGCAGAAAAGATGGTGAAAGAAAACAACAATAACCTCGTGGGTTTGAAGGAGAAACTCCTTTGCCTCTCCATCGAGGCCTGGTTTCTCACTATCAAGATTATTCTAAAGAAAGTCAAAAGAACAACTATTAGAGACTTGAAATGTGTGAGAAACAAGGATCTTCTCTTTACGTGATATTATAGAAAAATAAAAATAAATACAAAAAAAAAAAAAAAAAAAACGGAATCCTAGAAATGGCAAGACGGTGACAGAGAAGAGTGGCATATTAAGTGGAACAGGTTGAGGAGTGGCATATATATCTTATATACCCTAGTGGGTAGTTTCATTATCAAAGCCAACTAATTTTATCTTAATATTTGATTACCAAATTAAGATATCTACTTCACTTAATTAATCTTCACATCCAAACCTCTACCTTGGGGAATTTGTTTTCTCCAGTGGCAATTTTCCTTTACCCTCTGTATTTTGTCTTGTAGTCAATAATTTAAATTTAAATTTAAATTAAAAAGACAATGCTACCCTTTACCATATTTTTACTAGATATCATATATTTTTGGTAAAATATTTATATTTATTTTATTCTAATTTTATTTGGAATTTGGAAATAATTACAAAAAAAAATGATTGGCCATAAAAATAAAAATAAAAATAAAATAGTAAATTATCTTTAAAATTTTCTTTTTTTCTTTTTCTTTTTAATTATTCTCTTTCCATCTTTTCATCAAACTTTAATTTCCTAATCCAAATGGAATAATAAGTGAACTTGGCTCAAAGCATGTGCTTTATTCTTAACCCTTGGCATTCCAATATCAAAGCTCTTTTGTCCTGATGGGACCAAACTAAGCCAAAGAGTTTATTTTAGAAGAGTGCTTCTCACTTTTTGCCAAATTATGAAAATAAAGCGCCTTACCATTACTCTTTTCACTCAAAACAATGACTTTTACCCATGTTGCCTTTGCTTTCCTTGCAAGGTGATGAAAAGTCCAATATAATAATAATAAAAATAACTAAGTTTATGTTTTTAAAAAATATATAATTTTTTTTTTTTTGACCCGTCATTTATTTCAATATTAATTTCATTTAGACCTGTCATTTGTTTCAAATTTCGTCTATTAACATCTCCATAAATTGATTTTATTTATAAAATTTAACTTTCATAAAAATTTAAGTAAAAAAGTTTTATATATAGAGATCAGTTCAAAGACACTTGTGGATTAAATATGCACATACCATAGCTCATAAATTGGATTTAGGAAGTAGAAGATAGAACCTATTGGATAACAGAAATATAGAAACACAGCTTTTGACTCAAGTAACAACAATATTGTTCATCGATACATAGTGATTTGTACCAAACCTAAACCTTCGACAGAATCATTGGCTTTATCAAACATGACAATAATATCCTCTATATAACACTTGGGTTTTAGGCCTCAGTAAGCAGAGAAAACTGCCTCCACAAGTGCATGTGTCTTCCTAGGGTATCCCATTCCAAGCAGGTGATTTAGGTATACCTTCCCATCCTTCACAGTTGCTGCAGTTGCCAACCGATGTGCCGGTCCAGAGTACTTGGCAGTGACGGTGGCCGTCTCCCATTCGTCGGAGCTCTCGACCAATCTCCCAGAAGGGTTCCCGGCAACCACAAGCTTAGTTGGAGATATTAGCTCTAACCCATCTCCAAACACCAGTTTACCTCCACCTACCTTAACTAGCTTAACTTCTTCTTTCTCTATCTCAATCTTCAACAGGTTCCCAGAGAAGGTGTGAATGACAAGTAAGTAGCCGTTTGGATGGTAAACTATACCATTGAGCCCCACCAAGGTTTTGTACCACTCTTTTGGGGTGAAGAGGGGGCTTCTGATGATGGAGAGGATCTCTCCATCCACCCCAACCTTCCAGATTTTACTGGCTTTGGCGTCTGTAACATATGCATTACCTTCCTCATCCACTGCAACATCATCTGCAAAGCTTTTCTCATCGCCTGGCACCATTGCAAAATCACAGTTAAACAACAAATACATTAATACAGGGCCATGTGAACTTTCATGTTCTAACTACTACTTGGATGTCAACTTCATTTTCAGAGATTGGCACGATTGAACTTACTTTCTTTCTCCTTCTCATTCCCCTAGAGTGTTAGGGCCTGTTTGGAATGTTTTTCTTAAAAAATTGTTTTTTTTAGAATATTTTTCAAAAAATATTTTCTAGAATAAAAAGGTTTGATTGAAAACTTGAAATGATTTTTTTTTCCAAATATTTTTTAAAGATAATATTTATTCGTAATGTTTTATTTTCAATCATTTTTTATATTTATACAATTATTCTTTATAAAAAAAATCAAATATGTCACCAAGAACGCCTACTTTTAAAACAAGTTCTTAAAAAAAATTGTTTTCTATACAAAAGTTACCAAACTTCATTTCATAATTGTTTTTAATAACAATTTTCTATTCTCTAAAATAAAAAATAAAATAAAAAAACACATTTAGCAATTACAAAATAGTGTTTTCAAATAACATTATTGAGTTGTTTTCAATTATTTTCACATATTTCATAGGGATTATTTTAAAAAATAATTATAAAAACATTAGATATGAAAATTTATTTTTAAAAATATTAAAACAAATTAAAAACATTTCGACATTCTAAAAAAGCATTAAAGAACTGTTTTAAAAAACTATTTTTAAAAAATTATTTCTAAAAATGGTTCGAATTAGAGATGACAATGAGACAAGTTTTTCGGGTACGCACCCCTCCCCGTCCTGTTCCTAATGGGACAGGATTCAATTTTAATAAACGGGTTTGAGAATTTTTTTTAAACTCTTTTTAATATATAGATAATAATAAAATATTTTTAATAAAATAAGTTATAAAAAAAAGTATAATTTAATTATTTATAAAATATATTTATTTTAATATAATTAAAAAAATTTAAAGTAATTTTTTAAAAAAAATTAAAATTAAAAAAAAAAAAAAACCGTCCCAAGCCCACCCTCCCAGACTCGAATGTTATTGAATAAGGTTAAAAACAATTCCAAATCGGACTTTTAGATCTTAGCATATGCTTTCCGTACCATGAGAATACATAAATGAGGTAGGTGAACGACCAAAAAGACGAGGAGTAATGAGCCGATGACGGTTAACAACTACATTAATACCAAACAAGCCTTCAACTTTTTGTAAAATGTTTCTCAAATACTAAAAATAGTATTTGAAGCCAAACAAACCCATCTAGGGAACAGATGTTTAGGACTTAGAACTTGGCAAGTGAATGTGAACGGGGGCAGCAAAAGAAAAGAAGCTACCGTCGTGTAGCAAGTCAATTTATAAACCCGAGTGTGCTAGTTTTTCAAAGCACTGGTAGCGATTATTTCAAGGCGTATTATTATAAAGCTAAAGTTTTGAGTGTGGAACCTTTTGAATGCTTGTGAGGTGGGTAGGGTGAGCCACCCAACCCAAGAAGGACAAAGAAAAGGCCATATGTTGGAATAGAATAGGCCTTTTGACGTGACTCCGTCTTTTCTAAAACCTTAACCACACATCAATACTGCTCAAGTATTGAAGTCTACGAACAACTTTAAATTTATAGAAAAATATGATAGAATCTGTAACGTGTAAAGACAGTTTTGACCTCCAAGGACTCATGGAGGGTAATCCTGTCTTTACAAAAAGCCATGGACGACCAATTCTGAAACACTGAAACTATCCCAAAGGACTGCAGGAGACAGTAGACATCAAGCACAGTTCAGTCTGATAATGGGAGACGTACCTGGGCCACTGAGCTGGGTGAGAAACAACCGCCGCCACGTAGACCGATCATATGCCGCGAGCGAGCCATACCGGTTTCGCATCACGTCAGCGTTGACAACCAGCACCCGGTTCCTGCTCCGGTCAACGGCGATTCCCAGCGAGGCGTTTCCGGCCAACTCAGGCTCTTTGGCAACGATGATTTCCTCCAAGATGGTACCCGGGGAGTGGCCGTCCGGCACCTCAACCAGGGCGACGCCGCCCTCGAAAAGAGAGACGATGAATCGACGGCCGAGATCGTCCCACTTGGCACACTCCCGCAACCAGCCGGAGCTGTGGTAGTGGTAGACATGGGTGGAGGGCTCCGCTCGCTCGACGGAGATGATGTAAGCCACGGGAATAGCGGAGATGATGAAGAAGATGAAGAGAGATTTGGTAGAACAGAGAAACGATACCATCCTTGTGGGAGAAAGATAAGATAGAAATCAGAGAGAATGAAATGGAGGGTTTTTTGGGAGTATTTGTAGAGAGACTGAGAGTAGAGAAGGTGTTTGGTGTGGGGCCACTCAAAAATTGGGAGAGGAAAAAGGATCCCAAACTGCTTTAAGGTTTCATAAATAAATTTTTTTGAAAACAATATATATATTTGTGGAAAAAAAATATTAAAATGGTAATTAAGGATTAAATCAGTGATTTTTTTATATAATTAAATTTTTTTTCCATTTTCTGCTATTTAAGTTATTTAATGTGTGGAAAAAAATAAGTATTATTAGTGTTTATATATAAAAATAAAAATCATTAATTACATAGATAAAAAACAAAAATTAAATTAAAATTAAAATTTTAAATGATATTTGAATACTACTATTTTTTTTTTTTAATTCAGATAATAGGTGAAGTGGGTTAATTTTGAAATTAAGGAACAAATTGTCAGTGGGTGGCTCAACTTATTTGCTGAATTTCACAGACATACTTTGACCAAGAAAATATTTATTTTAGCAAGTGAAAATAAAACATTCCGTGCAAAATGATGTGATTTAATATACAATTTATTAATAAAAAATTAAAATAAGAGTGTGCTTTTGGGAGTGATTTTAATTAAAAAAATTATTTTTGACATTTTTTTTAGTAAAATGTTTTTATTATAAATATTTTTATAGAGGATTATTCATTATTTAGATATAATCTAAAATAAATGTATTGATAGTATTAAATAATAATAAATGATTTAAAAAAAAATTGACCATAAATCACTTTAAATGGTTTTTCAAAATTTTAAAAATTGAATAAATATTGAATTTTAATAAGAAAACAACTTCAATTATTAATGTTGTTTCTCTTAGTAGATTTGTTTTTATCTCATTTTCAAATGGATTCGGGGAAAAAATAAAAGGCTATGTTTGAAAGAAAATATGATGGAAAGAAAATGAGGAAGACAAATGAAATGAAAGAAAATGTGGAGGAAAATAAAAAATAAATTTAAAAATAATAAATTATTTTTATATGTTTTTTAAATTTTATTTTATTTGTTTTTTTATTATATAAAAATTAAATAATTTTAAAATACATAAATTTCTAATTAATTTTAATTTTCACGAAAAAACCAAATATAAGAAAATTTTAATGAAAGAAAAAAATAAAATTCTAGAAATATTTATTTCTTCCCATAATAATTCATAAATATGATTTTTAAAAATGGATAATAATCATTTGGCATAATATAGGTGGTTCCTAATTTTATCAGATATATTACTTGAATGAAAATTAATTCTAAATTTGTCTTGATTTCTAAAAAAGAGAAGAAAAAAATGTGCCTTCCTGGCCTTTGAAAGGGATGAGCCATTTCTTGCTTTATTTTTAATATAATTAATTTCATCATTTCCATAAAAGCAACCTGAAATCTGATTCTTCATTTTCAATATCTTCAAAAAAAAAAAAAAAAAAAAAAACCAGTTTATATTATTCATTCTCAAATTTGTTCTAAACCAAACAAAAGTCTTTTTACTCGATTTCTGAGGTACAACCCTAGCTCAATAATTTTTTTATTATTTATTTATTTATTTATTATTGCTCCTCTATGTAAATTGCTTTTTGGGTTCTGATCTTTCAATTTTGACAATTGTTCCATGTCTAGGTATTTGACATCAAAACGAGAAGAATGTGTAGAATTTTTTTCTTACATGTCTTATATTAGGAGGAGGCAGCAAGAGAAGGAGAATGTCTAGGATCGCTCATGTGACCCTGAAAGGACCAAGTGTGGTGAAGGAGATAGCCGTGGGAGCGGTAGTTGCGCTGGCGGCAGGTGGGTTGTGGAAGATGTATCACTGGAACCTGCAGAGGCAATATAAGGTGTTTTATGACATGCAGGACAAGGGAGAGTGCACTGTTGTTACTGAAGAATAATGAATTTCTTCTTCTAAGTGTCTGAAAAGTGAAAACGAGTGATCTACATCCCTTAATGTTAATGAAGCTTTCTGGGTTTTAGTTGGGGTTGCTTGACTATCTGGGAAAATAATGGGGATTTGTCAGTTTGATGAGCTGTATTTGCAGGATTGATTGTGTGGATTTGTAGTCACATGTGCACACTGTTATATCTTTAATTTTAATTTTTTATTGCCTACCTTCCACTGTTGTTCAAGTTGCTAACTAGGGTTCGACGGGCAAGTACAGCTCATCAGACTGGACAGAATGGTTTGGACACCCCCACACTTCTCTTTTTTTTTTCCAAATATAAGAGAGCATGTGATGAAAAGATTGCATTATCCTTTTTTTCTTCAACCTTTTCACTTAGCCTGACTAATGATCGCGGGCACCAATGGGATAAAGGATGACCATCTAAACCACTTGTACTGATGTAGTTATGTGTTAAGCAAGGTCAATCCAAATAACTCACGGATGCTTCTGATTGAAAATGGCTCAAGATTTGGTAGGGCAATTGTCGAGCAATTTAGTTCATATTTGAAGTCAATTTACATTTGGATGGTCTTACAATACTTCGAAATGCCTCTAGATGCCCGCAGTGTGTGAGAACATCATTGAAATCACCCACGTCCATGACTCTAGAACCATTCTCTGTTCTTATGATAAGAGGGCAGGTGAAGGATAAATATATAGGCAAAGACATCAAAAAATTCTTTTAGGACTCGTTATTTCGCTAGGATTAGGATTAGATGGTGACAGACAAGCAGTCACAAAGGGCGTCTCCAATTGGGCTTACTCATAAGTCCCCAAAACAATAGAACAATCCATCACCGATTAATTGAGTTTTGAGCTGTTTAGGGTGAATTTGACTGATTCTAAGCATTTTAATACTCAAAAGATAAAAATTTCTGAGTGCTACTTCCTGAAATTACTATCAAATACAGTCTTAGTCCGATAGCATTTTCCACAACAGGAAGTAACTTCAAGAGAAATCGATAGGAAGCAGTTCATCTGTCACCTATGGATTGTAAAAAGCAGCTTACCAGCAGTTATTAGTTTCCCTGCGAATACGAACCGTTACCCTTTTTCCAGCACTTGTTTATATTTTTCAAGCCCCGGAAAGCAAGGGATAATTATCAGTTTGGAGCCCTTTCTTGTAAAGGGCCAGCTGCATTTTGATAGGGCTTGAAACACATGAGTTAGTGAAGAACAAGAGCAGGAAAAATCATTTATTTCAGAATCCAATATTATTGAAAACCAACAATGACTTCTGTGGTCCATAAAATACATATTCTCCCCTTCGTAAAGTACAAATTTGATTGAAATGCATATACACTTCATCAAATAAATTGTTCCATCTGCTCAATTTCTTCCCTGATCTCAAGCTCATCAATGGTTAACAGATGCCAAACCTGATTATAAAGACTATTCTATGTGAGGTTTGCGGGAATTCATATGCAAGCCGATGGAGTTATACAGAGATGATTTGTCAACAGGCATCATTGCATCAATTTAGAAACAGATTGTTTGGGCGAAAATAATCTTAGGGAACGGTGATTTAGATCATTCAAACTAATGTACCTTGGTGCAACCATGCTGCTGGGACCCCTGTTTATGCATTGAACTGAAGCTCCAGCAGTTATCCTTCACTAGTCAGCATCTGCATTGATCCATTCAATACAATATGGAAATTCCCACTTTTGCACAAGGATTGTTAACCTAAGATGTTACTTAGATTCTACTATTAAACTGAAAGCAATCATAAAAGAATAGTGGTTGGAGATTTTCTTTATTTTATTCTCAAGGTAGAAGAAGTTACCATAATGATGCCCTAGCCCTAGGGTGAAATCCTTCATGCTCTGACTCTGCCAGCTCTGGGTTGCCTCCCCCGCTGGCAGGAACTGTCTTGCTTTCCGGATCAGTAATTTCTTCCTTTGCCTCATCTTTACATGTATCAAGATTTTCGTTCACATTGGTAGTGTTTGATACACAATGTTTCTGTAGCCACCTATCTGTTTCCCAAAGGACGTGCATGATACTCTCCCTTGCAGCATAGCCATGGCTCTCAAAGGGAAGAATCACCAGGCGACAAAGAGCACCATGACCTTTCAGAGCATTAAAGAAACGATCCGACTGCATTGTTTTTGAGAGTACAAATTATGTGTCAAGTAAACAAGTTAGGAAGAAAAGAACTACTTTACCAACTTTAACCTACTTAAAATCAGTTTTTGGAATAGTACTTAAAAATGAAAATCTGAAAAAGAAATTACTTCCATGTAAAAGTTGTGCTTATCAATCAGTTAATTAGCAACATCTTAAGAAGTTGAACAAAAAGAAACCTTTTCTTTTACCTGCATCGTAAGTGTCCCTGGATTATTGTCTTCTTCTCCGTGGATAAGCAAGACAGGCCTTTTGATTTTATTAGCTGACATGAAAGGGCTCATCTCTACATAAGTGTCAGTGGCTTCCCAGAGTGTTCGGTCCTCATTCTACATGGCAAAAGATAATAACTAAATCATACTGAGACAAGAAACTATAGACTGCCATGAATGCTAACATAATTTCTTTAAAAAAAATATGTCCATTCAGCTGCAGAAAAGAAATTAGAAATAGAACAAAATTTTAGCCATTCTAACCAGTGTGCTACCTGAAAGCCAAAAGGTGTAAGTGTTCTGTTGTAAGCCCCAGAACGAGCAATTCCGCAACAGAACAGATGAGGGGCATGTGCCAGGAGGTTTGCAGTCATAAATGCCCCATAGGAATGACCCCCAACAGCAATTTTGTTTGGATGAGCCACCTTCAGTACACCACAAAAGCTCTGATTAAAATTCTACCTCAGAACCTTCCTAATAACATTCCTACAGAGAAGAGTAACGGAGCTTACACCACGCCGAATAACTTCTTCCACTGCAGCCTCTGCACTCGCAACCAGTTGCTCTACATACCTGATCAACACATATGGTTCAAATAGAGAAACTAGTTTTGTGAAACCTCTTTACTAGCCAACAAAGAAAACCAATTAAATGCATGTTTTCAGCCTCCAAACAAAAGCAAAGTACTAATCCTTTTACAAAAGACAAAGTAAAAAAGCTGGAGGAGAAAAAGAAGCTTGGCGTATACTAGTATAATTTCTGTACTTTGCAGAAAAATCAACTGTTGTGAGAAGAGACATAATAATGAGAGATTCCAATCTCTGTTGGTTCCAGAATGATATCAAGAGATGGACACACACCTTCATTGATCATGTTAGAAGTCTACAAATACTCTTGAAAAACATAATGACAAAAGATCAGTAACTTCTTACGAGAGAATTTGGAGGAAAGGAGGGCATGAAATATACATGGAAGAGCAACAGAAACAGCACATACATCTTATTGAATGCAGGATTCATAGAGTGGCAAGGAGTGTCAACAAGGAAAATGAATAAGAGAAATTCGAAGAAACAGATCTGAAAAGGTTCATTATGTCTCAGTACCATTATACCATGTTAAGCAACATCGTTGATTTCTAATAGATATTATCCCAGTTGCTAGTAGTAAGAAATTATGAGAGTAGCTTAGGGAAAGAATTTCTTTCATACCAGCTTTCCAACTATATCTACCAATTCTGTATCAAATAGTCTTTATTCCTTATGGTTTAAGAAAACCCATTTTTTTGTTTTTTATAGGTAAAGAGAGTGCACATTGATAAATGAAGCGCCAGAAAAGTGCCCCAAAGCATATAGGGTGTATACAATGGGCACCTAAGACGCCACCAAAAAAAAACGAAGAATGACAACAAAAAAGGGCACCCCTCAACAAGACCCTATCCAAAACACAAAATCTACAATAGAAGAAGGGCCAAGAGCTATAAGCAAATTGGACCATGCCCAAAGATTAAGAAAACCCATATTTGTTTTTTGCTCCTACCAATATTGACATTAATAATGTTAGTTCACCTTGTTTCTCATGCATTTCTGGGATTCCACATTTCCCATTTTTCCTACTCCATTTCCCACTTCAGAGGCCATCTCTAAGCTTTTCCAGGTGCAAAAGCTTTCATAACTGCTTTGCAAATTCTTTTCACAAAACAACCATCACCGTGTGGAAAATGTGCTCTTTTAAGAACAGAAACAAATTTCAATTCTATGAATTGTTAAATGTCATTAACCTAATTTAAGTTTATATTAAGAAAACTTGACTACATTGTATGAGTAAGATGGAAAACTTAAATGCTGGAAAATAGGAGGTATCTGATTACCTATCATTTGCCTCTTCATTGCCCTCGCCAATAATGGGAATTGTGGGTCCAGATAAAATAGCAAACCTGCAAGACCCAGAGCAATCAGAAATTGGCTGAAAATATCTAAACCAAACCAGTCACTGACAAGGAGCAATAGGAAGGAAATTCATGAAGGATACACCAAAAAGAAAAGACAAAGGAAACAGAGGGAAATTTGGACCTTCTAGCCAGCCAAAGTAGAGCAGATGTTGGACCTATGCCTGCAAACTCATTAGGAGAACCACGTACTTGCCCAGCAGCATCTTTGCTTTTAAATTCTCCAGGGTAAGACCAAACCAGACAGGGAAGAGGGCCATCTTTTGAGGGATCATAGCCTGGTGGCAGGTATAATGTTGCAGTAAGTTGAACCCCATCCTTTCTCTCATATCTGATCATTTCTTTCTGTAGCGATGCCAGCTGAGGATATGGATGAGGGAAATTTGTAATCTGGCATGCTTTCTTATCTAACCAGCTCTGTATGAAATATTGGGTGTTTTCAGTTTTTGACTCTTTGGAAGTCAAGATTTTCAACTGATTAAGATATAAATCCCCCTCACTCTGATCAGACATTAGTGCAACAACAGTCTCATAGTATTTCTCTTTGTCGCTTTCCCATATTCGTTCTTTGCTACCTGTATTTCTGAAAGACTTTGTGTTAGATAACTACGGAACCATGATTATCAGCCAGAAGGAAGAGGGACAGCAGGGAAGGGGAAAGGGGAATACAGGGACACCACAAACACATGATTTTGAGACACTTACATGTCAAACAAATCAAGGAATGGGATGTTCCCCTCTGGTGTAGCACCACTTCCATTAAGTAAGATATATGTGCCTTCATCATTTTCCTTCTTTATCTTTGCAATCACATAAGTCCCAGCAGTAGTTCTCCGCAACATAGGTGAACCAGGATCAGAGTATACATCTTCTGATGACCTATCAAACAGTATGCGTGGACTCACATCTTCAGAACCAGGAGAAATGACCCAGGTTCTTGTTCGCCGTGTTTTGTACCAGGATTCATAAACAAGAGCCAAAGAATCATCACACCAAGAAATCCCTCTGTAGATTTGGAAAAAGACACATACATCAACTGAATATTCTTGGAAAACCTTTCAGCAGATCTTGGAAAAGGAAAAGAGAAAAAGAAGCTATGGTCGACCATAAATCGATTGCATAATTTAACAGATTTAGCAAGTAATCCATCTTGACATGATGGATATCAAATACTATGATGCAAATGTTTTTAAGCGGATAATTTAAAAAGATCCACAAATTTAGTGATAGAATATGTGACTTGGAAGAACTGGAGAGACACATTGATGGGGGAAAGCCTTTTAAAGTTTATTCAAGGAGGAAAGGGAAGACCTAAGTAAACTTTAAGTAGGATAAATATTAATTAGAAATTTAGAATTGAATTAAGATTGGTATTTGTTGGAGTCTAATTAGGATTAGCTAGTTAAGTTATAATATAATTAGAATTTGAGTCATGATAGGTTATTAGAGCCCTAGTAGACTTTGGATGTTATAATTAGAATTAAAATCATAATAAATTATTAGAGTCCTAGTAGACTTTTGATTTCTTAAAGAAGCCTATAAATAGGCTAATCAATGTAAATCAAAGGGATGATTGATATTAATAATATTATATTTTCTTTCATTGCAAGGTTGCAACCCTCAATGGTGAGACTCCTAGAAGGCCTTAGTGAGACTCTTAAAGTTTTCCATCTTTTCTTCATTGTTTCTTCTCTCTCTCTGTTTCTTATCTTATAATTTTCCCTACCATAAAATTTATTCTTTGTTCCTCTCTTTACACCCTAAAAATAAAACCCTAGTCCACCTACCTTTGTGTGTAGGCAACCATCCTAGGGTTGTCCTACATCACATATTGTACATGCATAGCTCAACAAAGTTGATAGAACGATAGGGGTTGAAATGGGATTGTGATTCCAGGTCTGAGTCCCAGTGAGGGCATAAAAAAAGAGAAAAAAGAAACAAAAAAGTTAAATGATTAAAAAAGCCAACTATAGCACAACAAAGTTGATGGACATAAATGTGAGTGGATTTGCCTACTTAATTTCTGAGATTCACAATCCCATAGAAACAGAATGCTTTATATGTAAAAAGTACCCAAGAAGAATGATTTGCCAAAAAATGTAAGAAAGGGCTAACAAAGTTAGAACCCTCTGAATTGCATGTGACATTACTTATTTAAATTTTGCAGGATAAAGAGAAATCAAATAAACATCCTGCATTCATACCCATATCGAAGATCAAGTTTATGTAAGATTGCTTGCTGTTCACCATCAAGCGGCTCAGCAGGTTGCATATAAACTATATCACGTGGAGAAACTTCCACTTTTGCATCACCTTCATCTTGTGTCTCCACCCTAGGATGACCCTCAACAAAGTTAAATAGGTAGTTGAAATTATATGCACAAACAAGAATTCCTCATGCTTGGTAAGTACATACACAAATATATAATTTGTTTAATTATTTGGGTGTGTTTGACCCTCAACAAAGTTAAATAGGCAGTTGAAATTATATGCACAAACAAGAATTCCTCAGGCTTGGTTGACCATTGTGGTGTGTTTTAAAATAGCTTTTGAGTAATCTATATTACTAAAAACAAGTAGGGGTTTCTAAAATTGATTTTAGGTCATTTATGTTACTAAATGAAAAAGTAGGAATTTTAATCTTAAGACTGCCAATCTCTACAGTTCATTCATAGAAGAAAGATCATTAACTCATATAATGCAGACTCATTCATTCATATGATGCAGCCTCTGAGTTTGTTCAATCTTACTTTTTAAATATGGCAATCTAAATGACACTGACATAACATTTTATTTGGAACTGCCCAGAATCAACAGCTTGCACTCTTACAGTGTCAAGCTCTATGGAACATCTGAGTTTTCAACTCTCATCAAAACATTAGAGACAGAGAGGGAATCAAAGAGTGGGAGAGGAGGAATTTAATCAACATTCAAGACCGCTATTGAAAATCATTCACTGGAAAATTGCCAATATTAAAAGTTTGTACCCATACATTAAAGTTAATATATTCCATGTTCTGAATACTGTGAGAAGAGTAGAATATTCATTTGCATACCAGTAGAGTGTTGAAGGCTTATCTGCCCTCCAATTGATTGAGCGCATCCCTTTTCGCACACTGTTGAATGCAATGGGAATGTCCTCAGCAAGGGGCAAATCACAAAGTTCTCTGACAAACTTCCCTTCACTTGTCCATAGATCTACCTTTTTGGGAAACCTTCCACATGGTACAATGAAAGAATATGGTCTGTGAATTGAACTTATCAAAAGGTATTTCTGATCTGGCGAGGGGTCCATTGATGTATATACAGCAGGTGGCCCAATTTCCTTCATGGTCCCATCCAAAGAAGCCAAAACAAGTTGTGTGGTAGCATAGTAGTCAAACAAATCAGCATCATACTCATCCTTTAGCAGATCCTGGAAGGTTCTTACTTGAACAACATTCTTCTGCTCATTAGATTGAACCTTGGGGCCAGAGGGAACCAATGGTTTTTTTGGTGGATCTCCACGAGATAAAGGAATGGTACAAACTAATAGAGTAGAGTCATCTACCCAAACAAAACTGAGAAGCAAGAGAAGAAGGGAATTAGCAAAACTACAGGTAAATGTTCCTAAATTACAATTTCATACATAGAAAACTAGCATCTACTTGTCAAAAACTGCATTGAGATGGATATCTGGTGACTGAAAAAGGGGTCTAGCTTTCCCAGTTTCCACATCAGCAACCCATATTCTAAGCTTGCTACTACTGTTCTCCTCCTGTCCCAGGAAAAATTTCTAGAAATTAGACCAGTGTTTTATAGGAGATAAGGAAAAAACAGCATAGCTAAGTAGGATGCTGCACAAGAATATGACATATAGTTATTTGCATGTAGAGTATAAGATAGTAAGGATCTGAAGTACCTCTTAGGAAATTTCCAAAATGGAATATATTTGAAACCAACAAAACATTATAATAATGGTTATGATCTGAAAATTAGATTAAACTCGTGCCTAAGAAAATCACCAAGCAGATTCATCAATCAACAGGAGAACCCCAACACCAACCCCACCCCACGACCACAAAGCCCAACAAGAGGCACACCAAAAGTATTCACCATAGCAAGTTATCTAGGCTCACTAGTATTGTCTATTAAATATTTTTATATGATGCAGGTGTGGATCAAACAACCATTCCAGCAATCAAAATACAAATGAAGTTTATAATAGTCAGGTCACTGGGTGGGGGTTTCTCAGATATGATTGATTGTCTGAGAAGCAACATTAAGCACATTGATTTGATGTCAGTACTCAAATCTTAACTAATGGATCAATTACCTCATCAACTCGGATGCTGAAGGATAAATGCTGACCATTAAGTGACCTTGAGAAAAACAAAATAAATAGATCCATCAGCACAAAAGAAGAGTATCTGATTGAAATGTTAACAGACTCAGACAGTGAGATGCTCTCAAAAGGTTTTGCAAAGTGTACCAAGAAGAACAAATTCCAGAAAATTACCAGCTAACAAAATTAATCTTAGCGCCATCAGGGAAGCCATGTACCTCTTTCTCTGGCCCTAGAGTACCATCAGGCATTAACTGATGGATCCCAATACTAGTGTAGAATGACCTGAAGATGAATATTAAAGTATTAACCAATGTAGCAAGCTTAAATTCAGAGGGGAAAAACCCAAATTAATCAACATGACAATTCAATGAAATGCCTGGTTCTTGATATTTCTATATTGAGCAAATAAAATCCACTTTTTCCTTGCAACAAGAGTCATGAAGAAAGAAGAAGATACAGACCCACACAATACATATGACCTCTAATTGCAAAATTCATGAAGCCTATTCATCTCCTTGGAGTCACTACAGGCAATTAGAGACCTATTCAGGGCTTAGACAATTTGTTGTCGCTGGAGGACAATATTTTGCTGGGGAACTCTGGAAAGAAGACATGGGATATAACAGTTGTTGAGAAAGCCAAACCTCTTAGACTGCACTACAGGTCCATATATCCAGAAAGGCAGACCAAATAAACAACTATCCTATAAATGTGTATGAATGCCCAACTTCTCATGTGCATAAAAACATAGCTGAAAAGCTTCCCCATTACTCACATCCGACTCCTGGTGTTACATTTTCCATCAATGCGAATACCAGCCAGCTTTTCCTCGGGTTTTGCTAGCTCTTCTAGTGGAGGTAAAGCTCTCCGCTTGAGAAATAGTATCTTATCCCTCTGTGGTGAGAATGACAATGCGGGAAGTGGTGGAGCATCAACAATATCCTTAATTTCAGGAGGAGGCAGCCGATACCCGCTTCCCAATGCCGAATTTTCTGCATTATATGAATCGATATATGCATGTGTTACTGAAGGGAGATAAAACCAGCTCAATCGACAATCATATGGATGCAACCAATTTTCACATATAACTGAATTTGATTCCAAAAATCCAATTCTGTTGAATTGAATACATGCTTCTTACTGTAGTAATTCTCCTTAATGGATTTAGAAATGACCTAAGCTCAATCATACACTGAAACAGCTACAAGAAAATGTCTAAAGAAAACTCAAAATTCAATCTAATTCAACTCAAACACTCAATTCCTATATTTTCTTGAAACAAACTCAAAATCAACAAAATACTCGAATTTGTGAGTACTTTTTCTGCTTATCAATATAAAACAAAAACGGAAGAACAAAAACTTCAATTTGTGCTCCAAAAAGCGAGAAAAGTCCGCGCACAAAACTAACCAAACACCACCTCAGCTATTCAACTGAGTATAACGATATGCGATGATCACTAAATCTAATACGTCCGATCAAATCCGAAACCCCAAAAAATTAAATAAATAAAGCTCTGAACATAGATAAGAAACTCTTTTTCCAAAGCACCTTCGTCTTCGGCAGTAGACGAAACAGAGCCATTAGAGCCGACGCCGGTGTCACCTTCGGCTGCAGCGGCGTTGATAGGGACGAGATGAAGAAACCTGGAGGACATGGCGGCACGAGTGGTGGTGCCGCCGGCGCAGGAAGGGAGTGTTCTCAGGCGGCCACGTGTACGGGTAGATGTGAATCTGGGGAGAGAGAGTGAGAGAAAATGAGGAGGAGAGAGAGAAAAGGGAAGGTGATGCGAGAGGAGAGAAAGCCGGTGGTAGGCTTTGTTGATGTTCATGATTAATTGATTGGTGATGATGTATACTGTCACAACTGTGCAAGTATATCCATAGATTCCATATACCACACTGGATCACTCGCCTTTTTAGAAATAATATCTAGGCCCAATAGAAACGAAGCTGATGGCGACTTGAATGTGGGCTGAACAAACTAGGCCCATTTCTTATACTAATATGATTTATTATTGTTTTTATTTGAAAAATATAAAAATACTAATTTATATTTTTTCAAAATTTTTTAAAATCAAACATAGCATAAGAGTTCTACCCCTATGGACATAAAAATTTTATATTAAAATATAAACACAAAGATAAGGTCGGTGCACGACATAATAAAAAATTATCCTAATATATATATAACCAAAGTCAAGTTAAAAAAATGTGAGATTATTTGAACAAGGGACAAAGATATAAAATATGGATACAACAAACAATAAGAAAGTCATATATATATATATATATATATATATATATATATATATAACCAAAGGCGGTCCAATAAATTTTAAGATTGATATGAAGGAACAAAGGGTATAAAATATAAGCACAACAAACAATAAGAAAGTTATTATTTCTTACATCATTCTTTAACTTTATTTGATATGACAACATAATTATCACATTGTGATAGATGCCATAGAATCATCTCATACAACCAAAAAGCAATACTATCTTTGACAAACAACTCAAGTACTGTTCCTAAGAAAACACCATATAAAGATGCCAAAATAAAAATTAAGGGAAAAGCAACATTATCTTGTACAAACAACTCAAGTACTATTCCTAAATTTACCAATAAAACACTACATAAAGATGCCAAAATTGAAAATAAGGGGAAGGAAAAGAATTCCTAGACTTCATTTCTTATTCCCACCTTCTTGTTTCCACCGAAAACCTAACTCGGCGATCGAAAGGAATTCCCGCACCACCCCTTGGGTCTTCCTTGCTTTGCAGGCCATCTTTCAATTGCTCTAGCACCAAAGCTCGCAGTTTTGAAGAATGATGGTCGCCTTTCTCGAATTTAACTTCCCATGTTTCGTCCTCATTGTTATGTTCAATTGGAGTATGAAAAATAATCTCCTTGTTCCATTTCGCATATGCCATACCATCTTGAGAGATAAATTCGATTGAACATCAGCTTTGTTTTAACCACCAGCATATGGGTGTTGGAAACCATAATCTTCTTCCTACGAAAGAAAATGGTACAGGGTTCTTCAGATAGGCCCTGATTTGGGTTTTTTTTCCTTCCCATTAGGCAAACTTCATGAAATCCGGGGAAAGCGCTGCAGAAACCCCACCCCCCACCACCACCCTCTCTCCTGGGTTTTAAATTTAATATCAATTAAGTGAGATTTTGAAATTAATCAAACATTTGATGGGGGAAGGAATCCCCGTAAAGGAGTTCACATGTGATGACCGTAACCTTGAGAAGGAATTGTTGAGTGTTGACAAGGCATTCATTTTTTTATTCTTGTCCTTAGTGCTACTTTACACGCCTCATTTTAATGGTCCAGTCATCCATCCAACATGGGGGAAACGCAGAAGATAATGAAAACCAGTAAGCTCATAAACAACGAGTCCCACCTAATTTTGTGATGGTGCGTTCCGTCACCAAGGAACCCCACAAGAATACTCCACCTCATAATATCTTAAATTGGTCCAATAAGTCCATGTCTTAAATGGACATGAGCTGTGAACAGAAATGAATCTTCCAAATGATACATTACAAGCATTCGTAAATCAACTCAATTTAGGCTGCCTGATTGGCAGATAAGTTGGAATAAGAAATGGAGATAAGATATCTTATATCATTGGATTAAAAATATATATATCTTAAAATATTATTTTTAATATAATATAATATTTTTAAATATTAAATTTAATAAACATGATAATTTAAATTAGTATATCCATATGTTGTATTATATTTATATTTAATCTATAAAATAAATAAATCTCGCTTATGATTAATAATATTTATGATTAAAATATTTAAATTTTATAAATAATTTTTTTTATATTATTATATTCAATATATATATATATATATATATATATATATATATATATATATTAAAAAAACACATGCATTAATATTATTCTATAATATATTTTATAAATATTTTTAAATTTTTGTTTTTTAATCATAAATCTAATTTTATAATAAATAATTTTATGATATATAAGATATATTTTACATTAACTTAAAATTAATATAAAAGATATAAAAATAATGAACAATAAACTTTGTTATATTTAAATTAACTTCATCCAATGTGATGGCCGCCAATAAGATAAAGGATAAGATATCATATAAGAGATTGAGGATAGAATATGTTATATTTTTTCTTATTCTATCACATACTATATCCAAATGCCTGTAAATAAACTTTGTTTTAATTTAAATTTAAATGATATTTATAATATTAAATATTCAATTTTTTTACTTGTGTTAAAATAAGTTAATTTAAGATTTAAGTAATTTTAAATTATTTATTATTTATTTTAAAAAATAATTATTTCAAATATCTTATTTTAAAGCTTAAATTTGAAAAACTAAAAACCTAAAGTGGGAAGTCCTTCCACCTGGCATTCACATTTATCCCATATAAATATACATTCAGTGCCTGTGTTCTTCAAGAGAGTCGCCAGCCACGAAACAGTACAAGCAGAAGCAGACATTTGAATACGTCTAACCATCATTTTTTTTATCATAACAACAGTCACCAAAAACAACCAGACTCGCATCATCTCACATTTGTAAGGCTACGGTTTGAATTATTTTTTAGAATGAAAATAAAATAAAATAAATCATTAGTTTAAAAACCAAATCCCTGATTTTAATTCCTCTCCTCATTTCCATTCCCATTCCCATTCCATAGATGATACAACCATTTACCTACCATGAAAATTGGCTTTCCAACCACATATCAACCACCAAACCTGATAATCAATGGGACATGAATGACAGCCCATACGCTAGAAATGTCAAGCTTTTACATATAAACAGAGAACTGAAAGAAGTTGAACACACCAAAAGAGACTTAACCAACACACCTAAAGCAAAGACCACATCAAACAAACGAAAAACAACCAACAGAGAGACTTCTGACGCTATGAGATCATTCAGCACTGAAACATGTTTGCAGGGTACATTATCGGCATAGGGCAGGGGAGTTGCCATGGTTCCAGCAGATCATCGGGCATTTCAGGGATGTCGACGGCGAGGCCATTAACCTCCTCCACTATCTGAAGAACCGAGTTCAGTGACTGCAATCTGTCGGTCAATTCCACAATTTGAGCATTCAAAACATTGTTGTCCGACGCAATTTTGATGTACAGCTCTGTAGTCTTGTCGATCCTTTCCGCGATCTGTCCGTTCTCCTTCTGCAGCTGCGCTGCTTTGCTCAACAGATCGTCCAAATGCTGCTGCTTCCTTATCCGTGACCGCTTCGCGGATTCCCGATTCGACTGCATCCTCTTCCTCTTCCTATCATCAATCACCGCAATTTTCGGTTCACCCCAATTGGGGGCAGAGCCCAATTGCTGTTGCATCGCTGACATTTTCCCCAAATTTCCCAGAAAATTTTTTAGAGGTTTATTTATTCAACCGAACCAAACAATGATTTTTCAAATTGGCGGAGAATTCTCTATATTATATTAGTGTTCAAGATGAACAAATGAGGTTCAATGACGTATCGAGTTCATGAGAAGACATAGAACCAGTACAGAAACACAACTGAGAACGAGTGGAGAATTCGGATGCGACGCATGAGGATTGCGTAGCTCATAGATTCTGTAATCGAAACCCTATAATCATTTATCCTAACCCTAGATTTAAACCAAACGAACAAATCTAGAAAAGAAGCGAAGAAATTGAAAAGGGGAAAAACCTAAACAAACCCAAAGAAAATAGGAAAAATACTTAGCTGATCAGAAGAAATCGAGCTGGACAAGCAACAGACGCGAGAGAGAAGGGTTTGACAGGCTATCGAGCGGGGGCTTTTATATACGAAATCGCTGCGTTTTGACGGCGTCAACAAAAGGTTCTTTTTCCGTTTTTCTGTCGGTGCAGTTTGATGACGTGTGGAATGACGTCATCAAATGTTCCGAGGCATATTCCAATGGGCGTGACTGATTTTATCGGGGGTTGGTGGAGGGGGAGTGGCTTCGCGGTCTTTTCTTCTTAAAATTCTTAGTGGGATTCGGCAAACAAATTGCTTGGATTGATTTTGACTGGTTTTTACAAATAATTTTTTATTATTACAAACAGAAAACGTGTGAAAATATATTTAATATTTTTTTATTTAAAATATGGTATTTTATCATTTTCTTTTATTTATTGAGTAAATTTAAAAAATAGTTATATAAATAAAAATATTATAAATAATAAAAATTTAAAAAAAAATATTTGATAATATATAATTAGATTTAACATACTTTAGGTTTATAAATAGATTTTTATTATGATGTTTCAAAACAAATAATTGAATTTTTAGATAAATTTGATGATAGGTTTTTATTTAAATATTAAATATTAAAAAGTTAAAAAGAACAAGAACATAGATTTAGAAATTAGACAGTCTTGAATCTCAACATATATATAATGTTTTAGGATAAACACGAATTAGTATTAAATCATACAAATTCATTGAATCAATAAACTTTTTTTCCTTTGGATTTACACGCCCATGACAAAATCATAAGGATGATGTTAGTCCATACCTAATTTTCAACCACTTTTATCATTTAAGTCAACTTTGACTCAATTTCTTATATTTGATGTTAGATTCAATCTAATCCAAATTTGCCCTATCTAATTCAAGAAAGTTAAATATGGGCGTTCTTCTCAGCCTACTTTTGTAAAGTGGCCCACTTGCCACTTTTATTTATGGTAAATATGCCTATTTTGTATTAATAAATAAATATTCCATTGGTCAATTTTTTTAAATCTAATAACTAGATTCCATTTTGATGGAAAGTGTAATCAATGGGATTATATAAAAACTTGTCCTCTCTTTACCAAAACAACCTATCGGTACTTTTTTCTCCATCTAAAAAGGTTAGCCAATCTAAGGGGTTTAGAAGAGAGACATATTTTTCTTGTCTTTACCTTTTTTATAGTTGACTTCTCTTTAGGGATGGCAACGGGGCGGGTTCGGGGCGGGGCGCCCCCCTCCCAACCCCGCCCGTTTATTTAAAGGAATTCCCATCCCCGTCCCATTTAAAAAATTAAACGGGGCGGGGCGGGGCGGGCGGGTATGCTACATTCCCATACCCGCCCGTTTAACTTTTTATTTAATTTTAATTTTAATTTTTTTAAAAAATTACTTTTAAAATTTTTAATTATATTAAAATAAATATATTTTATAAATAATTAAATTATTATATTTTTTATAACTTATTTTATTAAAAATGATTTATTATTATCTATATATTAAAAATAATAAAATAAAATTAAATTAAATTAATTTTAAATTTTAAATTAAATTTTAATTTAATTTTAATTTTATATATAATCGGGGCGGGGCGGGGCGGGGCGGGGGCATACCCGAACCCGCCCCGGGTTTAAAAAAAAAATCCCAAACCCGTCCCATACCCGTTTAGAAAAATAATATCCATCCCATTAGGGGCGGGGCGGGGCGGGTACCCGAAATGACCCGCCCCATTGCCATCCCTACTTCTCTTCGATAAATTGATTATGAATCAAGATATGTCTTTTCTCAATTTTGATGTTATGAAAATCATATTGTTCAAGAGTTTATGATTCATAAGTTATGCAAAATTAGAGTTTGATTTACACTTTAAGAATTTAATTTTTTTAACATTTAGTATCAAAGTATCAAGTTTAAAAACTTAGGTTATATCTAGTTCTCGGAAAATTTGAGAAAAAAATGAAAGAAATAAAATAAGTGAAGAAAAATAAAAAATTAATTTTATAAATTTTTTAAAACTCATTTAACTTATTTTTCTCCATTATATGAAGATTAAATAATTTAAAAATATATAATTTTTTTAGAAAATTTAATTCTATTTTATTTTCTTTTGTATTTTTCACAATAAAACTAAATATGAGAAAACCATTTTTGTTTCTTAATATTTTATGAAACCAAACATAGTGTGATTTTCTTTTACAAAATGTTTATAACTCCTTTGAAGATTTAAAATTTCCAATAAACAATTTTTT